>NW_026889758.1:15772500-16275000 GCF_033153115.1 Saccostrea echinata
TTAAAATAAAAACCTAAATGTAAATTTACCATAAATTGAATACATTTGAAAGAAAAATGATAATTTATCCAAAAGAATATTTATATACATCTTCAAACATGTTCATGGTGCTGAATTATACAAAGCATAAGATATGCAATAAATTAAAAATGTTTCCAATTCACTCACTGAAACACTTTTAAAGGAAGAAGCATGCAATTCTGGGTCCACTTTTCCTTTTTCTCTTTTCTTCAGCCAGACATCCAGCCACTGTTTAGCTACAGTGGCATCATCGATCACTTTCTGTGGTTCAAACTTAGGCGCAGTATCAGGCGTAAAGGTAGGCCGTGGTACTGACTGAATAGGAAGAGGAGGAGGTGCTGTAAACTGCATTGGATTAGGCAGTGGCATGTTCTGTTGTTGAACTGAAATTGGCTGTGTTGCTTGCATAGGAGGTCTTTGAAAGTGTTGAATGTTATGTGGATTGATGTGTTGAAAGTTGACATTACTACTATTCTGGTTAGATAGATTCCCTGCGACATCTCCCAATATAATAGGTATATCGGGTGTGTTACCTTGAACCCTAGTGTTATTTGGAAAGTCCATTGGTCCTGGTCCATGAATACTGTTGGACAAAGCTGGTGGGTGGTAAAATCCTTGCCCAATACTTGGTGGTGGTCGTTGAAAATCATTTTGCACAAAGCTGTTTCCCTGCCAGCGAGGACCTTCAAACATATTTCTTGGTCTTTCAAATTGAAACCTTGGTATAAAATTAGTTTCAAAGTTATTATTTGGTTGTTGGTTTCTTTCCATTGAAACCTGATAAGCCGTACCGTCCCTGGCGTCAGGGCGAAAAATTGGAAAATTAATTCGAATGGGCGCAGCCATTTTTCCTTGGAGAACATCGATCCCGATCTAATACACTCGAACCCAACAGAATAATACGATGGCCGATACGAACCGCCAAATTACAAGTTTATATATATACTTAACATTCCTCAGATAAATTGGGGAGTTTATATTAAACTTAGAAAGGGATTAAATCAAAAACACGCGTGTGTGTGTTTTCTTCTCATCCCCCCCCCTTTTTGGGGGTGAGGGTGGGGGGTAAATAAATGCTTTTTCTGATAATTTTTTATTGATATTAAAAAGCAACAAGACTGTTTTTACTTTCACATACATGTTAAATAAATGCTGTATGCCTAATTTTACTTTCACATACATCGTCTGAGATCTCAACATTCAATTTTGTAACTATCATTATTCAGATTCCTCTTGTTTTTGTTTGATTTCAACTTCTTTTTCGACAACGCAATATTAGAATTCATTCGTAAGCCCCAAAATACTGGTTAAGAATTCCAGAGACAATGAAGCTAGCTGCATCTTTATTATTTCCCTTCCCGTCACGCCAGATGAAAGACTCTCGATGATCTGCATAAGTAAGAAGTTTGTTCATTTTTCATTCTACTCTTTTCCTTGTTTCAACATTATTTTTTTTCACCTTTATTTTTTTCATTGGAACAAGGAAAAGAATAGAATGAGGAAATGAAGAGACTTCTTAATTAAATATGCAGCTTCGTTGTCTCTCGAATCTTTTTTAACCAGTATTTGGGGCTTACGAATGAATTTTACTATTGTTGAAATGGAAGTTAAAATCAAATAAAAACACGAGGATTCTGAATAAAGATACTAGTAATTACAAAATATTCTTTGATGGAAAAATCCGAAAATCCGAAATCGTGGTCCTCTAAAGACATCAGAGGTGGAATCAGGTGCCATGGAGGAGTAAGCAACTTGACAGGTCACACCCGCCGTATTTTTCTTGTCATGACCCGGCAAACGAAAAAGATCCGTAGACAATTCAGTGAAAATTATGGCCTAACAATTTGCATGAATAACATCAGTCAACATTCAGTTTAATGAATTATTATTGTTTTTGCTAACAAGGTCATTATATCGACATAGAATTTGCAGAATATTAACTTTACTCCTTTTATCATCAACTTATTTGTCAATAGCTTGCCTCGTTTTAGAAATTGTTCGTACGTAGAACTTGCTCTTGTGTATCGAATCAACTGGGACATAAACTCCATTTTCAGGTGATAATGGTGTATTGCTATTTAAATAAAAGAAGTTAATGAAAGAAAAGTTGAAATATATAATCAAGTCTTTTATTAAGTTTTGTCTTGATGTTGCCATTAATGCCCTTTTCTGGTAAAATATCCAATATATGCAACAGATGTGTCAGATTTTGTGGTGTCTTTTATTTCGAATTCAAAGGGATATATAGAATCAATGTAGGAATGAAAATGAATATTGTTAATCGATAAAACGTCGTCGATATATCTAAATGTCGAATTGAAGTCCACAGCAAAAGACCTCTTCCTTTTACATGTTTTATGTAGAAGTTTTTGAAAATAAATTTTGCTTCATATGAATAAAAACAGATACACATGTATAAAGTATCTTTATTTTTGAAAAAAAAACAACAGAATAAAGTCAAAGATTCATAAGTTTTGAAACGTTATGCTGTTGCACTTGATTTTTTACATTTTAAATAATGGTTAATTAAAATTATTTTGAATGGAACATTCCAAAATAAAAGTACTTTATTATAGAGAAATCATTCTGGTTAAGTTTATTTTTTACAGAAAAGAAAAAGGATAAAAATTGTGGAAATTATGAATAAATGTGTGCAGATATACCTTTGTTATATAATTTAAGATTTATCGATGTTTGAATAAATGCATAATTTCTATCAAAAAAGAGCAAATATAATTTGTTTAAAACTTTTTATTTAACTTAAGAAAAAAAAGTACTATGAGAAAAATATAGTGGTTATATTGTAAAATGTGTGCGCATTTTGTATTTTATTTTCTATACTGGTTTAATATTTTGTATAGTCCGTAGCCCCATATTTCATTAGTTTGTGTTCAACAAAAGAATGTAGAATTAATCATGCTCTTGTTTAATATTTTCACAGTTACCAGTGAAGTAAAAAACAGTAATGTATAGCTTTTGCGCTAACACAAAAAGAAGTTATGGAAGAATGATTTGTGTCCGTAGCCCTGTATAGTCCATAGCCCCAATATAACAACTTCCAGAAAAAGTCATATACATTATTGATACAATAACTACAATACAAAAATATGTTTATTCGAACAAATGCAATGTTTTTAAATACAAATACCACCATAATTAAAAATAAAATATCTGAAAATTAACATTTTTCAACTAAAGGCTTGCTTCTGTAGTCTGTCCTGTTATGTTTGTGGTCACAACATATTTCTAATTATACATGATAAAGTTTTCCTTCTTGTGATACATACTATCAATCCTTTAACAATGATTAGCATTTGAATATTTTTAAAAGAATATTTAGCCACACAAATCCTACTTAGTAAACAAAAGGGCTACGGACTCTACAAATAAATTTAGCAAATTTATAGACCATATAACCGTAGTTCTGTATTAGCAAGAGATTTTATTAGTCCCCTACCGGTGAAACCGGAAGGGACTATAGGTTTCCTCTGAGTCTGTCCGTCCGTCTGTCTGTCTGTCTGTCTAGCTGTCCCTCTGTCTGTCTGTCAGTCTGTCCCACTTGGTTTTCCGCACTTTTTCCCTAAACGCTTGCAGACATTGAGCTGATTTTTGGTATGTGAGTGTATCTTGATGAGTTACAGATCAAGTTTGCATTTCGTTCCGCTTCATTGATTTTTGACGGAATTACGGCCTTTTCAATTTTTGGGGGTTTTCTGCAATTTTCTTCTAAACGCTTGTAGATATTGAGCTGATTTTTGGTATGTGGCTTTACCTTGATTAGTTATAGATCAAGTTTGCATTTCGTCCCGCTTCATTAATTTTTGACGGAATTATGGCATTTTCAATTCTTAACGGGAACCAGATTACACTTGCCGGTAGGGGATTAGTATTGCTAATGCAATACTCTCAGAATGCTTGTTCCTACTTGTGTCTACTGCAAAATTGGGATTCAATGGTTTATTAGTTCTCATCGACCAGTCTTAACATCCCATTGTGGGATTTGATCCAAAACATAAGGATCAACTCCTTACTTTGCAATTTAGTACAAAGTGAGACCTTTTCACTCTTACAATTGCGCCACCCAATCTACTTGTCACTGAATTGTTAATTTAAAAAAAAGCATTGATTCTTTATGGGTAAATATTGTACTATTATGTTTTTTTTTACTGCAAATGGTCAATCATGTTTTGCAATTTATATATATATATATATATATATATATATATATATATATATATATATATATATATATATATATATATATATATATATATATATATATATATATATATATATATATATATATATATATTTGAATTACACCATATGATTATGATAAATTATATACTGATACAACTTTTGAATGACCATCTTGAGATATACGCATTACATTAAATCGAGAAAAAAAATATGAAGCAATATATTCCGTAACCCCCCCCCCCCCCCCACACACACACACACACACACACACATACACAAATCATGCCTTGATTTAATTTCAGCTTCTATTGCTTTTATTCATTATAGTTTGAACACCAATTATGCTTTAATTAGTTGAACTGGAATTTCATTTGGCATTGAAAGTACATAGTACATTAGACAATTGATTTTTAAGTATGGTATTATAAATACTCAAACTAAGTGGTGTGAACTAATATAGAAAACCAATTAATAAAAAAAATGCCCAAAATTTAATTAAACAATTATATTTTCTTTAAGTTGATTGTCCACAATAGAGATGTTTGACGGTATAGTCCGTAGCCCCCATGCTAACATGAAATTCATCCTTTTTGGATGCTAAGTAAAGCTCATTCTTGGTCTTTAGATGGTTTTAAACAATATTTTATTATCAAAACACCAATTACATGTAATTCTGACATGTATTATTTTGTTCT
The DNA here is from genome assembly GCF_033153115.1 of Saccostrea echinata. Taxonomy (NCBI): domain Eukaryota; kingdom Metazoa; phylum Mollusca; class Bivalvia; order Ostreida; family Ostreidae; genus Saccostrea; species Saccostrea echinata. The sequence continues at coordinate 15,777,417 of NW_026889758.1, forward strand.
GACTATTTATATTTTACTCTTATTGTAAATTTATATATAAAGTTTTTATTTTGTTAAATTTCACAGGATTTATTATAAATTGATTTAATATCCAAATGAAAGCTTAAGGATTTATTAAACACGTGTGAACTCCAACATGATAATTTTGACAAATATTTACTGAAAAGGCAACTATTTTTCTATGGTTTCTCATTAAATGAAAATACTATATGTATAGTCCGTAACCCAAGGTCTCAGAATAGTCAATTAGAAAATATCTGACACAGTTTTTCTCTGAGTATTACCAAATAAGTTTGAAATTTTCATCCCCATATACAGTATCTTTAGAAAAATTGAAAGTACTTTCATGTATTTTTATTTCAACTGTCCAAATATTAAGAGTAGAAAAACTCTCAAAGATTAACAAATTTACCCATGTCCTTTATATACTGTAACATTTAAATGGAAATGAATTATGTGATATTTTTTGCTCAGACAATATTTTGTGAAGAGTTTGTATTTGAATTATACTTTTTTTGTTAAGTTGAATATGATAAAGATAAATGTTATGCCTGAATATGTATAGTCCGTAGCCCACTTGGGTCTCTGCTATAGTAAGAGTGAAAACTTTTAAACCGCTTGACAGAAATGGACAGAAATTTCAGACAACCTGCCAAAAGATGTAGTGTTACATAGAACATACATGTAATACAATTCATTTGACTTCATTTTTTTGTTAATCTGCAACCAACATGGGCACCTGATCTTGGCCAAGCCAATTTAACATGTCTATTCCTTGTGACAAGTCCTTCCTTTGGATACCAACAATCGTAATCCATTGACCTTGACCTTGGAGTTTGACCTACTTTTGAAAAAACTTTAACCTTAGTCATAACTTTTGAACGATTGGTGCTTCGGCTTTCATATTTCACTTGTGTATTTCTTGGGAGAAGGCCTTTCCTTGGGCATCATTAATTTTGACCATTTGACCTTGACCTTGATGATTGACATACTTTTGAAAAAACTTTAACCTTTTCCATATCTATTCAATGGTTGCTGCTGGGCCTTTCATATTTCACAGGTATATTCCTCGAGACAAGACCTTACTTTGGGTACCAACATATTTGATTTGCATTTGAGAAAGTTTGACCTTTGCTATAAGTTGCCATACGGGGGCATCAGTGTTTCACAACCACTTCTTGTATTTTTTTTATTTATTTACGCGTTTATTTTCTTCTACATTTTTTCATACGGGTCTTTGTACATGATTCCCATAAGATAAATAAACCAATCAGAGGCTAATAGTACATAATGTTTAAGTCATCCACGTATATTAACCCATTTCCTCTATACATATAGCTATTCTATTTTATTACATATACTAGTACATTGGTCAAGGTTTTTCTAGCCTTCTTAGAGGGAAATATAACCGTGAATCTTATCATAAGCACAATCCAATGAACCAACTCCACATCGATCAGCCTTTTAGAGCATTATATTTAAGCCAACATATATCATTACTTTCCAAGTACGTATTTAATTTTACCGCTTTTAAATAACAAGAAAGAGGATAATTTTATCAAAAAACAGTAAAACTTTGGTTGTTTATGAGAAAATTGAGTTCACGTGGACTTTGATCATAAATAATTGAGCAACCCCAACACGAGGAAGCTGCAATATATCAGACGAATACACAGTTATGGCGGGTCGACCATCTATTGTAAATCTTATTCAATTTGCCTACGTAATGAGATTTAAACCGTCCTCTAGGGTGAAGAAAAAGTGTGTTCATCCACTGAGATAAGCTAAACGTATACCAAGCTGCAGTTTGTAACAGAGTCTGTATGTGATCACCGTTAACAGGAGATCAAGTCATAAGGTAGAAGCGTTAATGTCAACTATTCAATTCAATTCAGTTTATTGCTCAAGACATACAATCCATTCCTATCGTTATACCGGTTAGCTACCGTGTCTACAATATATAGTGTATATACACTGTATACAGTATATTAATTCCTAGTCGAAAATTAAACGAGCTGTTTCATTTTTTTATTTTCTATAATGCATGATTCCCAGTTTATTAGTATTAATTTGAAAATTTGTTTGTATGTTTGTTTTGAACATATTTTATTGACAATATGTCAATGGGATTGGACACAAGTTCGAAAAAAGGTAGTCCTCTCCCCAGAGATTCAAAGGACCTAAAAAGGCCTTAAGCTACATGTGTTAAAAGTGATTTATAGGTCCAATAGGCCAGGTGTTTATATTATTACTGTGTTTATATTAATGAATTATACATTTTAAAATGTTGATGTAATGAAAACGATAACGAACAGTGATCGATCTAAAAAAAAAATCTATAGACAATACAATTCCGTGAATAAGACGTAAGACACGAACGCCCGAAACTTCCATAGTTGGGATCAGGTGTGTAGGAGGAATAAGCATCCCCTGTCGATCTATCACATCCGCAATGAGCCCAGGTAGGAATATTCCGTAATCAAATTAAGTATAAAATCATAGACCTAACAATTGGTATGAAATACGTCAGCCAAAATACGATCCAATGATAGGTTATGTTTCAAACAAGGTCATTATAACGACCACAAAATTTACAAAATCCCGGTAACATCAATTTATCTGTCAGTCGCCTGTCTTGGTTTAAAAATTGAGCATGCTCTTGCCTATCGAAAAAAACGTGAGACTTTAACACCATATGGATAGGTAAAAGGAATATTACTACATAAATAAGGAAAGTGGACGATGGAATAGCTCAAGTCAATCCGTTTGTAATACGATTTAATTGTTAGAAGGCCCTTATCCTATAAAGTCAGTAAAACATCCAACTATGAAACATATATGTGGCAGACTCTGTGGTATCTTTTATTCCGAATTCATTGGGATATATCGAGTCGACATATGGAAGTAATTATTGTTATTGTCGAGATTAAGGCAACGGCAACTGTTTTCTTCTTTTTATGTAGAAGTTTTTGAATAAATTTTGCTTCATAGAAATATTTTTAAAAAACCCAGATGGCTAATAAAGGAGCACAATTAGCGCCTATCAGTATATTTTGTTGGAAGAGTTGGTCTCCAAAAGCTACAAAGATGTTGTCGATGAGGAACTCCTGCATCCTTTTAACACTTGTTTATAATATTATAATAAATGATTTACTTACACAATGTAATTTCAGGTAGCCTTTAGTACGTGAATATACATTGAACGCTTTTCTTCTGGAGGAATCCGTGTATATTATGTTACTGTTTGGTACAGATACAGGTACAGTAATCATCTGTACAATTGAGTACATGTATAAAAAAAGAAAAGAAAAGAAAAATAAAAAGACCCCAATTTTTCATCAATCTTATTGTAGTATTCATAATTAAGGGGGAATGCAACCTAGCCTTTTTTTTCTTTCGTGGGTTTTCTTTTCATTGATACACCTTTTGTTAACTTTGGTCTATAGTTGCGGTAAAACTGTTGTCATAGAATTGCACAAACATTGGATCCCTTGTGAAACACTTTTTGGAACTGATGGAATGGACCAAATCACACTCTGTTTTACATGGAAATGTGCCTGAATAATGTAGGCATCATTATAATTAGTCAAATTTAAAATTGTCGGATGTCAAGCAATGTGAGCGAAATTTTAAACTGATTAAATTGTTTAGTTTTCTATAAATGTGGAATGAATCCTTATATTTCATTCGAACAAAAATCATCCAATTGCACATGAAAGGGCGATAATTAAAACACTTTCATTTGTAAAAAAAAAAGTGCAGATAAAAAAATGAATATTAACTTCTTGTCTTTTCCAAATTTTTAGCATTATGCAATGCAATAAATCCAGATGAGACTTAACTGCGAAGTATTATTGTGTATACGTCTTTTAATTTTAAAATATGAAAGAAACAAAATGTATTAATACTTTTTTCTTTCTTTTAACTTAATTTGTTTATTTGTTTGATGGCAACAAATTAGAAAAAAATAATTACACTTATATCTCACGGTAGATTTGCTATAAATGATGTGATCCATAATTTGTTTATTTTTTAAGATGTGATGTGATGATGATAAAGAATACAGGTAAATCTTCTGTATAAAAGAACCTAAAAACTCTTAATGAATTTCTCTTTAGCCTTTATACATTCAACTTTTCCACTGACAATTATTTTTTCATAATGTAATATTCGGTATATTGTAATTTTGATGTATGGTACTATTTAATGTGACTAAATTGATTAAATACACAATACTACATTGTATATAAGTTTACAATATAGTATATATTGCCAGTACTCGTACTTTTATTACTCGGTCTCAATCAATGCTTATTTTGTTCACATTTTGATATTTAATAGTTAATCAAGTTGTGTAGTTCTGGAGGAGGAAGCATAAATAAATTTCCATAAATACTTTAAGACAACATACACTAGATGAGCATGCTGGTATATTAATTAAGATCATAAGTAGACATTGAATGAATAGCTTTAAATCAGTGAACACTGGCCTTTGTGTGGGAACTGCACCGGAAATTGAAGTGACATTAGAAAGAAAACTGTAGATAATATCTATATGCTCATTCAAATGACGTAATCCACATTAATTGGAAAAATTAAAGAATCGTGAAAAAATCATCAATATCTTAACGAAAACACCAACGCACGATAAACTAAAATTGGCATCCAAATCACTTCTTCCAACTACTTGATGGTGTTAATGTCGCTGCGAATAAGACTTTGTTGGCGTTGCTCACTTTTTGAAAGTTTAACGCATGTTCAGTCTCCTTAGGCTATCGCTCAAACGAATGAATGCATAACATATCAGAGTTTCTAAATATTTCTTTATTATTATTAATATTTATTTTTTTTATTTCTTATTATTATTATTTTTTTTTTTACAAAAAAAGCTACCTCGATAATTCATTTTTTTATGTTCAAAAAGTTCAACTCCCCAGAGTGATTTTGTTTACTTAGATTCTTTTGAAGTGAAATATGTGGAGATAACGAACAGTATTCGAGCTCAAAAGTCTATTAAACATTACAAAATAGGAGCAGAGAAAACACGGACCTTTAAGACATCAGAGGTGGGGTCAGGTGCCATGGAGGAGTGAGCATCCCCTGCCGACCGGTCACACCCGCCGTGTGCTCCTTGTCATGATCGGGAAATAACGGAAAAATCCGTCGGCAATTCAGTTTGTAAATAATGGCCTAACAATTAGTATGAAAAAAGTCAGTCAGCATTTGTCTTAATGATAGATTGTATTTGCTGACTAGGTCATTGTATCGACCATAGAGCTTACGAAATGATGACTTTAAACGAGACAGCTGATATTCTTGTTTCATCAACTTGTTTGTCAATAACTTACCTGGTTTGAGAAATTGTTCATACGTAGAGCATGCTCTGGCGTATCGAATCAACTGAGAGACACAAACTCCGTATGCAGGTGATAAGGGTATATTGCTGCATAGGTAATGGAAGTTGACGATTGAAAATTTAAAGACATCACGTTTATCATAAAGCTTTGTTGTTAGATTACCATTAACATCTTTTTCTAATAAAATATCCAAATATGAAACAGATGTGTCAGACTCTGTGGTATCTTTTATCTCAAGCTCAGTAGGATATATCCTGTCGACATAAGAATGGAAATAACCGTTGTTAATTGACAATACGTCGTCGATATATCTAAATTTGATTTGAAGGCCACAACAAGCGTTTTCTTCTTTTCTCGTAAAATATTTTGAACAAATTCTGCTTCATATGAATACAAAAATAGGTCTACTAATAACGAGGCGCAATTGGTACCCATGGGAATTCCAATAGATTGTTGGAAGACCTCGTCTCCAAAAACCACATAGATATTGTCAATGAGAAACTCGAGCATCTTTTTAATGTCAACTTCAGAGTACTTGTGTGTACAATCAGATTGTTTTTTGACAAAGTAATTTTGCAAATGACCAATGACAAGGTAAGTAAATTTACGAGTTCCATTTTTATTGAAAAAGCGGCTGTCAACGATGTCAGAAAGTCTGGACTTTAATTTATCGTGGGGAATAGTTGTTTATAAAGTTGAAAAGTCGTAAGTTTTTATGTTGTTAATTTTGGTAAAAATTTGCGATTTCAAATCTTCTAAAAGTTCCTTTGATTTTTTTAGTATCCACATCTGATTTACACCACTTCTCGAATATATTGTTGCACAGTACTCTTGAAGTTTCTCCTTCACTACTGTTAATGTCTTAGTGAGGAGCTATTTGAGGCGTATAGCAACAGAGGCTTACAGCGTAAGTATATTTTTGTTACAAGTTATAAAGATATTTATTTGGCTTTTTAAAACATTTGAGGGCTATATCCCTCATGTCAATTTCGATTCGTTGTTTTAAAAGCATTTTTGCCCATTCTTTAGCATGTACTCATGCAAGATTGGATGAAAAGAGTTGTTTTAAAAGACGACTCGATATATCCCAGTGAACTTGAAATAAAAGACACCACAGAGTCTGACACATCTGTTTCATATTTGGATATTTTATTAGAAAAAGATGTTAATTTTAATCTAACAACAGAGCTTAATGATAAACGTGATGACATTAACTTTTCAATCGTCAACTTAACTTACTTATGCACCAATATATCATTATCAACTGCATATGGGTTGTATATATCTCAGATGATTCGATACTCAAGAGCATGCTGTACGTGCAAACAATCAATAAAACGAGGCAAGCTATTAACAAACAAGTTGATGAAGCAAGGGTATCAACAATTTCAAAAGTCAACATTCTGCAAGTTTCATGGTCGATACAATGACTTCGTCAGCAAATAGAGTGAATCTATCATAAAGTCAAATGCTGACATTCATTTTTCATATTTATTGTTAGACAATTATTTACACACTGAATTGTATACGGATTTTTTCTCGTTTACCCGATCATAAGAAGGAGCACACGGCGGGTGCGACCAGTTGACAGGGGATGCTCATTCTTCCATGGCACCTGATCCCACCTCTGAGGCTTTTAGAGGTTCGTGTTTGCTCTGCTCCCGATTTGTATTGTTTGAATGGACATTTGAGTTTGATTACTGTTCATTATCTCCATATTTCATTTAACATGATCATTAAAAAAGAGTCTTCGAAACTTATGTGGATGACCAAATCCCTTTAAATTATGTGTGAAATTCTTCAGCAATTGATGTCTGAACTGAGAAAACTTTGAACTTATATCAAGTATTATGACGTATAATAAAGAATGGTAATTGATGTCTCTTAAAAGCATGAATATGACAAAGGACATTTTGGACAATTTTTTTTTAACAGAACATTTCCAGAAATTAAGAGACATCATAACGATACCAATGATGGTGCTAGAGATGATCTTTTTAAATTCCCGTTTAAATGTCTGATGGTCACCATTGACACGAATATGCTATTATGGAGTATAGACCTTAACAGTTTAATAAGTTGTAATATTATTCTCTCCCACATTATTTTATTTGAAATAAATTGAAGAATTCCTTAACATTATATTAGACCAAGATAAATTGAATACACGATTTGCTTGTATTTTCCCAATTTAAGTTCATGATTTCTGTACACTAATATTTCATTGCCTTTTTCCATTTTCCAGGAGGAATATGGCAGTGCCTTATGTTTGAAAATGAACTACCGGTACATAAAATCAACATGTACGCCTTTGTTTAAAACAATAATTTAAGGTCCAAAACATTTTCCTTATTGTTTAGAGCTTCCTAAAGTACTCTCGATCTCTATACACTGAAGGAAAAGATTTTTTGGACATTGAGAAATATAGAGTGGGTAAAGTTGTAAATATTGAGCTTACTTATTACATTTTCATCAAAGAGTACCTTGCATTTACGCCCAAGAAAAATGTTCAAAGACAATGAAGTACTGATGAACAGAAACCGCTGTTGTTTACTCTAGTGGCATATACCTGCAAATGAAGTGTTCAATCTACTCATGTAGGCCAGTTAAAATGCTATGAATGTTTGTTTTGATCACAAATTAAGTAATAAACTTTATATTTCAGTTTATTTTATTCTAAATCAAATGACAGATTACTCTATCTGTATAAAAATACCACAAAGTCAGAACTCTTTAGTGTGCAGTGTATAGTAGGCTCTTAAGGAGAGGAACCGGTAAGTTGTTAGAACTTGTTTCCAAGCCTTTTGATTTCAATTCGTACGTTAATTCGATATATTCCTTTGACCTTTAAATAAAAGACACCCCAAAGTCTGACACATCTGTTTCATATCTGGATAATTTACTTGAGAAAGATATTGATGGCGAACTTACAACAAAACTTTATTATAAATGTGATGACTCCAACATTTCTATCAACTTTCTTTATTCATGTAGCAGTATACCATTATCACCTGCAGTTTATTCCTAGTTGATTCGATACGCAAGAGCATGTTCTACTTACGAACAATTTCTAAAACGAGACAAGCTATTGACAAATAAGTTGATGATAAAAAGATATCAACATCTTGTTTAAAGTCAGCATTTCGCCAATTCTATGGTGGATACAATGACCTTGTCAGCAAATACAGTCTTCGTTAAGAATGATGACTGACGTTTTTCATGCAAATTGTTAGACACTTATTTTCACATCGAATTGTTTACGGATTTTTCTGCTTATCCGATCATGACAAGGAGCACTTGGGTGTGTGTCCAGTCGACAGGATATGCTTACTTCCCTATGGCACCTGATCTCACCTCTAATGGCTTAAGAGATCCGTGTTTGCTCTACTCTCAATTTTTAGAGTTGATTTTAATTCCACATCTGGTAAGCCAACATTTACTCACAGTTCCTTTTCAAGGGTGAAATTCTTCAAAATCTCTATTCAGTTTTAAAACTTAATATTCCAGTCGATGGAAGTGAGTTTGGTTTATCGGACTAGATTACTGGATCCAAAATTTACATTTTTTTTTTTTTTTTTTTACAAAAAAAGATACCGTATAAGTGGAATTTTTAGGGAGAGCCATTATATAACTACCGTGAAAGGTAAGTTTCACTTCCTATTCAGAATGAATTATAAGCGATATTCAATTATAGCGACCTCAACACACTCGCTAATAATGCCAAAATTGAATCCTCGCTAAAAGTCAGCTTATACGGTATATTGCAGGGTCCAGTAAATGTTCAACCAAGCCACTATCCTTACTTCTCACCAAAATATTAACACAGTTAATATTTTGATGAGAAGTAAGGATAGTATGTTGTAGCATAATACGTCTAAAGTTTCTCTTTCACAGCAGTTAATAACTGCTGTGAAAGAGAAACTTTAGACGTATTGTGCTACAACATATTCAAGAAGCGTTTTTAATTATATATGGATTCTAATAAAACTCCAAAGAACTTTAGGAAAATTTTAAAATATCAAAACTTTTCAAACATCAATAGCAACAAAAGATATGACTTTTCTATGCTTTATACAACCGTTCCTTCTGATAAATTAAAGAGCAGGCTTTTTGACACCATAGACAACTGCTTCCTTAATAAAAATGAAACTCGTAAATTTTCCTATCTTGTGATTGGTCATCTGTAAAATTACTGTTAAAAATCATTCTTATTCTACATAGAAGTACTCTAAAGTTGATATTAAAAATACATGTATGCTGAAGTTATTCATTTACAATATCTATGAAGTTTTTGGAGACCAGGTCTTCCAATAATCTGTTATAATTCCGATGGGTAATAATTGTGCTCCTTTGTTAACCGGCCTGTTTTTATTTTCCTATGAAGCAGAATTTATTCAAAAACTACTACGCGAGAAGAAGAAAACTCAACTCGACTTTAAGATATATCAACGATGTTTTATCAATCAACAATAGTTCCTTTCATTCATATTTCGACTTGATATATCCCAGTGAACTTGTAATAAAAAAAAACACCACAAAGGCGGCCACATCTATTTCATATTTGGATGTTTTACCGAATATAGCCGATAATGGCCAACTAATAACTAAACTAACTATGACAAACGGAATGATCTCAGGTTTACCATATTAAAATTTCCTTATTTATGTAGTAATATTCCAATATCACCTGCATAAGTTTATGTCATCAACTGATTCGATATGCAAGAGCAAGCCCCGAGTACGATGAATTTTTAAATAAAGGCAAGGTACTGACAAATAAGATGATGTTACAAGGATTTTAACAACCCCATTTATAGTCAGCTTTTTGCAAATTCGTTGTTTGTAAATTCAACCTTTCTTTGGGCTGTATTTTGTCTGAAATGTTTCATACCACATGTTAGGTCATTGTTTTGTTTTGACTACGGAGTACTCCGTTTACCTGATCAATACAGAGAGCCGGGGTGACCGGTCAACAGGGGATGTTTACTCCTCTCAGGCACCTGATCCTGATCCCATTTCTGGTGTTTATAGGAGTCCATATTTTTGTCCCGTTAATTATTCGTTTTGTCTACTGTATTTATGAAATGGATTATCTCCCCCTTTTACATTATAATGTTTCAATGGACTTTGAGCTTGACTACTGTTCGTTATCTTCATAGTTCGACAGATGCATTATCATTGGATGATATAACAAAATGCCAAAAGTGTGGAAAAATATATTTATGTAACAATGTAATGCATAGAAAATTAATTCATTGAAAACAGATAACAACTAAGTCCGACAATAGTGAATAATAACACAGGGTAATACATAAAGAAGTCCCGGAAGTGACGTAAACAATGATGATGCAGACGATCTTTGTGACTTGGCAAAACGGTCTAAAATGGAAAGTACACAAGAATTTAATATTCATATTCTAATTAATAATTAGATATAGAAGTATTATTGCATAAATTGTATGTTATATTTGAAACAAGATAGCTTCCAATTTAATCATACCACATTTTATATCTCAAAATCCCGATTATAGGTTACGCAATACAGTCAGAGAAACTATTATATTCCGCATCACAACAAAAATAGGAATGAAAACAGAAAGTGACACTGTGAAACTCCTTGGTACTTACTTGGTCGAAATATTCTTTGAAAATTTGCTTTCCTATATGTTCAAAAATTAGAGAAAATTTTTTTTCAATGTATTCAATAAGATGTAAAGAAAACAAGAACATCTTACCTTCGCTATCTGTTCCTCGCTTGGAGTTTATAGACCTTGCTGGAATAAAAGTTATACAAGTTATGAATACCGTGAAAAGAATTAAGATTCCATAGGAGAACACAGGTTAATATTGTGAAGATTTACGAGAGAAGAAACACCGCTAATATCTATGAAGCACACTACTGGCATTCAACATATTGGCAGAGACTGTATCCTATTGTACAACAATGTAACAAACGGCTACAGGAAGTACCAGGGAGATTTCACATCATACCAATTGGTGACCAATCAAAATAAACAAAACACAATATACTAAGGTGACTGACCAATCAAAATAAAGGAACTTGTCAAGAATCGGCAAAATTTCACTGAAAATATATTATGACTGTAAAATTTGCAATAAAGATTGCATCTTAGTTTTGAAGCGATGTCATAAGTAAACACCCAGAGTATATTGTCTTATAAATATCGGTGTGGTGACTAGACAGGGGATCATAACGTCTTGCTTGTGGAAAAAGGGAATACATCAAATTCCAAATGAAATCGGGAATCAACTAATAATGCATTTACATTTAAAGCAACGACGAATTTTCAATGCAGTTTCTTACCACTTAAAACATGAATTTTTGTGTTGCTGATCTGGGACTCGGACGTCCGACAAACGTAAGTTCCGGCGTCCTCTAGTTGTGCATTTGTAATTGTCAGTTTACTAATTATCACCTTTTCTACAAATGAGGAATACTTTGTTATAGTGGTGCGCGAATTTTCTCTGACTTTATGTCCTTCTATAAACCAGTCTATGTCTCCCGTCGGAAAATCTATGGCTGTTGCATTGCATATCACCGTTATAGTACGACCCACTTCAACAAAGTTGGAGCTAGTCGTAATGTATATGTCTGCAATAATAAGAATAACGGGCAAAAATCACAACATCAAATTCATTCCACTGTTTCTATACATCGATAAACAAAACAATATTGACAACCAAAGTAAATCAAAAAAATAAATTTTCTTAATATATGTACCAATTCATCGAAAATGTTTATCTAAAATAGGGACCAAAAGAGTAAAAACAACTTCAAGCATGGAAGATCATTATCAAATCATGATATATACAGGCCTAAGATGTGGACATCTGGAAAATTACATCTACTATTAGAAATCATGCAAAAAATTGATTTAACAAAACACATTGCTTTGTTTGACCACGGACCACCGACTTGTTTTTTGGAACTTATATTAGAAATTAATTTTGTACGAACTTCGTGAGTGAGCAGGCGTTTTAAAATTGGATCAATTATTCAGCATATTGGAAAAATGATCATAGTGATTTACTTTGTTCGTCAGCAAGAATAATTATCTTGTTTATATCTTCATTAAAGGCTTTGAATAATTCAAATGGATCTTCTCCAGTTTATATTGATATAATTCTGTAAACCAAACAGTTTTCATCAAGTTGATATATCATCATAATGAAAGAGTGTAAATGCTCCAATTTGAAATAAATCTTTGATCACGAAAGCTACTTTCACGCTACCTGGCGGAGAAAATGTTTTCTGGGTCGTTGTAGATGGCGCTTCTGAAAGAGAAAAGAACAAATATTGATATTAAGCTTCATTATATTAAAAACAAATAAGTTAATAAATTAAATCATTTAAAGAATCAGACATGGAACACAGTGGGAGAGGGGTTTTGGTCGTGACTTTAACCATAAAATGAACGTGAGAAAGAATTCCAGGGAGACGCGACACAATAACACGTTTATCTGATCAACTGATCCAATGAGGCCACACAGTAAATGATGAATGAAAAGAGAACTAGTTCAAAGAGAGTACAAGTACAAAGAAGATTGTCTTTTTCGTGACAAATGCCATGTGCTCATTGTGTTTTGTCTGTTTTGTATTAGACGAAAAGTTGTTCAAGAAAAAAAAAATACATTGTGACCACAACACCAAGAAACTTTTTGACTCCGGAGTAAAATGTTTATGATTCATTGAGAAGACTCCATTACAATTCTACATGACAGCATTGTAATCATCTCTGTTGATACTAATATTATATAATTACTGTTTTGAAGTCAATGCCATTATATATAGCCACTTGAGGAGAACAATATTCACCGAGCTCGAACGGCGAGGTGAATATTGTACTTCGAAGGTGGCTAAATCATCGTATTGACTGAGAAACAGCAATTACTGTTTTATAATATGATTCAATAATAATTAAATGATACAAACTTATTAAGCAGACGTTGCTATCTGTCTTGATTGTTAACATTTATTGAAGTCCTAGCCGAACGCAGTGATAGAAGCAGTGAAATCTTATGTTAAAGTAAGAGTTTACAGAATTCCTTCATTTGAAAGTTACGGTCGGAATATATCTTCAGACTTGTTCAAACGAACTGAGGTCAATATTATAATAAACGTTACTAACTGTATAAATTTGCAATTTCTTTATCTAGTTTTAGTGCGAATAAGAAAAAAAATAAATTTTATGTTTACCTGGAAGTGAACATAAAATTTCATAACTAATTATTTGTATCAATTTAAAAGTTCTCAATTTTTATTGTCCATGCAATGTAAAAAAAATATATATATAGTCACATGTTTGGTCTCGTACAGGTGAACATAACCTAGTATGATTTCAAAAAATGTTGGATCTCTGCCAATCAGAGAGCTAGGAAGTATTCAATCATCTAGTACAATAAATTTTTACACTTATAAGACAGAGTTTCCTGAGATACACATCGTTTGCCTTTCAGACTGATGGTAACATTTTCATCTTGACACATATATGTTGAAAACTTCAAAATCATGCATGAGGCAACTCAGTCATATGAGATAAAGAATGAAATAGAAAAGAGAATCTGCTTCGTTTGAGAGAAAGCAGACTCGGCGAAAACTCACCAAGGACGTTAAGGAGGACGAGTCGCCTAGAGCCCGCTCTTTCTTTGGCACTTATTTGGCATTCGTACACACCTGCGTCATTGATATTCACGTTCTTAATCATCAGATTCCAGCTGCCTCGATATGGAATATGTTGCACGTGATATCTATCGTCTGGTACATAGATGTCCAGTCCAACGGAAATAGGATTCGGCTGAGAGGTCCGCCGCCATACCACCTGCGGAATTATACATTGATACAAATGTATGTGTAATGATTGCAAATGCAACATCAATTAAATCGGTACATTAACAATGATAAAATCAAATTAATGAATAATTTAAATATTTATCTTGCATATTCAAGGAATTTCATGTATATTCTTTGAAATCTGAAATCCCTTAACTGTTAGAAAAAATAAATCGAATCATAATCCCTAGGTAGCATCAATAACATGGAGTTAAGAGAGTATATTTCTTGGTGAAAACGAATATCCAAACTATTTAGTATTTTTCCCCTTTTTAGAATGTTTTTTTTTAATGGAAATCTTTTAGCGACACTGTATATTAGAACATGATCTGTGGACCTCATTTCTGTGGAGAAGACGTGTTATCTGTACAACCCTCTTTGTTCCCTAGAGAAGAAGATATCCTTTAATTCCTCGAAAGCTAGCACTCATAAAACGAATTTTGGAGAAAAGATTTTAGAATAATTGTATTAAGCCCACAATATCATTCACTGGTTTAAAAAGCTTGAATTTATTGATACTGATATGTAATTGATGCTTAATTATTTCTCATACTGATCCATTTCATCTCCCAATGCACATAAATCGCGTTATAGTCTTAATCATGACTTTACATTGATCTCTCGAGGCTTACCCTGTTCATCATTGATACTGACTAAAATTCTATGTTTTGTATAGGGTTACTAGACAAAAATGACTCTTATAGAAAGCACTGAACGCACATTTAATTAATTCTTACAAAACATAATATTCCTATTTCATGATATGCCTGATTCAATTCATTTAATAAGAAATATGGTATGTACAACCTCCAATACTTTGGACATGGCGGTAAATAGACAATTTCTCAGGGTAACCCCAAATTACACCTCTACGACTAATTATATTGACTGTCTTTTTATTTTACTAACCACTTTGGTGCCTAGGTCTTTGACCCTACAGTAGAGCGTCGCCAGGTCGCCTGCTGTGTAGGTAAAGTTGAACTGTATGTCCATGAATTCTGTGGAGTGGTGCTGCTGACACAGAGACATACCTAGAAATAGAGAGAATGTATCAGTGTCACCAGATAATCTAACTACAACTAGAACTGACATAGAGACATACCTAGGATAGAGAGAATGTATCAGTGTTATCAATTCTCAGATAATCTAATCACATCTAGGGAACTGACACACAGACATACCTAGGATAGGGACAATGTATCATTTTCAACTATCAGATAATCTAATCACAACTAGGGAACTGACACACAAGCATACCTAGGATAGGGACATTGCATCAGTGTTATCAACTCTCAGATAATCTAACTACATCTAGAGAACTGACACACAGACATACCTAGGATAGAGACAATGAATCACTGTTACCAACTCTCAGATAATCTATCTACAGATAGAGAATTGACACAGAAACATACCTAGGATAAAGACAATGAGTCTAATCTAATCACAGCTAGAGATATATCATATAGACATTGGTAGGATAGAGAAAATGAATAAGTGTTATCAACTGTAAGAAATTTTAACTAGACAGCTAGAGAGATATGACATAGAGACATAGCTAAGGATAGAAAGGTGGAATGAATGCCATCAACTGTCAAATAGTCTAATCTACAGCAGGAAACTGACACACAAACATATCTAGGATAGAAAGAATGTATCAGTGCCATCAATTAGTTTATAACTACAGCTGGAGAATCACAAGGTTCTCAGTGTGTCGGGAGGCGTGTTGATTTAGGGAGACGTATAAGGCAGAGATTGATGTCATCAGCATTTATCTCTTTACAGAGCACTATATTTTAGTACACTAAAAAACTGACAGGTACAAACCAGTTCTGTTTACTATTATTTATCACGACTAATTTATAATTATTTGTATCAGAATTTTGTAATTTTAAAGTAGAAAATGTAAGTTAATCAATGACAACACTTTAAAAAGACAGTTGACAACAAATGTATTTACAAAAGATAAAGCCATTCTTTGTACTGAAAGTTTGATCAGAAGTTAATTATTCTGGATTTTACATGTTCTCTGCTCTCTTTTATCTATAATTACAGAAATAAGAGAGCAATTGCCATAACGATTAAAGGTATCTTAAACGAGTTCATGTATTATTTTGTTTTGCATTTACTAATGATTAAAACATTTTTGCAACTTGAGAAAATAAATAAAAAAAATATGCAACAGGAAGAAGCTTGACGTGGAACAGCTTTGTTCTCCGCAGAAATAACAAACTGGCAAAATCCCAGATCATAATTGAAAAATGAAACTAAAGTATTTTCACCGGATAACTAAACAATGAAACATGAAGCATATTCAGCATAAAGAATATTACAGTGTCAGAAGTTATGTACGCGCTGACTGTGAATTAAGAAATATATCACCACGACGTTCTTTTACAAGAGGTTGTGAATGAACCGGCATAGTAAACGAGCTTTGTACCTTCTATTAATACAGTAAGACCATGAAGAAGGTTCCTACTGAGCTAATTATATATTTTTGTGATATAATTTTATAGTTAAGTTCCTGTCGAGAAGATGAATCTAATCTGATAAATTTATGAAGAAAAAAGTCATTTTCCTGATATACAAGAATGGGAATTTTGGAATATTTAAGATACCTTTTGTACAGTAGGAACTTCTTATAAACTGGAAGAAGCGTTTTACACCATCAATGAAATTGATCAGTGAAAAATGAGGAAAAATATCCAATTAAAATAACTCTATTCCAAGTATAACCCCTCCAGGCATTATGGTTATTTTACATAGTATTTATTTGCTTGTAAATTAATCTGTATCGATCAGACATCTTTAACAGCTGTTGTACTTCTCAGACAGTTAGTGGAGAAGACAAGAATAAGTGGGCAGAAACTCTTGACCGAAAGCCATAATGAAAGGAACCTAGCACCTGCTCAAGACAGATTCACAAATAAAAACGCGAAAAAATTGTCTTTGATCGATTTGCCTTCATAATTAAATCAAGACAATTCCCAGCACATTACATCATGGGTTTGAAGGATGAAGATCCAAATTATCAAAAAAAAATGAGAGGCCCGTGGACCACAACGCTCACCTGAGTAACTTTAACCCTGCTTTTCTTCAAAAGATTTTCCCCTTGTGAAACTTATTGTGGCCCCATCTTACCCCTGGGGAGTCATAATTTGAACAATTTAGAATCTACACTACCTCAGGAAGCTTCCACGTACACGCAAGTTTCACCTTTTTTTAGCCCGGTAGTTCTAGAAAAGAAGATTTTAAAGATTTCTCCTATATATTTCAATGTAAATTTTTGATTCCCTATTGTGACGCTAACCCCGAAGGCCATGATTTAAACAATAAAGAACCTACACTACCTCAGGAGGCTTCCACATAAGTTTCAGCTTTTCTGGCCCGGTGGTTCTTCATAAGAAGATTTTTCATTACCCGACCCTATTTTTGTCTTTTCTTGATACGTGATTATCACCCCTTGGAAGAGGGCTTGGCCCTTCATTTAAACAATTAAAACTTCCCTTTACCCAAGGATGCTTTGCACAAACTTTGGTTAAAATTGGCCCAATGGTTCTTGAGAAGAAGTTGAAAATGTGAAAAGTTTACAGACGGACGGACAACAGGTGATCAGAAAAGCCCACTTGAGCTTTCAGCTCAGATGAGCTAAAAATCTGAAATTAATATTTTTTAGAGGGATTTAAGTATGACGAAAAGAAAAGATATTGTTATTGATAAAAATGATATTATAAACGATTCTTTCTTTTAAAGAGGGCTAAGATGGTCAAGTTCTGATACCAAAGAGTTTCAGCACACATCTGTCAAAATAGAAGTTCGATGATATCAGAGTTACGGAGGACAATTGTTCAAGTAATTGGCTGCATTTGATTATTTGGCTCAATATATCACAGACGGGAAGGGTAATTTAATAGTCACAATCACATAAAATTTTCCGATTGGATATAAATAAAAAATAAGCCCATGTTAACCGATACCACCCAATTTCCTGTTGGTTTTCTTTGTTAAGCGATCTGTTTCTCGGCTGCCCTCTTGAGTTTTTACAGTCCATTTCAAATCTGTCTCGATTGTTTCGGAGGAGTTATCGAGTTAGCTAAATATACTTTTCCTTCATATTACACCGTTTACATCAATGTCTATCCAAATAAAATGGAAAATAAATTTGTTATGCTTAAAAAATACTGTTCCATATTTTCTTCCTGTTTCTCGCTCTTTAAAGAAAATGGAAAAAACGATTCTCTAAATGGAAAATTGAGACTTTCTTAAAACTTCCAGATACAAAATTTTGGAAATATGAAGATGAATTTAATCTATATAAATAAGAATCATTATATTTCAATGTCTGTTTAGTGAAAATTGAAAATGGCACTTGTATGGTCTGGGTGTCAGTGTTTCAGGGCTACATGTACCTAGTAGGCTAGTACATTGTATCTTATTAGGAATGCATCTACCTAAAAACACTTCTTGAAAATAAATTTGTAAACTTTTGCAAATATTGTATACTTTAAAACTTCATGTTTAACTGTGATGATTTAAATGTGTAAATTACATGTAGGGAGAGGGCGTAAGAAGTTTTCAGAACCTGTGCCCAATCCCTTTGTAATTATAAATTACAATAAAATGTGTTCTAACCGAAAATGAGACAGTATGAGTGTAGAATTATGCGAGTGATCTATGTCCTAGAATCTATTTGAAATCAACAACTACTGAGGTCGATAACTTCGGAGTTTATGACTAGAAAATCCCTGGACTGTTACTCACGAATGCTAAATTACTGAAAAATATGTTAAAAATATAGACAATAGCTCAACATTTACTCTTGTTCTATAACTTACCAATATTAACAATTCATTTTCTTGATTTTGTAGACTCATGCGCTGTTAATGTTCCAAAATCAGATCTGACGTTTGATTCAAAAAATACAATTTTAACATTCTCCCACCACTTAATCATGATTGGAAACTAACACTGAGTATTAAACACCCTCATATGTTAATGTTTAATGATTTTAACTATTTCATATGTGATTGTAATGCCACTTCTGAAGTTTATAAATACTTTAATCTCTTTCCTTCTTTTTTTTCTTTAAGTTAATGAGCTGCAGAATAAATGATTTTCCCTAGTTATTTTTTTACAGGTAGCCAGTTAAAAGGCTTCAAAGACACTAGGTGGTTATTTATATTTTGGAAAACTTTCCCAATTCCTGAAGTTAAAAGACAAAGAATGGTCAGTCATGATTAACACATGTTAGAGATTTGCAACGGATCTCTGTAGAATACATGTAGTTTCTTATGATACGTTTTCATATTATGTATAAAGTACATGTAGCTCTATGCATATGTCCGTTGTTATGCTTTTAAATTGATGTAGTTGTATGTACGTTGTAATGCTTAATTGATGTAGCTGTATGTACGTTTTAATGCTTTTAAATTGATGTAGTTGTATGTACGTTGTAATGCTTAATTGATGTAGCTGTATGTCCGTTGTAATGCTTAATTGATGTAGCTGTATGTCCGTTGTAATGCTTAATTGATGTAGCTGTATGTACGTTGTAATGCTTAATTGATGTAGCTGTATGTGCGTTATAATCCTTTACTCATGAGCTGTATCTACTGTAACAAAGATTTTTGTATCAACCTTTAAACATAAGATAATTTTACTACTACTTTTTTTTTTACAGAAAATTCTCATTTATAATTATTAATTTACTTAACTAGGCCTACTTTGCTCACTAAGAACATTGAGAACAAAAATGAATTTAGTCACTAAATAGTAAGAACATAAAGCATAATATAGCGCTAAAAATAGCAATCTCAATTATTTGCAGTTCACTTTCTAAGGATGAAATTCTTCAAATTCACATTTCAGTGTTTAATACTTTTAACATTCTAGTCAAACAAGCTTGTGTTCTAGAAGTGATGTAAATCTTACGTGGACTCACAAAACCCCCCACAGACTTTTCAGAAAAATTAGAATTACAAAATTTCTCAAACGTCAGTAACTTCAAAATGTACTTTTTTTATTTACACTTTATACAACCATTCCTCATGATAAATTCAAAACTTAGGGGTTTTTTTGATATCATAGTCAACAGCTTCTTCAATAAAAATGGAACTCCGAGATTTTCATATCTTGTGATTGGCCCTCAACAAAACTTCAAAAAAATTCTACACACAAGTACTCTGAAGTTGATATTAAAAGGATATTGGAGTTCCTCATTGACAACATTTATGTAGTATTAGAAGACCTGGTCTTTCAACAAGTTGCATGTGAAAATAATTAAGTTGTATCTCAACAAAAAATAACTTGCATCAACAAGACTTCGAAAAAATCCTACACACAAGTACTATGAAGTTGATATTAAAAGGATATATATTGGAGTTCCTCATTGACAGCATTTAATATGTATAGTCTTAGGAGACATGGTCTTCAAACAAGTTGCATGTGAACATAATTAAAGTTGTATCTCATCAAAAAATAACTTGCATGTGGACACAATTAAGTTGCATGTTGATATGAATGCTGCATATCGCATGTCGGATGTCACATATGGTAGATATTATTAATTTATTATATATGTTATATAATACAGGATTTTAGCATCCCTGATATAAACACGCGCCTTGTATTGCACACCCTGTATCAGCACCCTTTATTTCACCCTTTATCACACCCTTTCTTTCAACTTTCTGGAATATCTCTGTATTTTTCATTCGAAGTACCTCGGATCTTTTTGTATTGTTTATAAAGTTTATTTATATTGTAATTTTCATGATATTTTATGTTATTCAAAATAATTATTTGTTTAAGCTATAATTTTTTTTTCCATTTATTATCGCTGAATGTATTGCTTTTGGAAAAAATGAGAAACGGAAATTCGACAAAAACAGAACACATTCAGTTATTAATTTACAATTTTATGCATTATTTATTGAAACTATTTTAAAATATATAATAAAAACAACAATACTTGACAAAATCTGTATCAACCCCATATCAACCCTCGACCAATATCAGCCCTCTGGCCTTCGGCCTTTGAGCTGATATTG
The DNA here is from genome assembly GCF_033153115.1 of Saccostrea echinata. Classification (NCBI taxonomy): domain Eukaryota; kingdom Metazoa; phylum Mollusca; class Bivalvia; order Ostreida; family Ostreidae; genus Saccostrea; species Saccostrea echinata. Next base: position 15,798,674 of record NW_026889758.1, read on the forward strand.
GAGTCTCGGGTTGAAATGGGGTGTGATACAGATTTTGCCAAGTATTATTTCTATTATTTACATTGTATTAATTCAAATGTTGACTGACGTTTTTCATAGTAATTGTTAGGCCATTATTTATACACTGAATTGTCGAGGGATTTTTCCGTTATTTCCTGATCATGACAAGGAACACACGGCGGATGTGACCGGTCGGCAGGGGATGCTCACTCCTCCATGGCACCAGATCCCATCTCTGATGTTTTAGAGGTTCATGTTGATCTACTCCTGATTTGTATTGTTTGAAACCTTGAGCTTGAATACTGTTCGTAATCTCCATATATTTCATTATCAAATTTTCCTAATTATTATCCGATCACATTTTTCTTGCATGCATGTCAACATATTTATTTATATGTCGACATAATTTTGCTGCTTCTTTCTCGACATATATAGAAAAATAACTTGCATCTAGAGGCAGATTACTAGTATGCAGATATAAAATGGAACAGCACTGCTTTTTCCTACTTCGCTTTTGAAATACATTCCCTGAAGAAATCCTCAGGATTGACACTTCGAAATTATTTTGTCAATCGTTTTTCTTTTGAACTCGGAAATACGGCTTCATGGTGCCTTTTCTCGATGAAAATGAAAGGTTATTTTTATCTCTTTATAGCTTCTTTAAAGCTTTAGCTGTGATGTAAAAGGACAAGGCACTATTAAAAGTTGTATCCTTTCTTAGCTTAGAACTGCGAAAATGGACTATGTTGAATGACAACGCATCTTCTTTTTCATGGACTAGTAGGGAAAAGTCTCGCATGACAAATGAAGTCTTTTTAAAAACAAAGTTGAGAAATACAACAAGCAATTCTGTTCTGTCTCATCATTTGATTGACATAAATTTTTATAAAAAGTCAGTAGATGTGTGAAAGCTAAAGGTTAGCAGTGTAATCCACAATTAAACCTATACACAGATCATTCAGATACCTTTACAAAAGATCTAAGATTTGTACCTTATGACATTGAAAGATTTCTACAACTTAAGGCACTCTTTTGCTGCTTTTTGTTTCTATAACGTATTCCTTTATAATATAAGATGAAAGTGCTGTGTATTACGAAAACTCAAAGACTGTTATAAATCAATTCCATTTTAGCGTCTATTTTTGTAGCCATGTAATTGCTCTGAGAAAAGCTATAGATTATACCTACAATGAATGTAGAAGATTCTGAAGGTTCCTTTTTTATTATACCAATGTTCCTGGGATTTACATATATTATTTCAAGGCCAGATCAATCACTCACTCTTGACGGCCTCTCATTTTTACAATAACACTAATATCTAATACTATAAAAAAACAAAGACAATTTCGTTCGGCGTTCTTTGAAACAAAAAATAAATAATAAACACCTGACGATGATGAAGACATGCATTATTAAAGCAAAAAAGGGAAACTGATGTTATTAATCATATACTGATTACAAGAATTAACATGGAGTGCTGAAATTAAATATCGATTGTGTTTAATCATTAGACTATTAAAACTAGCCATAAACTCGATAGAGCGCTTCCTCTGTCAGATATCACATAAAATGTGCCAATTATCAGCCGTACTTTTAGAGGCGTTATCTCGACACACATGACTATTTTGATAGTAAGGTCTTCAACATCTCAAAACAACATAACACACGATATTTTTTATTCGCTAATGATAGAAAGGTCTGTCAATTTTCAGAACTAATCAACTTATTTTAGAGAGTTCTCTCTCCGATACGTTATGTTCTTTGTTATCTTATCGAGAAACCTGAACATTTTCCCCCAGACAATAAATACAAGGAACACACGGGTATCATATTCATCTGTTTTGTTGAAATAAAATGATTAAACAGCTACATTGTGTAGTGTGATGAAGAACTTGTCTGATCTGAATATTATTTTCAATACCAAGAAATTGATTAATTTTGCAGATGATGAGAGCTCTTTTTTTTTCTTTTTTTTTTTTTTTTGGTTTAGACATTCTCATTCAAACTTGATTAAGCCAGATGCAACAGTGTCTTTATAAATTACGAAAAGTAACGAGAGAGAGAGAGGGGGTGGGGAAGAGGGGGAGAGAAAGAGAGAGATGATTTATTATGTGCTTGATATTATAGCCCCTTCCTTGACAGATTACTTTTAAGTGAAGAGTGAATAGAAACAATGTGATGGACAAGTTTCTTCTTTTTCCTAAAAAAAAAGAACATAAAATGTGTTTAAGAACCAATTTACATATTTTACCTAAGCTATTGTATTTTTATCAAAGCGTTTTAAAGAGGAACAATGAAAACACTTGCTAAAACGAGCTTTTTATGAGTCTGTTGAGCACACTCTATCATTCTTACAATAAAAACTATCCTCTTAGAAATGCAAAGAGGTTCATACTTAATAACAGCTGCTAAAGCATAAAAATTACTTTGAAAGCTTCGTTCGAAATACTTTTAATAAGGAAGAAATATAACACTAGTTAAGAAATACATATATAACCATCATAGCTGTTTGCAATATTGTGTAAGTATTAGAAGCCGTAATCTACGGCTGATAAGCATAACAGTGTGATACACAAGTTATTGTCTGTATTCTGCACTGGAGGAAAATGATGTTTGCGACGAACGATACCCTAATAGACACATTTAAAGGAAAAACTAATCACCAGAGAGTCTTTTCATGTAAATTTGTAAAGGTTTACAAAAAGAACACGTCTACAGATTAACTCAAATGGAAGCGAGGCACAAAGCTCACCTCCACTGTACAAAAATCGTATTATATTGTGCTTTAGAGACCACTGAACCAATCCTGTAGCTTCAAGTCAAGTTTGGCCCAATATGAAACCCAGAATCTCATTTGTTTCGCTACGGGTTCCAAGAACGTTGCTTTTTCCATTCAGATGTAAATCATTTAAGGAAATGAAGATTTATTGGGCAGCCAAGCTTTCGAACAGAAGGTTGCACATACAAAATTGATCTTTATGTGGCCTCCTAATCACGGTGTTAAGACTGGTATATCGTTGATTCTAATATACAGAAAACAAAAAAAAAATCTACATTGATAGAGGGATTAAACATAAGTGCCTTTGCCTTCTAGAACATATTGAAGTAAGTCATGAACACAATTATGACACATTTATAATAAGATTATTGCAAAGTTAATCTGAATTGTAAATATTGTATTGTAAATATCACCAGTCATCATTTTAATTCATTGTATTACATTGAAAAATGATCGATCTCCAAGTTCGATCAAAAGAGAACTAAATTATCATTTATTGACACTTTGGCCAACAAAGGTTGAAGACGCTCGTCTACTTATCTATTTTATATCTAGAGGCACTCTTAAAGTTATGCATTGATGTTAATATTTTTATCAAAGTGTATAAAGACAATTATTTTTAATTTTGAGACAAATCTATTAAAAGTTCCTTTATACCTTACCCTTTTCTATTACATATGTTATGCCTAGATAGATATATCCTCACCATATTTCGCTCAGAGCTCTTTTAGAGGAACTTGCAGACATACACACAGATAAATCTTGGTTAATAGGAAATTCTTGTTAGAGTGAAATAGAATTAATGACTATGTTTCTTTAAAAGATATAATCTTACAGTATATATTTTCAATAGAAAATTCCTTCTGAAATAACTTTTACAACTCCATTACTTCTACAAAAAGCATATTGTGTTTTTGAGTTGTTTGCTGCGATTCCTAATTTGTTGATTTCATTTAGTATTATGTAACTCTATTAAAATACAATCACCCTTGAGGAAATTACAGGGTCAATCAAAGAAAGATTGCTTCCATAAGTCACGATAATATAAAAATAAGGTTTAGTAATATAAGATTCTGTTAACTAAATAATGAAATAGTATCTTCATTAATTTAAAAAAAAAAAAAAAAAAAACTGATGAATGGTAAATTAAAAAGAGAACTAAATCCTTGGCATAAAATTGATGCAATTTACCGGTATTTCATACTCGACATTGAATAAAATGCAAACAGTTAAGGAACAAAAGTTGCCATTGACAGCGATAAAACTATACGTAATAAGTGAGATGTTTAAAAAAAAATCTCTGAAAAAAATACACATTACGTATGAATACATGGAGTGATTACAAATTAACTGGTATGAAATATACCATATAAGCAGAATGTTTAGCGAGGATCCAATTTTGGATTATTAGGGACGGATTTGAAACCGCTAAAATTGAAAATTGCTAACAATTCGTTCCGTATTGTTTTTTTTTTTTTTTTATAGATATCTTTCTTGACATTATGAATTCGCTAAAATTATTTCTTGCTAAAAATATTTCCCTTTTTTTTTTTTTTTTTTTTTTTTTTTTTTTTTTTTTTTTTGAATAAATCGCTTAATTCCACTTATACGAAAATGATTTCAAGAGAAAGTAGAATCTTTCAACACAACAAATATCACTTGGGATATTTTTTTTTTTTTTTTTATGAAATTACAATCGCTCAAATCTTTCTGCTATCCTCTAATTCTATTTTTTATGTCTACATATTGATTAATTGTATCCTAGCCTTAAGTAGCCTTAAGTAAAAGAATTCCTCTTAGATGATTAGATGATTGAATGACATAATACTGATAGATGTATTTCTATAATAATTGTTCTCGAATGTGTAAGCTTGTTATATTCTGTGGCATTTTCAATTTCTTAATTGTGAATGATATGCGTATACCTGTAGCGTGCTTCTGATGTTTCGATACAAAAAAAAATACTTGTTAAAAATACACGTTTTTCTTCTTCACCAAAACCATGATGAGTTTAAAAATTTTTGAAATTTAAAATTTAAGATATCTGACGACATCTGGGACATTTGTTGATTATAATGCAGTTTACAACCATGTCATCTCTTGAACATTGGAAAAAAAAATAAGATAAGAACAGTGATCAAAATCATCAATCCAGAAAGGAATATAAATTGTACAAAGCACTGGGTAGTATCAGGTGCGAAGGATGGGTAAGCATCCCCTGTCGACCTGTGAACCCGATGTGTTTTCAGGTAAATGGAGAAATCCATAATAAAATTGTTATAAAAACAATGGCCTAAAATCTGGTGGAAATCTGAAAAGTCATTATAACGAAAATAGAATTTGCAAAATGCTGACTTTAAACGAGATAGTTGAAAGTTCCATTTGAAAACATCAACTTATTTGTCAGTGCCCTGCCTCAGTTTAAAAACTGATCGTATTCAGAATATATTCTGCAGTATCGAAGCAGTTGGGAGACGTAAAAACCACATGCAGATGATTGTGTACATTAATAGGAAAGTCGATGAAAAAGCTGAAATCATTCCGTTTGTTGAATTGTCTATTAGTTGGCCATTCACATATGTAGTTAATAAAACATCCAAGTATGAAACCAATGTGGCAGACTGAGCGATGTCTTGTATTTCGAGTTATCTGGGCTATAAAGCATTGACATATAAATGAAATGAACTATTGATTGGTAAAACATCGTCGATATATCAAACTGTTGAATTGAAACCTATAAGAGTTTTCTTCTCGTGTTGAATGTTTGAATGTATTCTGCTTCATAAGAATATCAAAAAAGGACAGCTTATAAAAAAGCATATCAGATGAACTGAACACCTTTCCAAAATAGCTTGATTCTGGCAACTAGAATTTATATGACACAAAAGCTTACTTGTCTATTATATATTAATTGATTGATCGATTATTGTTTAACGCCTAGAGTATTTCAGGAGTTTTCGAGGTTATTCCATCAAAAAAGTTTAACAACCAGACCTGGGGTCAATTTCTTTGAAATGTAATGCATTAAATTACAATTACTTTGAAATTTTTACCATTACAATTACCATTACCATTTCTCTCATTCAGAAAAGTAATTCATTAAATTACAATTACTTTATTAAAGTAATGAACATTACATCTTATAAGACAAAAACACTAATTTTATGACCACACAATTTATCTATAAATTAACTTTCTCACACTTTGAGCTCAGTCAATATACTTTCCCTTGGGTCCATAAGTCAGAGTGGTATTTGGTATTTTGGATTCATTTATCATGTTCATGTAGTCTACTAATCTACATTTCATACTACATGTTTTATGTAAAGTGATGTTTGATTAATTAACTGATAATGCTATAACTGTAAAATGAGTATGTATTAATAATTTAATGAATTAGCACTTGTAAATAGCTGGGCAGGCATAATCAATGAAGATGTAAATTTAACATGTTCAAAGGTGATAATTACCCATACCTAGATATAGGGTTTTAAGTAAGAGGTGACTCTCAAGCTACCAAAACTGAATTATGGACAATATCAATATTTACATTTCGCCTTAGTTTCCCTTTGTGTCTTCAAGTAGATCATACTGATCTTGTATCTTGCTAACCAAGTCCATTCCACCAGAATGAACTTTGTGAAAAGAAAAAAAAATCAAGTTGAAGAATATAGTTTGTATCTCAACTGTAGTATGATTTTTAGGAGAATTTGACCATACACCAAATGGTACGGGGGTTGGGGTGGGTGTCGGACTGTCATTGACCATATCCATTATAACTTAGCAGCAATACATTATTCTCAGAAAAAAGTGAGGGGTTAAGGACAGCACAGGTCCCCTCACGAGAGTTAGCAGAATATATATGTTTCACCTTTTCTTGCCCAGTGGTTCTTCAGAAAAAGATTTTTAAATGATGCCACCACATTTTCACAAATTCTTTATCATCTCCCCTTGAAAGAGGGCCTGGCACTTCCTGTGAGCAAATTAAATCCCATTCACTCAAGGATGCTTTGTGGCAAGTTTGGTTGAAATTGGTTGAAGTGGTTCTTGAGAAGAAGTCGAAAATATGAAAAAGTTTACAGACGACAGCCGGACGCCGGACACTTTTTGATCAGAAAAGCTCACTTGAGCCTTTGGCTCGGGTGAGTTAATAAAAAAGGATATCGAGAAACAAAAAAAGAATTAGCACTAAACTAAACTTCCAAACACTATATATTTACAATTTTACATGCTTGTTCTAAAAGTTGATAGCCCTTTGTTTTCAAAGAAATTCGGACCTTATATTCTGTCGGTGTACGTGAACTGCCACCTGAGTACACTGGAGAGATCTCCAAAAACTTAGCGGATATTGTCAATCAGACACTGAAGCATCTTTTAATGTCAATTTCGGTGTACTTAAGTGTACAATCATTATTTTAACAAAATAATTTTGAAAAATTACCGATGACAAGGTAAGTAAACTTACAAGCTCCATTTTTATTGAAAAACTTTAATTTATCGAAGGGAATGGTTGTATAAAGTGTTGAAAATTCGTACGGTTTGATGTGATTGATTTTGTTAAAATTTTGTGATTTCAAATTTTCTAATTGTTCCTTGGAGTTTTTAAGTATTCACATCTGATTTACATCACTTCTTGTATATATTGTAGTACAGTACTCCTGAAGTTTCTCCTTCAACGCTGTTAATATTTTAGTAAAGAATAAAGAAAGAGGCTTGGTAGAACATTCACTGGAACACGTTGTGTGTTTTTTGTTTGTAAGGATTTTTATTTAGTTTTAGAATCCAGTATAGGTATGGTAATTCAGTTTCAATTTGATTGTTGGGAATATAAAAATATTCAAAATTGACATATAATTTTGAAGAATTTCCACAACAAAAATGTTCAAATTTATTATACGATAGATGTTTACTCGAATATGTGAAACGGAGTAATGGCGGTGCGGGGTGGCAACTTGAGACGCAATTTGGTAATTTCCGTTTACTGATGTGTTAGAATCGAAAAGCAGCTCATAAACGTCTATCGATTCAACAGATTCAGCTCTGTACCTATACTTTGTTCTTAATTGGAAAATAAAGTAGTAATTACAATCTGGTCCCAATAAGTATTAATCCTGAATTCTCGCCAGGAAAGCGAGAACATCCCTCACGTATATTTTACGTTTTTTTTTTTTAACAAGAAACAGGTAAGTAATGAAGAGAAACCCTACATCGTTTTATGGTCATTGAAACTGTACCATCATAAGAATCCAGCGCAGATAACAGATACCACTAAAAAGAACGATACCGTCTGTATTGACCGTAAAATTAATGGTGATTAGTAAAAGATTCCAAGTGTTGGTTTGGCAAGTATACGAAGAGAAAAAAATCGAAGAAATAGCAATTTGTGGACAATTGTAAAAACTTAAAGGCCCTTCTATAAACAATTAGGTCAAATTACAGGCTAGAATTACACGAAATGTTATAAACATGGTATAACATTGGCCTGTCGTTTTGGGAGCTCATATAACAACAACAAAAATATCAGAAAAAAATAAAATATATTTTCAATTTTATTTGTACATGATTTTTAATATTTATTCAAAGATAACAATAAATTCTATGGAATTTCATTTACAACAGCCAACTGCTTACTGCCAACTGCTCACTGCTTACTGTCAACTGCCACTTCTCATAGATGATATTGAATGTTTTGTTATTTTTAATATCTTTAATACGCATGCTTCTATTAAATCATATGCTAGCAAGATTATTTCAATGATAAAAAAAAATAGCAGTGGCAGTTGGCAATAAGCAGTTGGCTATCGTATATAAAATTCCATAAAATTCTGATTTTTATTTCATTGCTACTTTCTTTTTCTCTAAAATGTTTTGCTATCGTCCTTCAGTAATTGGTTTGCTTCATAGAAAATGAAAATGATGTTTATCAATATAAATTAATTTTGAGAATATCCAGACTAGGATCTGTGCATCCAAATTGTTGCATTATCTTTTTTCATTTGCACTGTCTTTGAAAATAACTAGAAGCAGCAATCTAGCATTTATAACAGGATAAGACTAGGACTCAGAGGGAAGAAATATCATTCAAATTGTGGTAAAATAAAATGAATAACTCTTTAAAAGTATAATATGAGCAAATTTGTTATTATACCCTCATAAACATTTATTTTGACCATACTGCAAAAAATTTTTTTTTCAAATCTGTGATGCATGGGATATGTTTGTTTTTAAACTTATAAATAAGTTTATAAATACAGTTTATTGATTTTTCGACTGTTGAATCAATCTCAGAATTTTGTTCTTTTAACAAATGTCACTTTCGAAAGCACGCCATCTCTATAGCTGACATACCAAAGTGTAAAAACAATTAATTTCAGAAACAAGATGTGTCAAAAGAAAAACAGCAGGAGAAAAACAGTAACTATCAGTATCTGTACTCTTAATGCTTGTTGTCACTTTTCAGTTCAATGGGTATTGAATGATACATGGCTTGGAAAGCAAATGTTAATGAGGTACTTTATCAGAGGTAGTAAGAGAATCATTCTAAGCTAACTGTTCTGTGTTAAACAGCATGGAGAATATCAACAGGACCTAAAAATGCATATATTTATGAAACTTAAAGAAATGAAATGGATCTTCAAACTTTATATTTTTTTTTTTAAATTTTGTTTTTGTTTTGTTTTTGGTACAAATAAATAATTTTTTAATTGTAGTCAAAAGAAAGATTGGCCAGCCTACAAATTCATTATTATATTTCTTGATTTCTTACCAAGGTTGAAAAAGGTGCAAAAATTAGTTCTCTTATTTATCAGTTCTTCAGAACATATCACTGTCTTTCTCTCTATAGCATTAATGTTTCAGATTCTTTCCGACTAAATATGACCTATTTTCTGTTTTAGATTCTAAATATGACCTCATTTCTGGGCCGCCCCGGGAGCCGCACAGAGATGTCCAAAAAATCTAATAAAGACTACAATTGAATTTATCTTTATTCATCTCTGAGTCAAGGAAACAAAGAACATAACTCAATATTCAGTATCATATCTCACATTTCCGCAGATTTCTTTTAAATTTGCAATTATGTAATAGCGAGGGCAATTGCACGATTTTCAAAATAATTTTTAACCACATTACTTTTGTGAAAAAAGAGATCTGGATTTAACATTCATTCAAGGTTCATATGTTGGCCTGAACGTCAAGTAATAATAAATAATCAAGTTATAGAACATGGTAACCTTTTTGCTAATCTACAAGCAAATGGTTTGGATTGAGAATATTTTTCTTATTTTATCATAAACAACAGGCGTGTTCTCGTTTCCATTAATATTTAGGATCTTTGTATGCATTCAGAACTTAATTAAGTATAATTGTAAACATTAATACTGAAGAAACCTGGATTTGATTAACAGTGGAATAAATAAAGATCAAAGAATTAATATTATTCTAGTCTAGGGTGTATTGATATAAACTAAACGTACCAAAGGATGTGATCAACATGGAGTTTAAAGGAAACCTGAAAATCTCTCTCTCTCTCTCTCTCTCACCAAAATATATTATCACTGTTTTCCTTACTTAAATAGTAATTAAATGAAAGATACAATTCAGAATTATTGCTGAAGCATTCAATGATAAAACTCTAAAAATTTTGTCAAGCTGTAAACATCTTCTTATCATTAAACTGTAGATATATATAACATGTTAAAATGGATTTAGTTAACCTACAACAGAACAAATAAGAAATTAATGGTCTTAATTAAGAACAGCCAATATAAAATTAACCAAATATCTACATGTATATGAAATATAGTAATTTTTTGACTATACTGTTTAATTGAAATCTCTTTTTACATGTAGCTGTAAAGTGCCGGATCCTCAATGCTGTTGGTAGTTATACATATAAGACTTTCTAAACTACAGTGCATAAAGTTTCGTGACCAGTATTAACCATCTGTGGTCTGTTCAATAGAGATTCCTCTGGGAAAACTAATTTGATGAGAAACAAGCGACAGTTGTTATTTCACAGCTATCCATTTGATGATTTCGTGGATAGCACGAGAGTTCTGTACTGTAACACACACCCAGCTGAGGTGATGCGTTCATACTCACTCAACTCTCTTATTTGTTGATTTATTTTAGAGACGTTTGACTAAATCTAATGCTTGATGCACTGTTTTTAATTATTTATTATTGATACTGAAATAATGTTTTAAAGTGTAATATGAAGATAACAAACGATGATCATGATAAAAAAATCCAGTTAAACAATACAAATTCTGAGCAGAGCAAACATGGTCTTCAGGAAACAGAAGTGGAATCAGGTGGCACAGAGGAGTAAACACCCCTTTTTGATCGGTCACATCCGCCATGTGCCCTTTAAAAATCCGTAGACAATTTAGCGTAAAGATAATGGCCTCACAATTTGTATGATATATACGTCTGTCAACGTACGACTTGAAAAAGATTGCATTTGCAAATCATGCCATTATATTGACCATAGCGTTTGCGAAATGTTGACTTTAAATGAGATTGTTGATATATCACTGTATTATAAGCATATTAGTCAAAAGCCCGTCTTGTTTTAGAATTTTTTTTAATGAAGAACATGCTCTTGTGTGTTGAACAGTATTCATGCTCAAAGTTCAGTGAAACAATACAAATTGTGAGCAGAGCAAACACTGATCTCTGAAAATTTCAGAAATGAGATCAAATGCCATGGAGGAATAAGCATCCCCTGTTGATCTGCCACACCGGTAGACAATTAAATAATGAATTGACAACTTGCAAGGAATACGTCAGTCAGCACTCGACTTAATGATAGATGGTATTTGCAAACAAGGTCACTGCATCGACTATAAAATTAATTAGCAAAATGTTGAGTTTAAACGAGATTTTTCATTGATACCTTTGTATTATCAATTTGATATTTTTGAGTAGTCTCGAGTAATTTTTAGAAATTGTTCGTACAAAGAACATGCTCTTGTGTATCGAATCATCTAGTAGATATTAACTCCATATAGGTAGGTGATAATTATATATTGCTGCATAAGTAAATGACGTTTACGATGTAAAAATTGAAATCATCACATTTATCGTAAAATTAGTTGTTAGTTTGCCAACAATGTCTTTCTCTGATGAAACATCCAAATATGAAGCATATGTGTCAGACTCTGTGGTGTATTTTATTTCGAATTCCATAGGGAAAATCGAATCAAGATATGAATGAAAATGAATATTTTTAATTGATAAAACGTCATCCGTATATCTTAATGTCGAATTGAAAGCCACAGCAAGAGATTTTGTCATTTCATGTAGGAGTTTTTGGATAAATTCTGCTTTATAAGAATACAAAAAGTAGGTCTGCTAATAAATGGGAGCAATAATTAACATCAATGGGATTGCCAACAGATCATTGGAAGGTCTGCCTGGTCTCCAAAAACTTCATTGATATTTTCAATGAGGAACTCAAGCATGTTTTTTATATCAGATTCAGTATTCTTGTGTGTAGAACCATAATGGCTTTTAACGAAGTTGGTAGAGGTCCTTTGACAAAATTTGAAAATTTACGAGTTCCATTTTTATTGAGGAGGATGTTGACAGTATAGTCAAAAAGGCTGTTCTTCGTGAAGCATTAAGTGTTGAAATTGATGCTATTGATGTTGGCAAAATTTTGTGATTTCAAATTTTCTGAAATTTCTTTAGAGCTTTTTCTTTGTATCAACCTTTGTTTAACACCAATTTTCAAATACTTTTTTTTTTTCAAAGTTTCTCCTTCACTGCTGTTGCTGTTAAGAAAGAGGCTTGGTAGAACACTTGCTAGGTTCCGCTTTGTATCTTTCTTTTTTTGAAGTTTAATATACTATACAATAAATTCTTATTATTATTATTTTTTTTTTTTTACTTTTGACCATGTCCAACAAACAAGGCACAAGCGAAAATTTTGAGACGGCATGCTCTTCCTGTATGTCTTTCATATTTCTTTAATATAATTCTTTGAGTGCATGCTTTAATTTTATTTCTCATTTGATATAAGAATCTATTAAGTCTGTTGAATGAAACAATTTTATTTATTGTAAAATAACTTTGCCAGAATTTTAATAAACTATGGCATATATATCAATTTTGACATTTTTCAATGTAATATCACCAACATCACTAACATTGAATGGAAATTAAAAATACAGTGTTGAAAATGTAATAAAAATGTTAATATTTTACTGATATTCGCTCCCTTCGTAATATATATTCTAAAGAAACAGGTTAAATGATATATGTACATCTTAAGATTACTCTTATTCACAAATTCTATTATGAACGTAATTGTAAAAATTACCAAATAGTTCAAACCATTTTTCCTTAATAAACATTCACGATTATAACAATATGCCACAATGTGCATGCTTTGTGACAATATAGAGTAACATACGGAGATACTCTCCCCCTGAAGTAAGGAAATACATTACAGAACCTATCTATCCAGATAATAAATAAACCATAATGAGGCATGAGCTGGTTTTAGGCCTCTTTCATCTCTGTTTAGGTAGGTACTGTCAATTCCAGTTGGAGAAACCCTTTATTTGATGATGATCTTTTGCCTTTAGCAAACATTTAGCGAAGAGCTAAGTCAGACATAGATCTCTAGAATCTCACGCGACCATTGCGATAGCTCGTATTTAACATCTCTCTGTACTTTTGTCCTGCAGTGCAAGATCGGAGCATAGATCTTACTAAAGAGACAAAATGAACCTATTTATGACGCCATTTATTGTAAATATAATTTCCCTTAAGCAATATTTTGTTAAGTTTGGTGCCAAGCTTCTAATGTGTTAATCATTTTTTCCTCAAGCTATATGAATGACCTCCAAGTGCTCTGTAAAAATTACCTCTGATTTATCGTTGCAAATGTTTCTGTCAGAGTCGGATGAACAATCTTATTGGAAAAAAAAAGAGTTTTAGGGAGATGGCGGGGGGGGGGGGGGTTAAGAAACATTGAAATATTATTTAAACAATAAAAAACGCTGTTTATTGGTGTTAACCTCGCATATAAATGTATGATCATATAACAAAAAATCATAAAAAATTTATTGAGCAATGGTGTACTATGACTTTTTAAAACCTTTAGAAATATCGTATATGGCGCCTCATTGGGAATATAATGACATTATGATTGGGATACATATAAACTTATAAATTCGTCGAATTTTTAAAACGTTTTCGAAGACTTGACATTTATCAACATGATAAATTTGCATTTATCTCCAAATAGTAAATTCTTTATATATATATATATATATATATATATATATATATATATATATATATATATATATATATATATATATATATATATATATATATATATATATATTTATTTATTTATATATATATATATATAGATATATAATATTAGTGAGTGTCGAAATTTTGGAAGCGTTTGTAATGTCATAGAATGTATGCAAAAAAAATTGCATAGTTTTATACAGAAATGGCACAAAATAGCAAATCTGAACACAAAAAAAGCCTACAGTTTCTTTATATTTTAGGTTTTTAAAACAATTTTCAAATAATATTTTTCTACTCATAATCAGTACATTTTAATCCATGCATCAAATATTTTGTTAGTGCTATTTATCTTTAAGCACATCTAACTAACTGATATCAATGTAACATCAATGAACAACACTACAACAGAAATGAAGAAATTTTACTTCATCCACATACATTTCTATTCTACTTCATATTTCTGGTATGTTGATTTCGTAATACATAGGATCAATTAATAAATCCTTTGTTTTATGCAATAACAACTCAATTAATTGTAAAAAAAAAAAAAAAAAAAAAAAAAAAAAAAAAAAAAAAAAAGATGGGTTTTAAAAAATTAGGAACAGTAAAAGGAAGAAAATGTTGTGCAAGAGTAGGGATAAACAATCATAAAAGAAAAATTAAAATAAAACTTTAGCTTATAAAAATCAATATTCGAAATTTTTGCATATAAACAAGTGTTTTTCTAGAAAACCTAAATACATGTACATCTTAGATTGTTCATGTGTATCTTATTCTTTTGGTCGTTAAGTCAACTCTTATGGATTTGTAATAATGGATAAACATAGTATGCCTATAATGTAAAAATTGGTGCAATAGTTTGTGAAGTATTCGTAAATGGATGTCATTCATCGTAAATATAATTTCCCTGGAACAGTACCTTGACGTATATTCCGATACATTTAAATCAAGTGTATAAAATGAAAAATCGAAAAATGTAGAGGTATAGAAATGTGAAAACAAACGACAAAAATGGCTAACGATAAGATGGCAAGAAGAATGCGGAAACTGCAAAAGACATCGGGTAATCCGATAGTGTGTTAGTTGGTCTTTATGAAGGCAGATCGCCGTCAAGTATTTTACGGAGTTTTAGCTTACCTGCAAAGACAAAGATTCGAACACGGAGTGAAATAACCCTCTAGAGTTGTCTTGAAATATTTTAAGGGTTTAAGTGCATGTAAGCGTTTTAAATACAATACAAAGAATAGATTTAGTGAGGGGAAAATATTCTAACATTACGCTTTTAGTTTGGTGATGTAATCTTTTCACTTATGTCTCTTAACTTAACGAAGAAAGTAAGTTTAAATTTATTATGATGTCACATTGAATCTAGAACCAAAAAAAAACTGTCTACCTGGTAATCTCATTTACTAGATTTTAACTGTTTAAACTGTGAAGACAGCCAATAACTAGCACACAAGCAAACTAACAAAACAATATATCTATTTCTGTTTGAAACAGAATAAAATATGGTTATATATACAATGTAATATGGTCTCTGGGCTGTTACATTATTAACTTTAAATTACAAAATAGAAAAATGCATATCAATTAATTATAAAA
Organism: Saccostrea echinata; assembly: GCF_033153115.1. Classification (NCBI taxonomy): domain Eukaryota; kingdom Metazoa; phylum Mollusca; class Bivalvia; order Ostreida; family Ostreidae; genus Saccostrea; species Saccostrea echinata. The sequence goes on from NW_026889758.1 coordinate 15,814,332, forward strand.
TAGTTAATAATTAATATTTTATATTAAAACATCATCAATAATTATATATCAAATTGAATATACAGTGAAAACTGTCTTATCCGACACCTGTGCAATCCGTCACACTGTAAATTCCGACGTAAAATTTCTTTCCCATCTTACTAATTTTCATATTTTCTACATTGTGCAATCCGACACCCTGTCAATTCCGACACAAAATTCGTCTCCCAGAGCATGTCAGATTAGACAGGTTTCACTCTACTTTATGATTTTAATTTTAATCAATATTTCATTTTTGTTTAAAATTAAAGAGGGGAAGTGTGAATGTATGAGAGGATGTAAACAAAACACTTCATTAGGTCACTTGATACGTTATTCCTTGAAAAAAAAAAACTACTACATGAATGATTTGATAAAGCCTCATCATATAGATTAACATATTTCAAATATGTTACACCAACACATCTTTTAATATTTTTAACATACTCAATGTTAACAATGAATGTTTTAATTCTTTTTAAAAAGACAATGATATCAGATAATCATTTATTTCTGAAAAATGTATAGGAATTTTGGTTGAAAAAAATAGATAATAGTAGACTAACTAAATCAGGGAACAAGCTAGGAATCCAGGACAGGAAGGAGTGTTAGGAGCAAACATCCGAGGGTTTATGACTGTACCAAAAACGAATCAGACAAAATATGGCAAATCTATAAAGTTTTATGTACCTAAGATGAATTAAAGAGGTAGATAGTTATTTAATGCTCAAGATTATGGAGGTTCGCAGATCTTAGATGATCTTTATTCGATGTGTTTCGTCAACAAATGACCTTTATTTTGTAATTAAATTGCAACATATCGGTTTAAGAAGGCGAGATGAAAAGAAGTTTGAACAGCTGTTTGACATGAAAAAGTCCGAATCTGAACACTAATTCGACTGTATTGAATAGTAAGTGCACTATTTAATTTTTTTCCTCTAATAGAGCATGATCTTTAGCATTGCAGCTAGTTAGGTTGTGGATCTTTTTTTTTCAAATAAAAAGTTAACATTTGTGGAACTGCACTCTATGGGAACGACACAACTGCCTTTTGATATTTAAAAAACGTAACTGAGATATCTTCAGCTTTTAGATTTTCAATGAAGGTGGAAAAAATGAACAATTTACAAGATCAGTTTTGTCATATAATTATATAGCAACAACTCGCTGTAAGTGTTTGTGAAAGATACGCATAACAATAGCATCGAGATAGGGAACCTAACCGTATTTATCGATTGCTCAGTCTGGTGAGGTCTGGTATCCTGTTCCATGATTAGGATTAATTGGGATTAATTCCCACATTCTGACGAGAGATAGGCTCGGGCGGTAAAGAGATAATAGCTGGGCTCGAAGCTAACTTTCCATTCTATCTACTGTACTGTCTTATTAATGGCCGAAATAGCTCATAGTAGATACGATCGTCTTTTCCTTTATAATGGTACTTAATCTTTATTATATACGCTCATTTGAGCAATGTTTAACGTGAAGGTATAATGACGGGACAATATACATATAGAATTTCCCATAAAGTAAACAGAAAGAGCTTTTATTCCCTTAAAATAAATGTTTAAAGTTTGGGTGAACTTTGATATTTCAAATAGAATCTTTCTTTGAATTTAACAGTTGGTTTTACCCATCACTGTATTCTTCTCCTGCTGAGCAATTATCTACTCCATGCGTTCTGTTCCGTGTCTGCTATATCGGGGAAATATCACCGAGTGTTAGAAATGGATGCTTTTTAAATATAGGATTTGTTTTTGTCATACTTTAGGGAGGAGAATAACTTTTCGGTTTTCTCGGTGAACAAGAGATTAGACTATCTTTGTACGACGTCTAGGCTTCATCAAATATATTTTCAACCTCTAAATTTATTTCTGTCGTAATATTTACATATTATTGTGTTGCTTGATTATTATTAACTTGTCTGTTCTATAATTCCATGGAAATGTAGATATAAAGGGAAGAGTATGATCAAGTTATGTTCAATTGTGATCAAGTTATAAAATCTGTTAAAGGAACTATTTTTACACCAGATATAAGTACTTATGTCAGAAATTGAACAGTCACCACACTGGTTTTTAATATTGTTTTGTTTTGTTGTCTCCGTGGAATTGTTACTCATTTTTACACACTGAATTGTCTACGGATTTTTCCGTTTTTCCCGATCAGGCACCTGACAAGGAGCAAACGGCAGGTGTAACCGGTCGGCAGGAGATGCTCACTCCTCCATGGCATCTGATCCAGCCTCCGATGTTTTAAGAGGTCTGTTTTGCTCTGCTCCCGATTTGTATAGTTTAAATGGACTATGAGCTTGAATACTGTTCGTTATCTCCATATTTCATTCCAAAGTAGCCCTACTTAATATTTTTATGAATTATATGGTAAAGGCCTGGTCTTGGACAGTTTACTGGTAGTAGAGATTTATACTCCTTCGTGAATTTTCGGGTCAATGTCTTGGCAGCCTATCTATCAAGAATTATTTTTTCCATAATTTAACAAAGCTTTATGGACAAATTAACATGGTGCAAAGAGGGCATAAAGGTGTCCAGACAGGAATTTGATCAACGTTTTCCAGATAATCGATCAATCGCCAGGGGATCGGTTAACGCCATTTATCTACAGAGATGAAAATGAAACAAAAAGAACTAGCTCCCTTGTGTAAAACACCATTGGCTTTCAACAGAGCAGTAATAAGAAAGAATTTTGTGTAATAAGACACAAAGAACTTGTTTTCTTGATATTGTTTCCTGTCATAGACACTGAACCTTTTATTACAATTACTTAACAATATCTAATCAAAAATATTGGCATCTCATTAAATTCCAGTCTATTTATTTTCTCTAATATACTGTATTACGTATATTACTGTAAGTTAATTTATTAAGATATGCCACTGCCAATTACTCATGCGGCGTGGTGAAAAACCGCAATAATTCTATCTTGGATTAATCTTTTAATTTATTTTCTTATAGTTAACTTTAGAAAACTTATTTAAGAACAGGGGAAAGCAATTCATCTGAGGATATAAGCAAGATAATTCAATGATTTTAATTTAGCATTATCATTATAAAGGAAACATATTGCACAATAGAAGATAAAAAAATGTAATGTTTTCATTATTAGCGCTGTCATTTGAGAAATCAGTTTCTTCCATTTTTCAACTGAAAAATTTGTCTTTAAACGTGATTAAGGTGAAATATTCTAGTCCATGAAATAATATTACGATGAAAAAAGTCAATTGTTGATAGAAGGCGATCTATAAGTTTCACATTCCCTGACCTGGTAGAGCTTGGCCTCTATTCCAGCCTATTTCCTGTAACTCTATTTTACGGAACATTAACTACCAACAGAGTCCGAGGACCCGGACCGGTGAAGAAATCATAAATCGAACAATTCTGTGATTCCTAACTTCATTACGCACGCCTGACCTTCCAGCTGATCTGTCCTAAATGAGGGCATGGAAGGATTAGATCCCGATTATTGATTACTTAGAAATCTAAGAGGAATTATAGAATCAAATTATTACTTCTCATACTCAACAACCATGTTCGTATCACGAAAGAGTTTTCCTACATTTACATGGTTTGACCACCATTAAGAAGTACGTACGAGTCTAGACTGTCCTAGTGTTAACCTTCGTGAGCATAATTTTTCTTGCATTCAACAACTTGATTGATTTTTTCCTATCAATTTCCTTTGTATTATTTCATTATTCCTAAAATTACCTGAGAATCGAAACTGAATTCAGTCATTATTGACAGCATTTCAATAGTGCTTAAATTATATAGAGAAAAAAAAAACTGAAAAATTACCATTTGGACCATGTTCTATGATAAAATTAATTTCTATCATTCATCACTAAAGACTGCTTATGTTCCGAACAGATAACCTTGATAAAGGCCACTACTGACAGCAGCATGTTTTAAAAGATATAAAAGGCTATTAAGATTACAATATATTAATTAAAATTTAAACAAAAATAAACAGAAAACGACTTCCAAATATTATATCGACTTATTCTTCCAAAGCTTACCTGGAATGGAGATCAGGATAAAGATAGGAGAAAACCAGGCTATATCCTTGAAATGAATTGTGCACAAAACAAATGTTAGACATTTTCGGAAATATCGACGAAAATCCATTTTTTCCATAAAGTATTTGTTTGACATTTCTGATAAGTTCACTTTGGTAATGGTTTATTTCTATTTTAACCAAAGAACATTTTCCTAGAAGTCAAATGCTTCCAACAATACTAAGAATTCACATTTTCTATCGTGGATCGAGGAGTTATAGAACATCGATACTGTATTAAGGATTTGTAAATTGGTATTTTGTCCCCTAACACTGCTAAGTTAGTAATTCAATCAAGTTTCACACAGACTCTGTCACAGGGGTCTAAAACTTAGAACATAAAAACTCGGAATTATCATCCTGTCTCTGTGGTTGTTCTCATCTTAATTTGTCTCTCCTTGGGAAGCTCCCATTTAACGAACCTTGATTGGCACTGCCTAATTTAGGTATCAGGCTGCTTTCAGATGTTTGATGTTTCAATCAACAGACTACCAGTGTTTTAATTTTTTATGTCCTTCCCTGAGCGTGGTTCCAACACAACTGAGTTTTTGGCTCACATTTCACAGAACATAGCGAAGATAGCTGATGACATTAAAATGTACTGCCTATTGAAAATCCAATTTTCAATGAATTTAGTATGTTCCAATATTGAAATCTCCTGCTGCATTGGAGACTTGGCGTGTCATTGATCATCCTATGCAACGACGTCAGGATCAAACGTAAAGAATGCACAGTTCACAGTAATTAAGCTAATGATTCCCTCTGATAATCAAACTGATACTGAGACCAATTTCAATTTAGCTAAACAACCAAAGTCCATACAAAAAAACTCCATCTATATTCCGTTACGTTGCAATGGAAGCCAACCCGTCGAATGAAAGAACTTTGCAGGCATGTGCTTGGAACCAACCAATAACTTCGCACAGTATCGTCTTCACGGAGTTCGTATTCTCATGACGAAAACCTGTTATATCGAGTATCTAAATCTCGAAGGGGCCTAACATCAAACACGGACAATTGAAATATAATCACATATACCTGCGTAATTTATTAACTTTTCCCCCCTTTCTTCCGTTATTTGGAAGCCTCGGAAGTTCTATAGAGCCACTGATCACTGTAGATGAGATTAAGCTTGAAGCAGCTCTATAAGTAGAGAGGAATAAGGTGATAAGGGTATATGAAGAGCAAACAGCTTTATCTATATCGTTCAATTGCTGTTATATATAAAAGATTTATTGATAAGTGGATAGTGCTTTCCACTTCTTTGTTGGTTAAGTGTCAATGTTAACACTCTTACTTGTGACGATAACAGCTTTTCTGCATTACGAAAATTCTCGACACCACAAAATGGCCACTTTAGTGTGTCGTCGCGTATGGTAAAAAAAATCGAATGTTCGAAATTTTACCTGCAGATTGTTTGCTGAAATCTGAGAAAATGTTTTAATTCAAGCATGATTATTTGTCTGCTTATTTCACATGTTAATTATAAATATTTGTTGTTTTTTAAAATATAATTTACAAAAAACACCTTAAAGTATTAAAATGAGAAATTCAGAATATGACAAAAATATATTTTTGTATTATAATATTACCATTTTTCTCTTCTTACTTGATTTTGACTTATTTGATAGTATCACGCAGATGTATTCAGAAAATGAATAAATTTTATTAGGGCTTTAGACTTTAAACTCATCTTGTACTTCCCTTTGTGTATTTTGCAAAGAGGTAGGGGAGTGTCAAATGCATGTGCCAGCATATGCCATTTTAATTTTGCCCAGATAATGTAGAAATTAACATGTCGATGTTATTGTGGGCAGGACCGTTCCTCAACGATACAACTAACCCACCCCACTCCTTTTATGATTTTTATAAATATATATGAGTAACAAGTGCCTGTGGAAATGAATAGAAGGTATTCTTTATATGGACACAGTAACCTACATGAATGCATTCCATTATTTTTGGGTTAAATACATGCAGCCACCTATCTGTATTATTTCCGCTGATACAATGAACTACCTTATTTCTTTAGCTGGATACAATAACCTATCTGTATTACTGATTGGATGGATACAACAACCATTATGTTTTTTTCGGATGGATACAAAAATTTGTATTTTGGGGGTGGACACAATGATTTACCTGTATTTATTTATGAAATGTGGAGATAACGAACAATACGAAACATTTATATGTGGATTCAAAAATCTATATTTTTTGGTGGACGCAATAATTTACCTGTTTTCTTTAGATAGATACAATGTCCTACCTGTATTTCTTTGGTGTATACAATAATGCAGTTATGTTCAAAGAGGGATACGTTAACCAAACTGTAAATATTCTTATGGTGGAGATAATTTATGAAGATAACGAACTGTAATCACTCTCAAAAGTCTATTGAAACAATACAAAATTAATTGTGAGTATGGCAAACCCTCTTTAAACCTCTAAAAACATCAGAGGTGGGATCTAAACAAATACTTTCAGGAATGATAACCTAAACATAATTGTATTTCATGGGTGCATAGAATGACCTATACTTGTATTCCTCTGACCGATACAACCGTATATCGCATTCTTTGTAGCAAGACCCATTGTTACAGTACAACTTTTCGGACAGGACAATCACAAGGTTTTCAAGAGGTGGACAATATAGTGATACAGGTATAAATAAGCTGTATTAATTAGCTGGGAGCATAAGGATGGTGCAATTAATTCTTTAACTCAGCATATTTCAATAATTAACGAATTTCATTTTGGATAATTCATTTTTTGCGTGTGTATCATCAGTAATTAGTAGCTCTGGTGTGGGAGGTGAGGTGATATTTGTGGGATGACGAAGGAGTCAATCATTCAGGAAAATTCGAACGATTACCCTGGAAACACTAATCAAGATCAATCGCATTCTCATTTGATTTAATGAATTTGACAGAGACAAGGGGTGTTTTCAACTTATTCCCAGACTTAGCATTAGAGACACTCTTAAAGACCTAATCAAGCGTATGAAATATTGATACAGTCTTACAAGAAATATAACAGAAAACATGGTGTCTTTATAAACATGTAGTCTTGACTGGTTATGTTTGGTGTCTTTTCGACTTATAAATTAGTTCCTAATCAAAATTACAGATATCTGTAATTAAAAGGAAGTGACACCAGACAAAGAATCACTGATTCTTAATCCACGCCTGGTCTTCCTACACCTTACGGAATACTCAATGTCCCTTGAAGCCAGTAACGAGAACCTATGTGTTATGTCTGCGACGTTAAGGAGACTTATCAATATTGAAGATCGGGAGAAGGTGGCATAAATAGGTTTTAATCAGGCGAACAATGTCTAATATACTACAGTATGTACGAAATCATAAAGAGAAGAAAAAAAATAACATCCGATGGCAAAGCCTTATCTTTCTCCAGGATGTAGCAGACACCGAAGATATCACCAATGCAATGTGTTAGACAGGCCTAGATTAGAAAATACAGATTCCCTTTATATAAATATGTGACATATCGGAATAGTTTATTGAATATAAAAATATATCAATGCAGTTTATTTCAAATCTATAATGAAAGAAACATTATCCTCTTCATTTATTTCATCTTCGTATTTAATATTTCCTCAGCTCTGAAATATAAAGGATAAAATCCAATCATCAAATGCTGAAGCTTTGATATTAGGTGTGTGTTATATTTCAGCGTATATATTTCATAAGAATATTTAACGTGTACCAAATGATACACAAACTTATTTTTAATGATCACTTAATTGATGTATTCATATTATTCATAATTTTTCTTTAATAAAATTTGAAGATAACAAACATCAGGCTCAGAAGTCCAAAGAAATGATACAGATGTGGAGCAGAGGAAACACGAATCTTTAAACACATCAGAGGTGGGATCAGGTGACATGGAAAATTTATTTCAAAATTAAGGATTATCTCCCTAATGCATAGCTCTGATCCTTCGACGTATTTGGCTCCAGTCTTTGGCACCTTTTTTCAGCTCTTCAAAGTGTTTTTATTCAAGTGTTTTTGAATTTCCAATGTTTCGGCATGAGCATCACTGAAGAGACATAATATGTCGAAATGCGCATCTGGTCATCAAAATTGGTACCGTACACGATTTACATGGAGGAGTAAATGAAAAAAAGTGAAGATAATGAACAATAATCGATCTCAAAAATCTATAAACAACAGAAATCTGTAAAGATAGCATAAAACACGAACCCCTGGAAATTCCAGCGGTTAGATCAGGTGCCAAGTAGGAGTAACAAAGTCATTATAACGACAATAGAATTTACGAAATGCTGACTTTAAACGAGGGTGTTGAAATCCCTTGACATCAACTTATCTGTCAGTAGCCTGCCTTTAATAGTTTAAAAATTGATCGTACTCGGAGCATGCTCTTGACTATCGAATAAGTTGGGAAATGTAAACACCATAAGCAGGTAATAGTAGAATATGGAGAGTTGACGATCGAAAAGCTAAGTCATCTTCATTGTCATAAAATTTAGTTGTTAGTTGGCCCTTATCGTTTATAGTCTGTAAAACAATAAAATATGAAACAGATGTCTCAGACTCTGCGATGTGTTTTATTTCAAGTTGTTGATATCTCCAAAAGTCGAGTTGAAGACCACAGCAAGTGTTTTCTTCTTCTCATGTAATAGTTTTTGAATACATTCAGCTTTACATAAATATAGAAACAGATCAGCTAATAAAGGAGCACATTTACTGCCCTTCAGAATTCCAAATGTTTGTTTGAAGACCTGGTCTCCGAAGACTACATAAATGTTGTCAATGACGAAGTCCAACATCCTTTAATATCAATTTCAGAGTACTTGTGTGTAAAATCAGACTGATTTTTAACAAAGCAGTTTTTTTGATCGCCAATCGCAAAGTACGAAAATTTCCGAATTACATTTTTATTGCAGAAGCAGTTGTCTATGATATCAAAAAGCCTAGTTTGTAATTTATTGTAAGTAATGGTTGTATAATGTGTAGGAAAGTCATACGTTTTGATATTACTGACTTTTGAAAATTTTGACGATTTTGAATTTTCTACAAGTTCTCTGGAGATTTTGAGAAACCACATCTGGTGTTTTCACCACTTTTAGAATATGTTATATATTGCACAGTACCTTTACAGCGGTTAATATTTTTGTAAGGAGTAAAGATAGGGGCTTGTTAGAGCATTTTCTGGACCCGGTAATGTATCTTTTTGTAACGATTTTTATGAAGTTTAGGAATCCATTATAGATAGGATAGATCGAACTCACCTTGCTTGACTGGAATGGTACAGGTATTTAACACTGAAATGTGATTTTGAAGAATTTCATCTTTAGAAAGTGAACTGCGAGTTCAAGTTGGATTTCCAGAAAACAAGTTCTACAAAGAAAGTTATAATAACTAGCCTTGCAAACAAAGACGAAATTGTTACATGCCTTGTCGGCTGGAACCACTACATAATGTTTATGTAGTCTTTCTAATTCTTTTATATCCTCCGAATTAGTGAAAACGGAAGCAATAGATGATTCGCATATTGCTTTTTAAATTTGTAATACACGATTCCTTAATTAGTAAGTTTTACCTGTCGACCGGTCACACCCGCCGTGTGCTCCTTGTCAAAATCGATCAAACGGAAAATCCGTAGACAATTCAGTGTAGAAATAATGGGCTAACAATTTGTATGAAAAAAAAAAATATCAGTGAATATTCGTCTTGATAATAGATTGTATTCTCTAAATAATCTTTTCGGTAGTAATTGCTTTCTTATATGTTCGGTTTCACCACCTTTGGTGAAACTTTCTTCGGTAAGGGATTACAGCATGTGTGACCTCTCAACAACGGATGCTTACTCCTCCTTGGTACCTGATCCTATGTCTGGTGTTTCCAGGGGTCTTCGTTTTAGTATTTATATATGAGACTGATTTCCACCTTTTTTTTCTTTACTACGCATTAGCTTTCACATTGTGAAAACTTAAGTCGTTAAATCCTAATCATTGCTCAATAAAGAAAATTGGGACCAATAAGTTTAAATGGAGTTATATGTATGATTATATAGAAAATGTTTTTTTTTTCTCAAGAAGAGGAGGACTTAATTGTGCAAAACTTCATTTTCTGAAGAAACTTGAGGCCGTGGGTCTTTTGCACTTGCTTTGGACGATTATGATTTTATGATTTATCCTAAATTCAGTATCCGACAACCCCAGATGTAAGATTTGTAATCCTTTCGTTGCATTTTCAGGCATATAATTCTTAAAACGTTAAAAGGATATAATGAAGCGGCAACTTTTTGATAAATATCAATTTCTTAATTATTGACATGCATTCAAACTACGCATCATACAATCTTCAAAAAAGAAAGTATTTTTTATTGTCCATAGAATTATTTGTAAATGCTACCGTGATTGAAAACTTCCTAGTCCTGAGTTTTTCAATCCCAAAGTCCTTATCTTACTCTAAAATGAAGTGATCTTCGAAATCAGAAAAATAATTTTTGGACTCGAAATAAGATGGAATGTGAAGATAAAGCTCAAAAGTCCAATTAAACAATACAAAATGAGAGCGGATAATATGAAGACCTCTGAAATCACCAGAGGTCAGGTGTCATGGAAGAATGAGCATCCCTTGTCGACCAGTATCCCCCGTCGTGAACCTTTTGTTTTGATTGGGTAAACAGAGTAATAATTCGACAATAGTGGCCTAATAATTTGTATTAAATATGTCCTTCAACATTCGACAAAACGACAGATTGTAATTACAAAAAGATCCTTGCATCGACCGACACTTTGCAAAATGTTGACTTTAAACGATATTCTGGTACATATATTTTTTTTAGTAGTTTTTGAATAGATACTGCTTCATAAGATATAAAATGTAAAATTTACTCAAAAATGCCTAGTTCTGTCATCATATTCCAATAAAGCTTTTCAAAAAATTTAAATGAATAGAAGATTTAAAATTCTGCAAAGTATAAAAACATGCAATATCCTCCAAATGCCTGGGTGCGTCTTTTTTATCCCAAAATAGACTTGTTTATCAATTTTCAATTAGAAAATGCATAATTAGTGTTTTCATGTTTCCTGAAAAAATATACGTTGTCAAAAAAAAAATCTGATTGTACACACAAGTACTCTGAAGTTGACATTAAAAAGATGCTCGAGTTTCTGATTGACATTATCTATGTAGTTTTTGGAGAACAATCTATTGGAATTCCCATGGGTACCAATTGCGTCCCGTTATTAGCAGACATATTTTTGTATTCATTTGAAGCAGAATTTGTTCAAAATCTTTTACGAGAAAAGAAGAAAACACTTGCTGTTGCCTTCAACTCGACATTTAGATATATCGACGACGTATTTCCATTCTTCTGTCGACATGATATATCCCGCTGAGCTTGAGATAAAAGATATCACAGAGTTTGACACATCTGTTTCATATTTGGATATTTTATTAGAAGACTTTAATGGTAATCTAACAACAAAGCTTTATAATAAACGTGATGACTTTGACTTTTCAATCGTCAACTTCCCTTACCTATGCAGCAATATACCCTTATCACCTGCATACGGAGTTTATATCTCTCAGTTGATTCGATACGCCAGAGCATGCTCTACGTATGAAATAATCTTTTCGGTAGTTATTGACAAACAAGTTGAGGAAACAAGAATATCAGCAGCCTCGTTTCAAGTCATCATTTCGTAAGCTCTATGGTCGAAACAATGACCTAGTCAGCAAATACAATCTGCCATTAAGTCAAATGCTGACTGACTTTTTTTCATACTTATTGTTAGGCCATTATTTACACACTAAATTGTCGACGGATTTTTCCGTAATTTCCCGATTATGACAAGGAGCATACTCTTCCATGGCACCTGATCCCACCTCTGATATCTTAGAGGTCTGTGTTTGCTCTGCTCCTACTAGTATTTTGTAATGTTTAATGGACTTTTGAGCTCGAATACTGTTCGTTATCTCCACATATTTCATGAAAGATTTGATAATTTGATTAAAAAGAAATAATAGGGGATATATTTTTGTGAACATTTTCAATTACTTAAATGCTGATTTTCAAAACCTGAGGAACGGACTGTCTTTTAAAAATTTGTAAATTGATAATAAGTAATCTTTCTCATAGCAACACATTCATCACATGTCATGAATCAAATATCGACATTAATCAAAACATTTCTGAAAAGGTAAAGATAAAAGGTGATGTTGGTTGGTCTTTCTTCCCAGGAGAAAATTCTACATGCATGATGAAGTGAAGAAAATTGTAAAGTTTTTATAATTAGTAACATTATTTTATTATTATTATTTAATTATTTAGTTTATTTTTTACTATTACATAATGAAAGTTGTTCAAAATGGCAAAAAATGATTAAGATGCAGCTGTTTAGAATCACGAAGTGTCGTAAAATGTAGAATTGCGAAATGTCGTAAAATTTAGAAATAGGAAGTGTCATAAATTACCTAAGCTAGCTTAGAAACGTTTGGCGAAACTTTTTAATTGCAAGATAGCCAACAATCGAAAAACCATTTCACAACCATCTTTTCTATCCTTGAAATATACATGTGCATTTATGTGAGTAAATGTGGCATACAGACAAGTCGTTAAGAACTATAAAAAAAGTTTGGCTACCACATACTTTAAGCAATTTCTGCTTTAAATTGGTTTGTGCTGGTACAAGACTCTTCAAGAATCTTGTAAAGTGTAAAGAAAACGATGTTGTTTTATATCTTTTTTTTTTTACCTTTCTTTTGTAAACTTGTTAACTGTGTTAAGATCTTTCTCAGACTCTCGAGTAAAGAAGAAACAATTAAATTACATACACAAGTAAATCTTGCCAATTAATCATTGCAAGTCCTCTCTCGAGGGGTTGGGATGTTAAATTTTTATTTTAAATCAGGCAAGGATGTTTTCAAATTAATCTACATGATTACACATAAATACCTGAAAGTCAAAAAAATGTGAAAGAAAAAGGGATATTGGAGTAATATTTTTTCTCAAGTCTTTAAATCAATGCTTTGCTAATATTTCAAGCGGGAGGAATTTTTCTCACTTATCAGTGAATCATCCATTCTCCAAACTTAGCTAGTCTCTCCCCACTTATTGAATTGATAGTCATACAAGAAAGACATGTCATAGTGTGTCTTAGTCTGAAGTTTCTTTCATTTTTAAATCTATAAATAAAGAGAGGGGTGGACCTTATTTGGTTCTTTGGTAGAAAATGCACTACTTTTCTTGAATTCCTGTAAAATCAGTGTTTTGTTAACAAAGCAGTCGTGACTATCCAGAGACACATGCAGTCTTCTACTTTGAAAAAGGAAAAATGATTTCAATTGTATATACAGAATTCAGATTTAATAACGATGCTTCAAAAAGATTGACATAAAAAAGCAAAGTTCTTGCGTCATCTTCTGTATTATTTGTCCTTTTCAAGAAAATATCGCCATGAATATTACATTGATAAGGTGTTTTAGACCTTGGCACAAGTAATTCCTAATCGTTCCTATATCCTGAGATTTTCATCATATGAATGGTAGGAGATTTTTGATGCATCCTTTGGGTATCAAATCCTTGTATTTCTATTGAGATGTAACTGTACAAGCTCCGTTATGCGATCATTACTGTTTGTCATGTCTGAAGGAACGCCAGTTTTTTCACACATTTTGTCCATTAATAGTTTATCACGTTGATCATTTGGTTGTTTCTCTGATTTCTTGTATTGCAGTGAAGAAAGTATTATTTTAGTCACTCTATGTTGCTTGGGCACCCCATTACCTCTTTCAATTCATTTCATTATTCCGGCGTCTGTTGCACAATCAAATCAGTCAGCAGCTTTGTCCTTTACGGTCTGATTGGACCGCCAAAAAACCAAAACCCTAACTTAGAATTCCTGAATTAATTGAAAATCTGAATAAAATGAATGACTTTACAACAATCGAAAAACTGAAAGATTTTTCGAAATGGTTCATGTTCTTGTTTTTTTTTTTTTTGTTTTTTTTTTTTTTTTTTTAATCAAGTTTTGCTTTATTATCAGTATAGTTTTATTTGGATAGGATTTTGTCTTAGTTTTAGAGTACTCCGTCTACCTAATCAATTTAATACAAAGGGCCCACGATGGGTGTGACCGGTCGACAGGGAATGTTTACTCCTTCTTGGCACCTGATCCCACCTCTGGTGTTTCCAGGGATCCTTATATATTCCCTAATCACGATTTGTTTTGTTTAATGGATTAGTAAGATTGATCACTGTTTATTATCTTTACCTTTTACATTTTGTACTGGTCAGTCATATGATTTTTTATTCCAGCTAATCACATTTTATTTAGCATTATCTGATTTAACAGCAGTTAAAAATGATTTTCTTACAGTGAGTACATACAATTTTTTTTTTAAATTTGTTCTTAAATTTTAACAAACAATTGTGTCGATTATTCTTTACTCCCTAGTACTAAAGAAAGAAGGAATTTATGAAAAGAAAATCTTTAAAATCATTTGGAACTCTTATATTTCTAAAATGGTCTTCGTCATCAGGATAATCATCTATGACCTCTAATTTACCTTTCTGCTTTTAGGTGTTAATGGGCTACATCAAATTGGCTAAGAGATGCACTTTCAAGCTCTTTACTCTTAAAAGCCTATAAAGTGCATGCCATTTTTTAAAAAGTGAATATAATAGGAATGTCGAGCTGTAAATTGAGGGTTTAAAACAAGTCCATTTATTAATCTGCGGTAAGTTATGGGCTTTTAAAATTTTGTGATAAAAAGTCTGAGAAATTGCATGTTATCGTCAAAAGGTGTTCAAATAAATCGTGGTTATTAAGGCCTGTTACGCATTCACAAAGACAGAACATAGAAGAAGCCGATAGAAGAAGACGAATGTTCAGTAAAACGTTGTTGTGAAAGCAGATCAGAAATGCATAAAATACTGTCAATGAAAAATATAAAACTACTTTTATTGTTTTTCATTAGGTTTATACACCTCTGCACCCATTTTACATGCTTGAAAAATGAACTTAAAATACCTTACATATGATTTAATGTCAGATCAGGTAGGTGTCCATAGGACTCTTTTATTGCAAAAATAAAATCAAAACAAAACAGAAAAGGCTAATATCAACATTGATCTTTGTATTCCATATTAAATTTCCATGGAAAAAATTCCTCGATGCTGGCTCTGAATAAGGAAATTCTCTCTCTCTCTCTCTCTCTCTCTCTCTCTCTCTCTCTCTGAATGTTCTATAACTAGAGGATTAAATACTTTTTCCCTAAATTAAATTAAAAAAAATGAAACTTATTATTATTATTTATAAGTAGCACTCATCGTCGTGTTTGCAATTTTTCACTGTTCATATTGTCGAGCACACAAATACATGTACGCCCCCTCAAAAAATGCTTGATATATGTTTAATTTTCTGTTGTAAAGTAAAGGTAAATATTTAGATATCAAAATAAATCTTTCCATAGCTAAGTCCTATGAAAAATAAATCTTATTTTAACCTGATCAATCAATTACCTGGGCAAAAAATCGCAGATTTGAATATACGGTGGAATAAATTGATAATACATTATCTGTATATGCAAACACAATGTTCAATCTAAGTGCCTTTTGTACAAAGGAACATCTATTTTCATTTTATTTTATTATTAATAGTCGCTCGGTAAACATGCTTTCCACTAACTCCCGAAAGAAACAAGAACATTTCTCTGTCTTCGGTGCTGAGGGTGAATCGTGATGCTGTTTCTGTCAATCAGTCCTTACAAACACGTATAGAGACACTTGTCTAATACATAAAAAATTAATTTGAACTATAAGTAGACTAAATATTATGGACAATCTTTAAAACGCTTCAAAAAAGACTGGTAGCAAGTGTTCTTTCGCCAGGCGCTTTGGAGTGAAAGTTGCCGGTCTTTCGGATGAGACCTTAAAAGCCGAAAAATTCTCAATCGGACGTAAACAACACACAATCAATCAAAAAAGACTAAAAATGTTATTGCATAAACATTGAAAGTAGCATGAATCATAAGCAACGAAGAACTGATTTTAAGCAGATAACTTAGAGAAGGACAGCCAGGTGAAATGAGAAAAAAAGAACAGTAATCAAGCTCAAAAGTCTACTGAAACAATATAAATCAGGAGCAGAGCAAACACGGACCTCTAAAAACATCAGAGGTGGGATCAGGTGCCATGGAGAAGTAAGCATCCCTGCCGTGTGCTCATTGTCATGATCGGGCAAACGGAAAATCCGTAGACAATTCAGTGTGTAAATAATGGCCTCACAATTAGTAAAAATGTCAGACAGCATTCGACTTAATGATAAATTGTATGTGCTGACAAAGAACTAATTATCTTGATAACGGTGCCTATTATCTTTAAGGTCAAAGTTGAAGTTTGACACTTAACCAATCTAAAGGTTAATAAAAGGATCGATGGTAGTATTTGTAACATTGCATATTCACTTAACTTTGTGTGTAGTTTAAAAATGATGTTCAGAGTGGGTCATCTTCGAGAAAGTTTTTTTTTTTCATTTACCGAATTAAAGATTAAATTTAAGGACGAGAACATAAGGACTTACTCTTTGTTTTGTACATTTTTTTACAAATGGAAAAAAAAAACCTTTCATTTGTTGCATGAAGTCATATAAAACAATCAAATATAAACTATTTGCTATTCACTGTTCTTGTACCAGTACACTCATATACATTAAATCCCCTTTTCATTTCTTTTCAGGCTGGTTGATAAATCTTTAATTACTCCTTGCAGTTCTCTAACATCTGTATTCGTGTACACCAATTTCTTGTTTACTTGCAATTCGCAATCTGTTGCCTGATTTGATAGAATCTTGAACATCCCGAAGACAACAGTTTTAGTGACGTAATATGGCAAGGGTTGGTGGTAGAATTTGAAGAAAAAATTATTACCCTAATTTTTTGCTAGAAGAAGGGATAAGAGTAGGTCATTCTTAGCGATGATATTTTTCATGTACTTATGTCAAGTCAAATGCCAAGGCAATTCCAAATGTTGTCTTATTTTAAAATTCTATCCTGATTTACTCGGACATTGGGTGACCCTAAACTACGAAAATAAATCGAAACGAAACTTCGGTTTCTAGTTTAGAAGTTCCCAATTAATTCACCTATAGTTGCGTTACAACAGTAAATTAAAAAAAAATGTTAATTCACACGACAGTCGGACACAGATCACAATGTTCCGCTGAATTTTGCATCGCCTTAAAAAACAATTATTTCCCCCGAGCTTTGAATCTGAAAAAAACGAGAATACATTTACATTGTATCCTTAGTTTTTGTCTCATATATCTAAAAACAGCTAACGCATTTTTCGTAAAATGTGGCAATTTCTCAAGTATTTATAGCTAATTTTTTTTCCTGTCAAGCTGTGATCAATTTTTACTTTATGAAAACAGTCACCCAATTCCGCCTCACCCTGTAAAAGAAACTGTTTAACAAAAGTGCTTTGCACACAGTTTGAAAATGAATAAAGTTGTGGGAATTGAGATACGTAAATATGAAATTTTGCAAGTCAGAACTTAACATTAATACATACAAAAGTTTATAATAGTCAGTCATATGTACATTTACTGTGAGAGCCAACTCAGTGTTTTTGCTATTGAAGATACAAAGGAGGGTTATCTCTCTTTCATTAAACAAAAAATACAAACTTACTTGTCGTGACGATGATGGTCACGATGATGATAAGATTTAAGTATACAATACCATGACAAAGTGCATATGGCGGGTGTAACCGGTCAAAAGGGGATGCTTACTCCTCTGTGGTAGCTGATACTACGTCTGATGTTTTAAGAGGCCCGTGTTTTAATGGACTTTGAACTTGATTACTGTTCGTGTTCGTTATTTCCATATTTCATGTACTCTCTTTGAGGGATATGAAGCAATTGTACAGTACTCGTGGCAATAGGGAAGTTTCGTTCTTAGTCAGAACACAGTTTTTATTCTAATGATGTAAAATGTTTGGGACACTGAATACTGATTTGAAGAAAATCTTCCTAAAGGTTTCTTTCGTTTTTTAATATGGATGATTTAGCCCAGAGTTGTTTGATTAAATTATTAACAATTTATTCTCTCTTAACAGACCGTCACGGTAGCACAGTCAGCAAGAAGATAGGAAGGTCGTGGGTCCAGGCCCCGGCCGCGACAGACCTGTCGATAAAAACAGTTGTGGGTCGTGAATAAGATTTCTATTTGACGTTATTCCATGATCAACATAACTTATGGAAACTTTCATTTCCTCCATCCGTTGTTGTAAGAGGACATTGGTTATTCTGCTGTTTGAATTGTGCTTGGTATCTCCTCCTAGTGTAGTGTCATGGCGCCACTTACAATATTTTTTGCCAGCTACCATTTGGATAGGAATGTGAATAGCTTCTCAACATTCATAGGGTGAACTGGATTTTAAATCATTTGTTAAGGAGTGTAAAATAAGGACATAAGGTAATTCCTGATGTCTATGATGTTGTCTTACGTTTCTTGGTTTAGTCAAACGTTGTTTTGACTATTTTCATGGTGAGAATTGCTCCTGACAGTTTGCTTCTTTGATTTTTAATATACAAAATTCCAACTATTAGCACTTCTGGTTTCTTTCGTTTTATGCTTAGGATCTCTTTCAAGTGATTCCAAATGTTCTGTCAAACTGCGATTTCATATGCTAATTCAACAGCTTGGCCACGAGTTAGATTTTCTTGTTGTGAAAGAGTGGCTAAGCAGAAAGCTTTTCTTTCTCATGCTAAATGGCCTCTTCATATTGTGTCTTTAAAAGCTTACTGTTTCCTTTCTTTAATTTAACTGATTCTTCAAACTTGTTACTTCTTCTTTCATTTTTTTGTATTACTAATATCTATGTAGCACTAATTGACGGAGGTATACGGTTTTTTTTAAAAGCTTCCAGAATTTTATTAGCATTTGATTGGAAGCCTAGGTCATTTTTTTCAAAACCTGTTGCGATTGCTGTCTCCAACCTTTCATTAGAAGCTACGAGGCTTGATTTGTGTCAAGAGGCCTTTAGAATTCCCAGAGTCTACAACTTCTTCCAGTGTTGTTTCTTCCGGAAGACCTCTGTTTGTGTAGCTAAAAGCAGATTCAAAATTTCAGAATATTGAAGTGTTAATCAACGAAAAGTTTGTTCTGGAGTCCGTGCACTCTGATCGTTGATTCGACCTGACCAATTTTCTGGTGAGTCAATCCAGTTGACATTTGCATGTATATCTTTTAATTTTCCTAAGTTTTCATAATAAAAAATGGAGTATTTTAATTCATAGACCCAATCTTCCCTCAGACGTCTGAAATGTAACAATCCGAGCATATTCTTCACAAATTCTCGTGTACAACTTTTCAAAAAAGATTTTTCTTTGCTTTACCTGTGCAACTTATTTGGCAAACATGAGTTAGGATACTCCTCGAGGTAATAACTTGTGGGATTAACATCCAATTCGCTGGGACAGTAAACGCCATGATGTTTGGCGGGAAAGACGTGAAATTCGAACGATATTGCAATGTCTATTCTAGTTAATGAGCAAGACTTATGAATAAATTATAGCTAAAATGTTAAGATTGAAGACCAATCAACTTCCAACAGAAAACCTGGTTTACGATATTGACGGTAAAATATAACTTTATTCCACGTGTACACACAGAGTTAATATGAAATGTAAAGAGCTTATAACAGCTGCAGGAAACTAAGAAAAAAATCTTGCAACAATTTTTTTAACCCAAACAGGCAGAGTTGGAAGTACATGTACATGTATTTCTGAAACCACTACATGGAAAATTGTAAATTATCTACTTAAACAACCCACCTTAGAACCAATTCATAAGCACCCCATGGATAGAAGAAATCAAGCAGATTTTTTACTGGAAAAGCCCTCAAGACATGTCAGGTGACTGTTAAGGCTTAGGGCCTATTTGGTAATGAGACTCAACTTTTTAAATCACCTGAGCTAAAAGCTCGTGAGCTTGTTACTAATTGAAAGAGTCCATATGTCTGTCTGTATACTTCTCACAAACCAATTTCTCAAGAACCAGTGGGCAAGTTTTAACCTAAGTTGGCACAAGTCAAAATTGTGAAATTTGTGACCCCAGGGTCAGGGGTTCTCGTAGGGGAGATCTGTTGATTACATAGTGAAAATATCCTCTGTTCATGTGCTTTAAGCAAACAGGCTAAGTGCATAGTTACAATGAACAAGAGTGTCTCTTCCAGAATTGTTATTTTCATGGCCCCTGGGTCAGGGATTCTGGTGTTAGAGCAGGGCTCTATAGATCAGATATTGAAAATGCATACTTTAAGATCTGTTACTGAGTACTAGACTAATTATTATGTGTACTCAGGAATGTACACAAATTCAAACTTAGAGAATTTATACTGAGGCACAGTAAACGAGCTATGAACAGAACAGCGTGTGACTACGAGTAAGGTGAGGATAAAGATGTTGATGATTAATTAAATAATTGTTTGTTAGTACGGGAATTAAAGTTGAAGCTATTACAGAAGAAAAATAGGAGGGTTGATTCAAAAGTAATGATTACCTATGTAACCAAATAAATTTATTATCTATCTGCAGGCGCGGATCCAGTAGTTTTTTTTCCGGGGAGGGGGGGGGGGGTCCACCCCAGTCAAAAAAAAAATTTCCAACCCAAAAATTTCTTGACAAGCAAAAAAACAAAACAAAACAAAAACAAAAAACTAAATTCCCTTCCCAAACGTATTAAACACAGAAATGCAGAAATGTTGTTGACAAGCGAAAAAAAATTAAAATAAATAAAAAAAAAAGGAAAATGCTTTATTTTGTATGTTTTATATCTTGTATACATATGTAAAATCTGATGAGCCTTTGGCTTAAAGAAATAAACAAACAAACAAACAAACAAACAAACAAACAAAATCCGCGCATGTACCTGTAATATTATGTTTCCAACTAATTTATAAGATAAACTTCGTGCTACTATGTAACGAAAAATCACGACTATTTATTGTGACGTTGTGCTCGATATTCTGATGTAAGAAGTACTTTTTCAGCAAGGAAAAATATGATAAAAATACGGGCATGCTATATGAAAACACTGTACGTTCTTCTACTACATCACACGACTTGTCAAATTTTATGAAATATGATTTATTTATAATTAAATTTTAAGGTCTCTATTATGGCTGCCTCTTTCATTCGAGTGTGAGTCGCGCAGATATGTATCAAGAAAAAAAAACACCCGTAATTTACATCCAGAAAATAAACTTTAAAAGTTACACATCTCAAATATTAAATTTATGCCGTCAACCCATTTACTGAAGATTCAAGTTTATTAAAATGTCGTCCCAAGCTTATATAATACAGGAATTCACGTTTAAGCAATACTTATGTAGAACATTAATTTTCTTAACTACATGTATATATCATGCACTTACACAGTGGCACGCTAACAGACTGAGGGTTAGTTGATACTTGTACTATACATATTACATGAATATTCCGTGTCACCAGCTGGTAATTTTATCACGTGTCATACAGCGATTACGTACCCCGTGTATTGCACACACCTGTGTGAGTCACAGGCCTTTCTAAAGATCACTCTGATACAACTGACAAAACTAGGGGTATAACAAAAAGGTATGGAACTCCTCACGTAGGGGTACCTAATTTCGCAAATGAATCAAATGATTGAAAATAACACGTTCTATTCATATCTCTTCATATATAAACACATTATATTACTTCCAAAGTTCATTCCGGGAAGTCGGTATACATCTTAAGACAGTCATTCTACGATAAATGGACCAATTCAGAGTAAAAAACATGAAAAAAAAAAAAGGAACATGTTTCAAATAGCAAAATGAACATCATAATTCTCTAAAGGACATATCAGTGAACTTGAAAACAAAGAATTGTCCACGAATCTGGTATCGTTAACTTTTTACAACAATTTCAAGATACCATTGATTTTAAGGTAATGTTACGGAAGTTGATGCCTGATCAAGCCTTATTATTTTTTAAATAAAGCTGAATTTGTCCAATTTTTCGTTTCTGATGTTCAGTAAGAAACGCTAAAGCATGATTCATGAAGTCTCGCATGAATCCGAATTTAAATTAAATTTTCGGGAAAAATATCGTTACGGAAGTTAATTCCCAGCAATAAAAGTTAAAATTCTCTTCAATAGTTAAAATCAAAGTTTGTTTTAGGATATTAAACAAAAGTATGAAGCATTTCGCTCCCAAAATAATAATAAAAATGTATTCCTTTAATGCAAAAACTTTCCTGAATTACCGTTACGGAAGTTAAATTTTTAAGAGAGACAACTGTTTTTGTCTAATTCATTTTGTTATGTCGAAAAAGTAATCGTCTAAAATAGCTGACTTGCAACTAGAATCGATGATATAAGGTTCCGTGGTCACTTTCAGATAAGTTTCAGTTCTTTTTGAAATCTGCATTCTATGCGTGAAATTTAAAACAAAATCGCTACGGAAGTTAATCGATTTTAAGCGACATGCTTATGAATTCGCATGAAAGGAGATCTATGCATTTCTTTGCGAGAAGTGGTTTGATTTCTTTCTATATAGGATAAAATACATTTCTTAACATTCATTGCAATCTATTCGGAACGATTTTATGGCTAAAAATTTCATCTTGAAATTTGTAAATAAATGAAGCGACATTAAGATTTGCAGTGGAATACGTTTTTCAACATTACATTATGTTCATATCAAAACTTTAACTGCATATATATCGGTGAATATTTACAAAACCATGTGTGTATGTTAAGTCTTAGAGTTGAAATCGACCTTTAAATTTATAGTTAAGATATTACAACGGTAAATTTGTAAGCGACATAAAAATTCTTAATTGGTCATGTTTTTGTAGAATGACTGAAGATATGCTGAAATCAGTTCCATAATTAAACAATTTTCTTTACTAGAAACTACCTTGGGCCTTGATCTAAAGCGAGAATGACTGGACGAATTTTCCCCGGAATTCATTCTATACTCTCTGAACACTTCAATGTTTATACAGGCCCGTAGAACGCGGGGAGAGGGAGGCAGGTGTGCCCTCCCCGCTCGCCGCCACTTTTTTTTTCTGAGTGTAGTATTTTGCTATAGTAAATTTTCCTTTAAGTGCTGTTGCTCCCTCCTCCCTTACTTTTTGATGATGTAAGTTCCAGGATTTGGACAATAAATTACCCCCCCCCCCTTTTTTTTTTTTGCTTGTCAGATTTTTTGGGGAAGTCCCCCCCCCCCCCAACTTTTGAAGCCGTTGCTACGGGCCTGCTATAAGCGCTCAGTCCGTACAAAACTTCATTCGATTTGATCATGTTGTCCTAACAAATTACCTCATTCGATTTGATCATGTTGTCTTAACAAATTACCAACAATATTTTTAGCAGTTTATTTTTTTTAAGATTTAAAAAGTATATATAAGTTTCGTTCAATCGTAGCTCTTCTTACTTTAGTAAATAACATTGCCCTACAACTGTCATCGCAGACGTTTTATAATGGTTTTACTCGGAAGTAATTTTTAGAGACTTAAACGTACGATCTGGAGTATAAAAAAATTAACTGAGAAATGTTGATGGATTATGCATTTACATGTACCATGCACCTGTTCGCTGCAGTTCAGACACCGTCTGTATACATGCAAATGACCAGGGGCCCAAGCTACTTTCGATTGAAAAAAAACAGTAGTCAATTTTGGAATTGATTTCAGCATATCTCGAGAAAACATCTGAAATTTCGGAATGGACATTGGTAGTAATATAGAATCTTTATATGTGAATAGATATAAGTAGGAAGTACAATTTTAAATCTTTTGATTTATAAGTATTTCATTGGCGAAAATGGATACCCTATGTGAGTAGCTCCTTTCCTAATTTTTTTTTACACCCCCCCCCCCCCAAGTTTGTTAGTCAAATTAAAGTGATCCAAATGCCTGTGGTGTAAGTGAATGATAAAATTATTTATTTTGTGCACATATCTAATATCATTATTATCAATTACAGATAGTGTTTGTTGATACAATGATGTTTGTTCACTGATAGTTAAATCAATATCACACTCTGATTTATTTTAAGATGAAAACTTCGACATTATTAAAAGGGTCGCAATTTCGAGCTTTACCAAAAACACTATAAGAAATAATTAATAAAAAAAATTACTACCAACATAAAGAGCATTAACTGGAGTTTGTCAATATCATGAATCGAATACCATTTAATTCTATGAAAGCCTATTAGGATCTTTTCGAAAGGCGTAATAACGCGAAAAAAGGCGTTATAACGCCTTTTATTTTTTTTCCTCCTTAGATCTCCCAGTAGGCTTTCGTATAATTCCATACCTTTGTGGAGTGCATTTTTTTTATATGAGGCAGGCGGAGCCTACATGTATACATATACCAGGATCGATTTAGCTCAATCAAAACAATTGATTAGCTGTTTACAAAATTTTGAGTATTGCATGCAAATCCGAGGAATTTCAAACCAGAGGACTATACTAAAAACGTTAATTTGCAGAATTTGGACACAGAAAAAAAAGATATTTACACTTTTCCTAAATAAAACTTTAATTCTCTCTTTTGCCCCACCGCCTCCCTTAGCCCAAGAATGTTCTAATTTTTAAAAATTGATATTTATTGTGCACTCCGCATGGTATCTGCTTAGTTTGTTCATTTCAGTTTTTGTAACACTACCCAACTTCAGAACATTATATCATTGATCAGAAAGAGAGGTTTGCGCCTGATATAAAGTATTAAAATGACCTGCATATTCATCCTCCCTTCATCATGACCTTGCTGCTATGTTACGTCATTATTAAGCGAACTATTCTGATCGAACTAACAAAACTACCGAATGGAGATATAAAATTGGTCAGAATAGGGCGATCAAGAATCTTATAATGATCAGGCATGCAAAAAGTCCTACTGTATAGTTTTTAACAATGACAATGAGAAGCAAAATTTGAAGTGCTGTATAACTTCTTTGTAAGTAAATGGACTGTCACGTTTAGGGTTGACTGTGAATAAACGGCTGTGACCAGACAAATTGGACTTATCTTGTCAGCGACATCCACCACTAATATAGGTATAGGAGGTCACCTTTATATGTTCAAAATTATAAAATGGATCTACCACCTGTTGCTAAAAAGGATGATGTGGTCGGGAAAAAAGAACTGGATGGGAATTATATGTAAGGATATCTAAGGATCGCTTTTCTATAAAATGTATGTTGTTCTCTGTTTTAGCCTCAACATTGCTATAGCGAGGTATGCATGAATGTAGAAATTGAAAATCGATTATGTGAAAATTTATGCATGTTTATGCATTGTTTGCATTAGTTCACTGCTATATTCTTTATTATTTTAATACATTCTCACTTTAAAAAAAAAATTAAAGAGTTTTCAAACATTCAATTTCATTCAAAAGATATCAGTCGTGTTGTACTGTTATAATTAGTCGTTGATAATCACTAGACATGTAGATAATTTCATCATTAGAAGTATTTTAACAGAACACAGGAATTATTATTTTAAAGTATTATTAGTTTGTTTTCAGCTTAAACTTGATTATGAAAAGCAACAGCTAGGACATTGTCTTTTTGCCTAGTAACGACAGACGTCTACCATGGAGCTGTTTTTCGTTACAGATATGGTCGCTGGGGACCCTATCAAGCATTTCAGGCCGCTTTTGCCCTATTCCATATATGGCAAACAGGTTTTCAGCTTTTAATTGGAGTTTTCATTGGTAAGATCATTATAATAATCATACTTTCTGTTAGAAACAGCTGTAGACAGCACATACAAATAGGAAAGATAAAGCTTGTTGTGGTCAGAACTTTGATTTGTGACCATTTCATATCACATTCAATGGCAGAAGTGCTAAGTTGCTGATAATGAATATTTAAAGGAATATAAGTTTGATTTGTTATTTTTTAAAGTTTTTTGCTGAGGGATCGCTAAAGATTTTTGAACAAGTCATACTACATCTCCATTTCTATGTCTGCAAAGAATATTTTCTGCGGCTTGCTTAAGTTCAATGTATTTATTACTCAACCAAGCATTATCATTTTCTTCCATCTGTCTATCAGTCACACGTCCTGTAAAATCTGTAAATTTCAACCTGAAACAAACAGGAGCTCATTCTTGGTACAAACATTGCTGTGATCTTAAGGCTGCAGCATGGCTTTTTGTTGAGGCCTACTTCAGGTACATGTAACAAAAGATTTCCTAGATCTTGATCCTGTCAGGTAGAGTCCAGGTGTTCACACTACATTAACAAGAGGCCAATGGGCCAGAACGCCCACCTGAGTTTCTTTGGCCTGCTGTTCTTTATAAGATTTTAAAAGATTGTTTTATATTCTCTTGAAAATTTATGACCATATATTACGGCCCCACCCTAACTCTAAGGAATTAATTTCTGAATCCACATACCATGGGGATGCTTTAATATCAGTATGACTAACATGGCCTTGCAGTTATGGAGAATACAAATTGATTCTTTTCCGTCGCCCGCGTGGCGCAGTGGTTAGAGCGTTTGCTCTAGAGTCGCGATGTAAGGAGTTAATCCTTACGTCGCGGGTTCGAATCCACTGCAGAACGTGGAGGCCGGTCCTTCGGATGAGACCGTATAAACAGAGGTCCCGTGTCGCAGTAGGTGCTGGCACGAAAAAGATCCCTCACTGCTCAATTGCCCAGAGTGCCGAGTATAGGTCAAAATTTGCAGCCCTCCATCGGCAAGTGGTGGCATCTCCATATGAGTGAAAATTCTCGAGAGGGACGTTAAACAACAAACAAACAAACAAAAACAATTCTTTTCCTGTATAAATACATTATGTAAAATTTGATTATAATTTTAGCCAACTTTAACCCATGGTCTGTAATTAAAAACAATGAAATTCACAGAACATGGGAATGTTTGCAAATAAATGTCTATTGAGTTTCTATAGAAAAATGTTTGGTTCTAGTTGAAACTTTGATCCCCTAGTATGGCCCCACACTAACACTGGGGGTTACGAGTTGAATAGTTTCTTCACTACCTCAGGAAGTCTTCACATAAGTTTCACTTTTTCTGGCCCAGTTGTTCTTGAGAAGATTTTTAAAGATTTTTTTTAAATATTTCAGTGTGAAACTTTCATCCCCTTTTGTGGCCCCGCCCTAGACCAGGGGGTCATGATTTAAGCAATTTAGAATCTACACTAACCAAGAAGCTTCCAAATAAGATTCACCTATTCTGGCCCAGTTGTTCTTGAATAGATGACTTTTAAAAGGTTTTTCTTATATATTTCAATGTAAAACTTTAGAGAAATTGAATTCACAAAATTTTACCAAAATCAATAACATCAAAAGATACTACTTTTCAACACTTTAAACAACCATTCCCCACCATAAATCAAAGTCCAGCTTTTTGACATGATAGACATCATTATTGATTACAGCAGTAAGGATTTTAACCGAATCTTTTATTATAAATTCATAGAGTTTTTGTAAAATTAATTCTAAAAATATCTACAATTAACAGTGAAAATTGAACTCGTAGAATTGCTTACCTTATCATTGGTCATTTGCAAACTTTTTTTTTTTTTTTTTTTTTTTTTTTTTTTTTGGTTAAAACATTCTGATTGTACCCACAAGTACTCTGAAGTAGAAATCAAAAATAAGCTTGAGTTTCTGATTGACAATATCTATATAGTTTTTGGAGACCAGTGGACCGTTTTACAAAAGAACTTACGACTAAGACCAAAAACTTCAGTTTATTGTAAAATTTTGCAAAATTAATGATTCTGTTTAAAATTGCTAGCGTAAAAGTATCTTTCTACATACCTTTTAAAAATATTAAAGCCATTTTCTATTTAATGTAAATTTGAAAGTTAGTAGCAGAATTAAATTCTGGTCTTAGTCAAAACTTCTTTTGTAAAACGAGCCCCAGGTCTTCCATCAATATGTCGGAATTCCCATGGGTACCAGTTGGGCCCCGTTATAAGCATACCTTTTTGTGATCTATGAAGTATAATTTATTCAAAAACTTAAACATGAGAAGATGATACTTGCTGTGGCCTTCGACTCGACATTTAGATACATCGACGATGCATTATGAATTAATAATAGTTACTTCCATTCATACGTCGAATCGATTTATCCCAGTCAACTTGAAATGAAAGAT
This sequence comes from Saccostrea echinata, assembly GCF_033153115.1. NCBI lineage: Eukaryota > Metazoa > Mollusca > Bivalvia > Ostreida > Ostreidae > Saccostrea > Saccostrea echinata. Next base: position 15,842,594 of record NW_026889758.1, read on the forward strand.
GCCACAGAGTCTGAAACTCTGTTTCATATTTGGATATTTTACTAGAAAAATATGTTAATGGTAACTTATCATCAAAACTTTATGATAAACCTGATGACTTCTAACTTTTCCATCCTAGAGTTTTCTTACTTAGGTAGCAATATACCCTTATCACCTGCATATGGGGTTTATATCTTCCAGTTGAATCTCTCGCAAGAGCATGCTCCACACAGGAACTCTTTCTGAAATGAGACAAGCTATTGATTGACATGGGTGATGAAGCAAGGATATCAACAGTCTCGTTTTAAGTCATCATTTAGGAAGTTCTATGGTCGATACAATGTCCTTGTCAGCAAATACAGTCTATCATTAAGTCGAATGTTGACTGACGTTTTTCATACTACCTGTTAGGCCATTATTTGAACACTGAATTTTCTACAGATTTTTCCGTTTCCCGATCATGAAAATGAGCACAATGGCGGGCGTGACCTAGTGTGACCAGTCGGCAGGGGATGATTACTTCTCCATGGCACCTGATCCCACCTCTGATGTTTTTAGAGGTCCGTGTTTGATCTGCTCCAGATTTGTATTGTGACCCAACCCTAACCCTGGGTCACGATTTGAACAATTAAGAATGTACACCTCCTCAGGAACCTTTTATATAAGTTTCATCTATTCTTTCCCAGTGACTCTTGAAAAGATTTTTTTTAATGACCCCACCCTATTTTTTGCTTTCTCTTGATTATCTCCCCTTGGAGGGAGACTTGGCCTTTAATTTGAACCAATTTTGTGCCAGTAAGTTCTTGAGAAGAAGTCGAAAATGTGAAAAGTTTACAGGCGGACGGACGGACAAATGGAGTTGTGCAATTTGCACGGTTTAATTCAAATATGTTATAATAATTATATTTTATTGCTATTGATAATGGTTCTGATCAAAGTTTTCTCAAAAGCTGTCGACATACCTTAAAAGTGAAAAAGAGGTAGCTTATGATCAGAAATGCCTTGAATGTAATTAATGTGTCCTTGTTTTGAGTTATCTGTAAAACATTCGTTAAGACTTTTCATAAATATAGTTTTCATTAAAGATAACAAATCAAACTCGATCAAACAAATTAATAAATGGATAATACTCAATGTGCTGCAATTTGATTAATTAAAATCTTTATCAAAATCATTTTCAGTAATAATCACCCTTATAATATATTTTCTTGCAAATCTTTCTGTATAAACTTAACTCAAAAATGGCATTTATACCTCCTTTAAAGAACCAGACTGCCATAATTCAATTTAACTTTATGTTGATTTTCAGCTTACAGACCAGGGTTCCAATGTGCAGCTTCGGAGTTTGACAATCAGTCTCTTACAAATAGTTCTATGTACATGACATACGAAAAATGTCACCTACAAATATACCACAATGACTCGAATATACATGATCCAAAACTAATGGCCACAACAAAGTGTCCAAATGGGTATCAATACACGTTAGAAAAAGACAGCACTATTGTCACAGAGGTAGATTATTTTGTAAATTTTTCTAATGAAATGAAATTATGATTATTGGTACATTCCAAATAGTTTTCAATAAAAAAAAAGTAACACTTTGATAGAACAGTAGACATAACCTATAATAACCTATAGGGGTTGTTTTGTATTAATCTCTATGAAAACTCCTGACCAGCCAGGATTACGCTTAAGAAAATCTTATCAAAAACCTCTAAAACTCAGAAACAAAAGCTCTCATACTATTTAAGTGGCTTATTTCGAAATTAACCTCAACAATGATGAAGTAGATAAACTTGATAATTTGAAATTTTATTCATTCCTTTCTATCAGTTTTACCACATTTATTAATTCTTCTTAAGTTTATACTACCATCTTTAATTCTGCCAAAGCGATACTTTGCATGAAATTCAAACTTTGAGAAATTACGAACATGAAATTCACACAGTCCTGACTTTTTCATAAATTTTCAATTAATAAACATATTAATGTGCTCCTGTTTAGTTAATAAATTGATATCTCACACATATTTTACCTTAACAAAGATATATTTTACTTCAGTTTGATCTTGTCTGCGACCGAGCAAATTTAGCAGAACTTCTTCAGACATTAGTGATGGCGGGACAACTGGTAGGAGCAGCTTGTGCCTCATCCCTTAGCGACAGAGTAGGAAGGAAGACCGTCCATCTTGGCTCTAACCTTTTGACCTTGATATTGGGAATTTCCGTGGCCTTTGCGTCAAATTATGCAACACTGGCAGTCATGAAATTTGTTCTTGGCGTTTTGCAACAGGTTGTCGTAAAGACTGTATCTGCTTTGCAAAGCTTTGTTTCAAACTTGTCCTTAATCTTGCGACAATCTTTTATGATTTGCTTTTTTTTTTTCAGGGAATGGTCATGTCCGGTGTTGTCTTTACGCTAGAACTCTTCCCAGAACAGGGTCGCTTCTACAGTGAAGTGATAGGCTCCTGTGTCTGGAGCACAGGTCTGATTATAATGTCTGCCATTGCTTATCTATTGCAGAACTACTCCTGGAGATATCTTCAAATTACACTTACCTGTTTTTCAGTTTTGAGTTTGTTCCAATATTGGTAAGTAAACCACTACATTTGACTAAGCACCAGTCCGACACCTATATATTTACATCTCTTTGAATCGCTTTCTATAGCGGCCTATCAATATATGCACATTGTAGACGCCAAACAATTTTTGATATGAAATATTTTTGTCAAATGTAGTATAAATCAAAGGCCTTACAATTGGTATAAAATATGTCTGTCAAAGTACGACCCAGTTATAGATTATATTTGCAAGATATGTCATTAAAGCGACCATAGAATTAACGAAATGCTGACTTTAAACGAGCTTGTTGAAATTTCTGTGTAACATTAACTCATATGTCAGTAGTCCGCCTCGGTTTAATTGACCGTACTCAGAGTATGCTCTTCAGTATCAAATACGTTTGGAGACAAAAACACCATATGCAGGTACAGGGGATAATATATTTACTTATCTATTTACTACTTACTTCTTTATTTATTATTTATTTATTTATTTAGTTATTTGTTTGATGTAATGCTATACGGAATGTCTTTTTCATTGAGCATTAAACCGCTTCAAGTAAGTTTATTATTATTGTTAAATAAAGAAGTACGTAAGTAAGTAAGTATAAAATCCACTGTTACCTGCATCTGGTGTTTATGTCTCAATTAATCAATTAATTGATCGTACTCATAGTATGCTCTTCAGTATCAAATAAGTTGGGAGACAAAAACACCATATGCAGGTAACAGTGGATTATATATTTACTTACTTACGTACTTCTTCCTTCCTTCCTTTCTTTCTTTATTTATTTATTCATTTATGTAATGTTATGGAGAATGTCTTTTTCACTGAGCATTAAAACGCTTCAAGTAAGTTTAAGTCAGAAAAGTGAAGCTATTTTTAAGATTAAATAGAAATTCAAAACTGTGAATAAAACATCGAATCAAGTGTGTCCATACCATTTCAATACCAGAACCAAAACCACCAATATACCAAAAAGAGGAAATCAAAATATTTGTTTAGGATTCAAGACGAATCATTACGATGGCTTGTTGCCAACGGGAAAAAGAAAGAGGTGGAAAGAATAGTACGAAAGGTTGCCAAATGGAACAAACTTGATTATGAGGATCTCAAGAAGAATGTTAAAAAGAAAATGGCATTAAGGAATAAGGAAAAAGAAGAAACAGACAAAACGTTGCTGGGCGAACAGCAACAGCTCCATGTTGTTGAAAAATACTCCATTATTACCATCCTTAGAAACAAATCTGTACTCATCATTTCCCTCCTGATGTGTTTCACATGGTAATGTCAAGTATTTACTCAATTTACTTATACATACAGTAAAACATGCTTATAATGAATTGACGCTTATGGCGAAGTGACTTTAATTCCCCTTGACTTTAAAATATATTGAACACTTAACGGAACACTTACGCTTATAACGAAGCTAATTTTTCCGTCCCTGGCACTTCGTTATGGGTGTATTTTACTGTACATGTATTTCAAGTGAAAAATTAAAAGAAAAATGAAAATCTTTATCGGACTGGTAATTACCTGCTCTGATAGAAATATCTCTTTTTCAGGGTGACTAACACACTGACATACTTTGGGCTGACACTCACAGCTACGTCTTTGGCGGGAAATCGTTTCCTTAACTTTTTCTTCATGTCCTGTGTAGAATACATTTCACTTATCCTGGAGTACAGCATGCTACGCCGGTAAGACTAAATATTGAAGGATCAAATGTAGGCTTTATTGAATTGTTGATACCGGCGGAATTCTACGTCCTGACAAGCATTCTTATAATCGGATTAAGATGATTTTCTAATCTTTTAACAATTTCTTCGTAACGATTGTAACCAAAAAAGCTTGATTTCTTTAAAAAAAAAAATTAAACTTATTTATTATATACCTCATGTGGACAAATGCTGTATACTTTATTAATGAATAATAATCACATATTTTTATTTTCATTAATCTTTATTTTAATTATCAGTGTTTTTATATGAAATAAGAAAAATAAATTTATCATAATCTCATATTTTTTTTGTAAATCTTTCAGTTTATATTTTCCCAGGCAGAAAACAACAATATTTTTCCCACTTTGAGTTTCCTTATTTTTTTTCTAAATTCTGCTTTAAAAGACATCTTCAAGTCAAAAAGTAACCACCTAGTTATTTTTAAACTAGTGTTATATTTTTGGAAAGTGAAATTTCAACTAGAGCACCTTCATTTAAGATGAGGAAGAAATTGCCCAAAAAAAGGGGAAAAAGTGTCATTAGGTCTTTCACAACATTTATCTACATCGAAGCTCCGCTGCAGATTTTTAAATCAAAGGGAATCATAAAGTTTTTGTCATTTTGTAAATAAAAGAGTACATTTCAATCCACGGCAAATTTAATTTAGATTAAATTCCGTTTTTTTTTGGTTTATTTTTATACGATATATTGAACAGATATTTGACATATTGTAAACAATCTTGCCGCTCTACAAATTAGCAAAATGTACATCATTTCTCCATATACTTTTATAATTTTTTAGGGTTGGCAATCGAATACAGAATTGCTAATCGGTAAACCACAAGATGCTCCCACCGATTAACCGGTTAATCATATCAAAAGCACATTTTCTTGACATTTTTTAAAGTAGCTTTATAGCTCTATTCATATACACAAAAAGACTTAAAAAATCATTAGAGGTTAGAAACGTTCTGTTTGTCTTGATCAGAATTCAGAAAGCTACATGTATTTATATTTTATTTCAATTTCAATACACAAGAGAAAGTAAGAAAAACTTGAAACATGTTCCCGAAATCAGTCATTGATAATTTTCAAGATCAGATGTCAGACGAATTATCTGCATTGTCACCATAATCAAAACTAAGTCTGAACTATCACTTAATTTACAATGTTTGTTTGTATTATATAATATGATATTTAACTGCAAAAGATAGGCATAACATTTCACAGTGCTAAACGTTGATTTTATAAATATCATTAAAGAAAATACAGAACATTTGGGGTAACGACATGGCGTTTAAAAAGTAATTGACATTTCACAAACTATACATTACCTCGCGATCTCAATCAGAGAAAAAGTCGGAAAATGTACAAATCTCGCGGGATTTCTGGGACAAACGTAACATAAACATGTAAACAATATGTTGAATGTCCATGAACAAATGAAATATTTTATTGCTGTGGACTTTATATACATCAAGAGTAGGAATGACAACGATATCAATTTATATCTATTGTTGATCGTATGTATCTATTTATCGTATGGTACATCTAAATACAATATACATGCCTCGGAAATGTCGTATTTTTATTAATGGATGATAAATTTAGGGTTCTCGCTCTCTTACATATGTATTTTAGTTCTTCTATTCTTTAATTGGAATGACAAATACATTTAACATTTAAAATTGGATTGAGATTGGCATGTTTTGTATTATCCGCAACTCCATGCTGTCCCCGTCAGACGACCAAAGGCGCCTCTAATTTTGAAGAGTTCACTAATGGAAATAGAACGTATTGACTTTTTTTGCCTTGATTTCTGTTCGTTATCTTCATATTTCATATGAAAACGCCAAATTATCAATTTTTATGCTGAAATTTCTTTTTAAAAATGAATTTTAAGAAAATTGCATTCAAATTTACATATTATTTCTGATTTTTTTTTTTTTTTGACCAACTGATAACCGATTATCATCCTTTCGACCGAGTAATCGATTACTCGGTTACAGATTGCCATCCCTACTTTTTTGCATTTTTAATGAACATATGTATGTTCGCTATATAGTGCCCTAACACCAACACTTATACGTTATAACTTGTAGGTTTGGTAGAAGAACTACCACAATTTTTTTCCATTCTCTAACTGGAACATCATTGGCTCTTGCCACCCTGTTGAAATACTTTTCAGGTAATGCTTTATTATTGTTTCACTTCTTTATGATTCCAATACTTTACAAAGTTTTTGTTTTATTAAATGTATGCTTACTTTGAAATCAGATGGAGATGGAACGCTCATACTACTATCAGTTTTGGCGACCTTTGCCGGGAAGATGTCTGTGACCGGATCATTTAGTGTGCTATTTCTCTTTACTCCTGAACTTTTTCCCACAAATCTTAGGTAGGCTTCGAATCAAATAAGTGAGCTGTTATATATGTATTGAGAATATAATTCGTTAGTTATAAAGACATTAGATGCATATTTTTTTTCCTTTATTTTTCAAGGAATGTCGGTATAGGTATGTGTTCAACATTCTCTAGGATTGGTGCCATGATATCGCCTTTCGCTGGAACTTTGGTAATTTTACGTCATTATCACAGCACTGATTCAGAGTATCATGTTGTCTTTACAGATGTATCATGCATGTGTCATAGACTTTGATTTATATTTTATACTTCTTTTTACGTTTTAAGGCACGAGCTGTACCTTGGGCCCCGGGAACCATTTTTGCTCTGATGTGTTTTATTGTCACAATTATTGCCTTGTATTTACCGGAAACACGTGGAATGGATTTACCTCAGACTCTGGATGAAGTAAAAAGATGGTACGCAGAAAACAGTGGACTTCGCCTGCGTAAAAGTCGGAAGAAAGAAAGCAATGTTTATGAAGACTTTGCTGTTCCTCTAGCAGTGGCATCCAAAGACCAAATGGAAATTTAGAAAGGAAAAATTCTTCATGTGATACAATAGAACCATGTCAAAATGTATCTAAAATTTCAGGATTGGCATTTCTACTTTTCTTACTTTCTGAAAAAATTTCCAGAGGTATCTTTAACCGGGGTTTCCACAGAAAGAAATCCGGTTATTGAAATTGTGAAAATGACTGGCGGCTGCCAAAAGGGTGGATAACTACAACAGTTTTCAAGATAAAAACTTTTTCACAGATACGTGTATCATAGATGTGCAAAGTAAAAGTACTAGAATTTAGATTTTTAATAATTTATGAGATAAATCCCAGCTGTTGAATTTAGTCCCTTTTTAAAACAAAATATTGCATATATAGGGTACAAAATTTATCCGGAAATTACACTTACAGTTTTCAAGATAGGGCATTTTATCTAGAATATCAATTGACCATACATGTATATCAGAAATGTGCGCTGTACTTGGATTTTAGTTTTTGAAAATTTATGAGAAAATACCAGCTATTGAACTTAGACATCTATGCTAAATATTGCGTATAGGGTACACCATTTTCCCAGATCTTTTGGAGATAGGAATGTCTTATTTTGCAGATCATCATATATCAGAGATGCGCATAGTATTTGGATTTTTGTTTGTTTGTTTGTTTGTTTTTGTTTTTGTTTTTTTTTTTTGGATAATTTATCAGAAGAGTACGGGTCTTGTAGAGTAGATTTTCCCCTCTAAAATCTTTTCCCCCTGAAAAATGTCTCTAGAGTAGGATTTCTCCCCGGAAAAAAGGCTCTATAGTAGGATTTCCGCCACAGGAAAATGACTCTAGAGTAGGATTTCCCCTTCGAAAACCCCATGCCAGATTCAATTTTCCGAGGAAGTGCGATTTTCTACAGAGCCGCTTTCCCAAAAAATAAAATATTATGCCTATACATGTACTTCAATATGACGAGAGGAGGGGCGACATATTGTTACAAGTGACCTTTCTATAATTTTCTCACAGGTGATCTAGCATTAGACAATCTTAATGAAATTTAATATATATATATATATATATATATATATATATATATATATATATATATATATATATATATATATATATATATATATATATATATATATATATATCTTATCTAAATGTCCATCTGTGCATTCAACATTAAAATTTTCAAAAAGGTGACCAGTTTGATTGAAAAATCAGAAGTATGAAAATTTAAAATTTAAAATCATTTTTCTCAGTAACTGCCCAACCAATTCCTTTTAAGCATTCCTCTCAGTTTTGTCATCTGGTCAAACTGGTTTCTAGGGGGGAAAATATGATACAATGTAATCGGTTGGACAAATTTTTAACTTAAGTCATAGAAACGAAAAGAAGTTTTTTTTAATGGATTTTTTTTAAAAAAATGGTATTTCAAACTACATGTACATAAATGAACATGACATTGATGTGTAAGTGTCTTAAGCTTTCCACGTTTCTAGGATTTAATTATCCAAAAAAGCTGCTGTTACCATAGAACAAATGAAACAATTTCTAAAAATTTGAAATTTTGTAAAACTTTCAGAGAGGAGAGTATTTGCTCTTTGCTTTCAAATCCAATATTACACCGCTGGCTGGGCTCGAGGGGACATACTTATGCTTCGACTTTCAAGAGCAGTGTTTCTTGTATTGTTTATTTTGGGTTTGGCAAATACTCACAAAAAGTATGTGGAACGTATCGATAATATGAATTTTAGAATTTTCTCACACATTCTTTGTAAAGAACAGAACCGTAGATAAAATACAGGGTCGGTAGTGGTAGAGGGCAAAAAAATTAAATCTCTACAGGTGGCCTCATATACATCTTTAAAATTTGTGAAAAATCAGGTATGACTGCGGCAAGAGGGGTGTTGAGACATCGAGTTTTACGAATGTTTTGAATGACCAGTTTTACAAAACCTCCTACACTCAGTGATTTGAACTGCATGTATATATTTTAAGATTTAATTATAAATTTGAACAATTCTTGAGTCAAAAACACTCACAATTCCATTTAAAATCGATTGACTCATATACACTTGTAGCCAAAATATTGTCGATATGATTTTAGCATTGATAAAATAGGAGAAATCCTACATTGAGGGGAATGAGGGGAGATTTTGCTCTAGTCTGAGATTTTCCCTCGGGGGAAGTCCTACTCTAGAGTACAGATTCTTCGGGGGGGGGGGGGGGGGGGCTGGCTATGGGGGAAATCCTACTTTACGACACCGGTACACGTTGTTGAACTAAGTCATTTTAAAGGAAAATATGTTCAGAGGGTACATTAATGTTGTTGGGATGTCAATTCCTACAGTTTTCAGAATATAGAAAGGTTTTAAAAAGAAAACTTGACTTGCTGTCACATTGACAGCTTTCCCCTTTTAAAATACTCTGCCAAAGCTGGTTTTACTAGAATCTTACAAAAATGTAAATACTGATTTTTAATCTTCATGACAGATCAAGTCTGAATTGTTGGTTGCACATGTATAATTGGCTGTAAATAAGTTCTTTACCATTTTTTCATACTTATTTCTATTTGAGCGCACAGTTCTCGCAATTTTCTTCCGGAATGTCCTCATTTTACTGAAAAACTATCAAGAATGCAAGCTTGCTGGACAAGATTATCACCAGTCCAGGCTATAAAAAATTCTTCTTCACACTTAAATGGTTTTGAAATTCTGGTTGGGCCTCAGTAAGAGAAATGGACGTTTAAGCCGCATCCAAGTTTGACCTTTTCCAATACCGGCTATTGCTTTTGATTTTCAACCTTATTCAGGGACTCAAACACAATACATGTATAAACTTCAGATAGATTCTATTTAAATATTTAAATGTAAAACTAATTTAATTTGTCTTAATTTTCACAACAACATAATTGGTACCGTATAACATTTACATGAAGACCCCTGGGTCGATGCCTCTGCTGGTGGACTGTTAGTCCCCGAGGGTCTCTACAGTCTAGTAGCTGGGTTCTTCGGGACTAGCTTGAAAATACGGATATATGTTTAATTGCTATGGTAAAACTTAGAAATTTATTTCAAAATTAAAGATTATATCCCTCATACATAGCTCTGATCCTTCGACGTATTTGGCTCCAGTCTTTGGCATCTCCCTTTCTTCAGCTCTTCAAAGTTTTCTAAATTAAATATTTTGGATTTCCAACGTTTCGGCATGAGAATCACGGAAGAGACAATTTGTCGAAATGCGCATCTGGTGCATCAAAATTGGTACCGTATAACATTTACATCTAACTGTATATTATGGTTTTTTTTTTCAAGTTTTGAATTTAATTTAAGAATTGTTCTTCAGAGCAAGAGTCAAATCAGCGATACCTGATTGGGGTAACTGTCTTTCAAGCTCATATATAAGTGTTCGAGTATAATATCTTTCAAATACGTAAAATATTACTCCCTTGATATAAGCATATTGTCAAAAACTGCTATCCAGTTTTCCTTTTAATGGACATTTTCCTTTGAAATTACCCTTTTTATGCCCCCGTATCGAAGATTCGAGGGTATATAGTTTTTGCTCTGTCCGTCCGTCCGTCTGTCTGTCTGTTTGTCTGCTTGTCCGCATAAACATTGCTCATAACTTTTGATTGATTGGAGCTATGGCTTTCACATTTCACATGTGTATTCCTTGTGACAAGACCTTTCTTTGGGTACCATCATATTTGACCTTGACCTTGGAGTTTGACCCAGTTTTACAAATTTTTTCCAAACTTTGACCTTGGCCATAACTTTTGAACGGTTGGTGCTAGGGCTTTAATACTTCACATGTGTAATTCTTGTGACAAGACCTTTCTTTCGATACCAACAACTTTGACCCTTTGACCTTGACCTTGGAGTTTGACCTACTTTTGAAAAACTTTAACATTGGCTATAACTTTTGAACGGTTGGTGCTAGGGCTTTCATATTTCACATGTGTAATTCTTGTGACAAGACCTTCCTTTGGATACCAACACTTTGACCTTTTGATCTTGACCTACTTTTGATAAACTTTAACAGTGGCCATATCTTTTGAACGATTGGTGCTAGGGCTTTCATACTTCACATATGTTATCCTTGTGACAAGACCTTCCTTTGGATACCAACAACTATAGCCCATTCACCTTGACCTTGGAGTTTGACCCATTTTTGAAAAACTTTAACCTTGGCCATATCTTTTAAATGGTTGGAGCTAGGGCTTTCATATTTCACACGTGTATTTCTTGTGAGAAGGCCTTTCCTTGGGCACCATTAATTTTGACCTTGACCTTGATGTTTGACTTACTTTTGAAAAATTTTAACCTTTTCCATATCTTTCCAATGGTTGCTGCTAGGGTTTTCATATTTTACAAGTATATTTCTCGTTACAAGACCTTACTTTGGGTACCATCATATTTGATTTGCATTTGAGAAAGTTTAACCTTCGCTATAAGTTGCCATACGGGGCATCAGTGTTTCACAAACACATCTTGATTATAAATAAGACAATAATATACTACGTGATCATCCACGAAAGCGCGCAAAAATTGCAGTTTGATTTGGATATCTGGACGGGGTTGCACAAAACCTTGGTTAGCGCTATTCGTAGATAAAATCTAGATAAAATGGTTAAATCTTCAGTGGTTAACTTTTAACCATTGGTTAAATTCTGTTGCTCAAAACTTGTCTACTGATTAATTTCGTTATTCAGTGGTTAAATATTGGCCAAAGTTAGCCAGTCCACAGAGGTGGGTTAAGTCTCTTACCCAGTGGATAATCACGGCTACCTAGTTATTAATTTGTTGTAAATTTTGGAGGATAACAAGAGAAACGAAAGATTTATAAACATTCTAATCATGAATTTAATGTTGAAGAGTACAAAAAAGACAGTCATTTATAAGTCAAGTTGAAATGGCTTTGAAACAATATGGAATAGGGGATAACGACACTATCAGAGATATGATAGGATTTCATGTCTACAGTATCAGCTAGAATGGGTTCTTTCAAGGCTAAAATTGTTAGCGTTGCAAAGCATTTCATCAAGTGGCCATCCTCTGCTAGTAAAATTAATGAAGATAAATATATGTACATTTTAAATGATATGAATGAATGAATAAAATTGTTGGTCATCTTTTTATAAGTCTAATAATGGATACTTGATACATTATTTTTGTACCCAAGCAAAATTATTAAAATACTTTAAAATAAATTTGGGAATTGATGCCCCTTCTCTTCAGATATTTTTTTTAAATAATATTAATTATCATTCACTTGACAATGATTTTTTATTGACCCCATTTTGTTAGGCGGTTCTTCTTGCCTGCTGCATTAAATAAAGAGTGCACTATTTCTTATAATTTTACATTCATTTTGACTTGGTCCCTCTTAATTATAAGTAAATAAAAATAATTATAGAATATGATTTGCACATTTAATATCTAAAGATATACATATATAGTCCGGTCCTTTATTTTCTCTAAATATTGATGCTTTTTAAAAGGTATGATATTTATGCAATACACTTTGGATAATGCATTAATGCGCATTAGTTACACATTGTATCTAGATTTATTTATCAGTATGGAGCGAACTCACTATATCTATATATTCGACCATGACTCTTCCGTTAATTGCAATAGGAAAAATTCCGAATAAATATATGGCAAGTCACTATGCATGTAAAAAAAATTTTGTGATACTAGATTTAATGAAGGCCTGCTATCAGTCTTAACACAGCCTAACATCCATCTTGGCCGTGGTGCTAATTTTCCTATACCACTGTATGTTCTTATTGATCCTCCACTGGAATTTACAGCATAGTTTTATTCTAACCAAACCTTTTTGACCTTTTGTGACTTGAATCATTTGTTTAGTTTTGATAACTCTTACATCAAAGTGTTTTTCCACTCTTCAATACAGTTGTAACATTATAACTTCTCACGTTTTACTCATATGATATTACCTATCTGTAGACAAATCAGTTTGTAAATAATGGCCTAACAAAATTTTTAATTAATAATACGTCGTCGATATTTCTAAATGTCGAGTTGAAGGCCACAGCAAGTGTTTTCTTCTCACGTAGAAGTATTTGAATACATTCTGCTTCATATGAGTATAAAAATAGTTCTGCTAATAAAGGAGTGCAATTAGTACCCATGGGAATTCCTACAGATTTTTGGAAGACTTGATCTCCAAAAACTACGTAGAAATTGTCAATCAGAAACTCAAGCAACTTTTTTAAATATCAACTTTGGGGTACTTGTGTGTACAATCAGAATGGTTTATTAAACAAAATAATTTTGCAAATGATCAATAACAAGGAAAGTAAATTTAGGAGTTCTATTTTTATTGTTAATTCTAGATATTTGTTTTTTTAAAATCAGTTTGACAAAAAAATTGTTTTTTTAAAATCAGATTTACAAAAACTCCATAAATATTTAATAAAAGATTAAGAATATGACTATAATTTATCGTTCTTTCGTGTAAGGTAGTCTGATCCTCGATCCTCAGGTTCTGAAGATCAGCTTTTAAGTAATTGAAGATGCACACAAAAATGTCTCTGATTTCACATAGTAGCGTGAATTTACCAATGGAATTTCTTCAAAGTTCATCATTGTAGTTCATCATATTACATAGGGAAAATTATCAAATCTCAAATATATTTTCAAGAAATGCGAATAAAAACACCAGCTATGCATTTTCTAATTGAAAATTGATCAACAAATATAATTTAGGATAGAAAAATATAGGTATCCAGGCATTTGGAGAAAATTGTATCTTTTTATGCTTATACAATATTTTAATTCATCTTTATACTTCAATTGTCATATAATACATAGTCTAAAAAAGCCTGTGCTATCATTGCTAGACATCACATATCACATCTAATTTCATATCATGCCAATAAGCAGTCGTATCTAATGCTAAACTAAAGGAAATTCAATTTCTTTTATGGGGCACATATGTCAACTTTTTACAAGACCGTTTCGAAGACTTCAAAAAACCTTGAATCATATTAAGATGCATAAAATGAAAATTGTTGCATAAAAAGATCTCAATTTCAAGCTTCATTTTGAGACTTTTTAAATAAAGTAATAAATTTAAGAGTTATCCTTCCTGGTCGAGGATCGGATATCCTTAAAATGCTTATTACTATCATCATTTTTCTCTTCTTACTAGATATTGAATTTGTATTTATATCACATAGTTGATAAATGACATTCAGCAAATGAATATATTCTACTGGGACTAGAGGCTACTCTCTGATTATTTGTTTGTTTGTTTTTTCCCCCAATGTGGAATATGTGTATTCCGTTGTAATTGACTAAATGTGGCTAAAATATTTTTGACTTGGTGTTAAACAATAACAATCAATCAAACATTGAAATTGTGCCCAAATTACGTAGAAAGGAATAGTAGGTAATCAATTGATTGACACAACAAACTACATGAATGTGTTCTTTGAGTCTTTAGATGTATACAATAACCTTTCTGTTAAATTGTTTTGAAAGATACAACAAACAACATTTATTCTTTGGATGGGTACAAACATCTATATTTTGGGGGTGGACACAATGACCTACATGTATTTATATGTGGAAAGAAACCTGTTTCTATTTTTGTGTGGACACAATGCCTTACCTATTTTCTTTAGATAGATACAATGTCCTACCTGTACTCTTTTGGTTTATACAATAATGTACTTATATTCAAAGGATGGGCACAATAACCTACTGTATATTTTCTTATGGTGGAGATGAAATATGAAGAACTGATAATCATGCTCAAAAGTCCATTTGCACAATTCAATATGTGAGCGGAGCAAACGCAGACCTCTAAAAGCTATCAGATATGTGGGATCGAGACGAATACTTACTTGTATCCTATTGGAAGACGTAATAACCGACCTATATTTTATGGGTGGATACAATGGCGTACTTGTATGCACACTTGATATGGTGGGTTTTTTTTTTATAAATATATTTATAAATTTACAGAAATTCCGTATTTTGACAGAACTTAGAACCTGTTTCTCTGTAATATATATTTATATTGCAATCCTCCTAGTCAATGGGATGAGGATGTAAATTCCTGCTCTTGTGTCAGGGATGACATCCCTCTTGATCCAAATAACAACTTCATTGTGTTCGCACTGGTCAAAACAGAGGCTCGAAAAAAATAAACACTGTTTAAGTAGATTTTCCTTTTTAAAAAAAATGACTGAAATATTACGGAGCCAAAGTAAGCACGCAATCACAAACACAATCAGATAACGCTCATCCACAATCGGTTCCGTTTAACTGAAATAACAAGAGATGTACAAAATAATGAGAAACGTATAAATGCATTGTATTAATTTGCTGGGAGTAAAAGGATGGTCCAATTAATTATGTAACTCAACATATTTCATTCATCAACGAATTTCATTTTGGATAATTCACATTTAGCGTGTGTATCATTGGTAAGTAGTTGGCCTGGTGTGGGAGGTGAAGTGAAATTTGTGAGATGAGGAAAGATTCAATTATTCAGGAAAATTCGAACCATTACCATGGAAATATTAATCAAGATTAATCGCATCCTCATTTTATTTAATGATTCGGACAGAGACAAGGGATGAATTCGACTTATTTCCAAACAGTTTATTTTAACACCAAAACATGGTGTCTTAATACACACATCAATACACACATAATTCACACATGTGTATCTTGTGTGTGTCTTAATACACACTTGACTCTTTAAGTCTATATTCTACTCGACTGTCAAATTAGTTCTAATCAAAATTACAGATATTTACAATTAAAGGGAATTGAGACCAGAAAACGAATCACTGATTTTTAACCCACGCTTGATTTTCCTACAGCTTTCAGAATAGTCAGTGGTGTTCCTGGAAGCCAATAACGAGAACCTAAGTATTATGCCTGCGAAGTTAAGGAGACGTATTGTCAATTAACGATAGTTACTTCCATTTATATGTCGACTCGATATACTGTGAAATCACTAATTTTCGTGGGGGTTTAATCCTCGTTGTTTTCGAGGTATGAAGAGACCCATGAATTTATGTCCACCACGAAATGTAATTTTTCACATATATTAATACTCAACAATTTTTCATCCACGAAATCAAGTCCCCACGAACCAACATTTTCTCATCAATCCACGAAAATATGTGATTTTACAGTATCCCAATGAACTTGAAATAAAAGATAACACAGAGTCTGACATATCTGTTTCATATCTAGATATTTCAATGGAAAAAGACGTTAATGGTAGCCTAACAAAAAGAACTTTATGACAAACGTGATGACTTCAACTTTTGTATACCATCTACTTCCCTTATGTAGCAATATACCCTTATCACCTGTATATGGGTTTATATCTCCCCGTTGATTCGATACGTAAGAACATGCTCCACGTTCGAACTAAAACGAGGCAAGCTATTGACAAACAAGTTGATGAAACAAAGATATCGACAGTCTCGTTTAAAGTCATCATTTTGCAGTCGATATAATGACCTTGTCAGCAAATACAATCTACCATTAAGTCAAATGCTAACTGATGTTTTTCATATTAATTGTTAGGCATTAGGTTTAAACATTGAATTGTCTACGGATTTTTCCGTTTGTCCGATTATGACAAGGAGCACACGGCGGGTGTGACTGGTCCACAGGGGATGATTACTCCTTCAAGGCACCTGATCCTATCTCTGATGTATTTTAGAGGTCCGTGTTTTCTCTGCTCTCGATTTGTTTTGCTTCTTCAAAAGATTTAAAGATAGGTATAATTCAATGAAACCTATCTGGAATTGAATTGAATCTATCTGTAATGGAATGAACGATATGCTTAATTCATTTAAACCTAGATTCAATTATTTAAAGATAGATTTAAATATTTACACCTATCTTCAATTCATTTAAACCTATCTTCAATTTAATTGAACCCATCTTCAATTCATTTGAAGATAAGTTCAACTATTTGAATATATGTTAATTTGGCCTTCTATAAAAAAAAAATCACTCCAAAAGCAGGTGGCATAAATAGGTTTAAATCGAGCGACCGTGTACTACAGTAAGTAAGAAATCATATATTGAAGAAAATCATCCTAGGGCAAAGTGTTATCTTTCTTTAGGATGTAGCAGTCACCGACGATATTAAAAATGTGTCATCGTTGTCAAGATTACATTAATCCTAAAGACATTAATGCATTTTATCTCAAATCTATGTATAAATTTAGGAAACATATCCCTCTTGTCTTCGTTGACAATGTATTTAATACTTTCTCATCTCTGAAATATGAACCTTAAATGCCGAAACTCTGAATAAGATGTGTCTTATATTTCAACATTTACTTCGTTAGGATCATTCCCGTGTACCACATGATATCCAAACTTCACGTTATTCATAACCATTTATTGTCTAAATAATCTTTTGAAGATCAACATTGCAAAGCTTTCTTATCTTGAGGCTCACGGTGGGTGTCTCTTACTTTGGTTAGGGTTAGTGGAAGGTGTAACCAGACAACAGGGATGCTTTCCCCTCCCTGCTACCTAATCCTACCTCTTCTGTTTCAAGGAGTCTTTGTTTTTCCTTGTCCATAATTCATGTTGCTTATATGATTTATGAGACTGATCTCCACTCTCTTCTATATGACACATTAGGCTTTACATTTTGAAGTTACATGTGTAATAATTAAGAATTTTTTTCAAGAATAGGAAGACTAGAGTCAAATAAATGTACAAAATCTTCTTTAGTTCTAAATAGAATTGAGGTCGAGGGGTTTTTTGTATTTGTCTTGGGCCGTTATGAGTAAGTTATCCTGAATTCAACATCTTACACCCAGCAACGTTCACAAACATGTTTTCTATGGATATAAAGTTAATAAATTCTTGTGATGCATTTCCAGGCAGACTACTTAGAACGTTGAAAGGTTATAATAAAAACATACACTTAAAGCACGCACCATACAATCTTCAATTTTTTTTTTAATTTTTGCATCGAATTGTCTGTAATGTTACTGTGAATAAAAACTTCCCAGGAGTTTATCAATCCCAAAGTCTCAATCTTATATTGAAATGAAGTGATCTTCGAATCACGAAAATATCTTTTGGACTGCTTTTAAAATAAATATATAAAATGTGAAGTTAACGCCTTAAAGTCCAATTAAAAAAATACAAATTAAGAGCAGAGAGAAAACATGCCTCTGAAACATCAGAGCTGGGATCAGGTACCATGGAGGAGTGAGTATCCCTTGTCGACCGGTTATCTCCAAAATAAGCGTTTTGTCTTGATCTGATAAACTGAGAAATATGTAGACAATAATGGCCTAACAATTTGTATTAAATATTTCATTCAAATGGCAGATTTTAATTGCAAAAAAGATCCTTATATCGACAAAGCATTTGCCACTTGTTTACTTCTAAACGAGACTATTAGTATTAGAACTTTTTGTATGGTGAACATGTTCCTGTGTGTCTAATCAACTCGTAGACATATAGACAATATACAGGTGATAAAGTTATATTGCTACATAAACAAGGGAAGTTGACACTAGAAATGTTGGAATCATCAAGTTTATCATGAAGTTTAATGTTAGTTTGCTGTGAATGTTGTTCTCTGGTAAAACAACCAAATATGAAAAGATTTGTCAGACTTAGTATACGCAGCACAGTTAAGGCTACGAAAGTAGGCGGGGCCTAATTTATACGGGAAATATTAACTACTTTATACAGGGTTATTTTCGCCCTTTCACACTTGGAAACAATTTTGTTCCGTTTTAAATTCGCCCAGTCGCGGTTCTGTTTAAAAAAATAAATTTCCCTGTATACAGTATGACAACACACAAATCTAACAATTCTTTAAAATACCACAAAATGAAATGATTTACGAGTTAAAACTGTACGAGCGAATTAAGTTACATTAACCTCCACTATAACATGCCATTTTGTAGATAGTAAAATCCCACATAGCAAGGTATAAACAAGTCACTGATTGCGATGCACTTGTCGATTTGAAAAAAATTATAAAATTCACTCAAGTTAATATCTATTTCTGTTTGCATTTTTTTCTTATTAATAAAGCATTTTGTGTGTGGTTTTATGTCCAAGAAGATTTTAATCTTTAATATCGAAAAATATCATCTTTAAGATGAGAGTCAAAATTCTATGGCGTGAGTTTTCCTCAATGCAGTTAGAATTAGCTTCATCATGTCAATCTCCATCGTGATATATAGTCGCAGTTTTGAGGTCTCATCCGAATGACACGAGATTTCTGCTTGCTAATGCTGAGTGTTCGGCGAAGGGAAGTCACTTATCCTTAATGAAAAAGGCTTATTCTTATTTATTATTCAAATGGAAAGTACCATTGCATGAAGTGGTGCTTACTTTTTCAGAATTTTATGTCTAACCATAATATGAAAAGAGTTTGACACAATGAACAGGGAGAACAAAGAATTAAAATATGAGGTATATATGAAAATAATATTTAGTTTCATAGATATTAAATTCATGATAGAAAACATAATAGAGCTCTGCTTTTTAAGTCAGAATATCACAATGTTATCTGTGCTTGTAAAATGATGCATCCATAAACAAGAGTTATCTTTTTTAAAAGATATTTTTGTAGAAAAATTAAAATTCTATATATAGTACATATTCAATTACTGAATTTTTAAAATTGTTAAAAGAGAGATAGAAATATTCCAATTTGTAAGAGGTAAAAACTGGATACAAATGTTTTAGATCAATGTTATCAATAACTATAAAAAATAATGGCACAGGAAAATATAACTCCGTGTTTGCATCTTGTATAGGTTTTGAATGAACTTACTATTACTTAACCAAGGAAAGGCAAACCATTGGTCATTTAGGATTATCTACTTATCTCTCTAATCAGAGGGTCGTCCCCCCTTAACAGTAATTTCTCTTATTTTTTCATCTGAAAAATGAACATTCAGGCTGAAATTCAATACGCCAGCCAAACACAAACCTCTATCCTTCTGAACATATGTCGAGTAGTGTTTCACCACTGAAAAGAGAAAATTTAGAATTTACCTTAGCGGGTGCACAAAAAAAATGACAAGAAAAAGAATACATAATGATCATAAACAGGCATACAGGACAGCGGACTGTATAGGGTTTTTTCCACAAGGATAATCAAATTTGAAGTGTAGTATTACTTTTTGCAAACAGATGGACTAATGAGTTTTGGGTTGACTGTGAAATCGAAAATCTTGCCATCGAAATCCACGACTTATATAGGTATAGGAGGTCACCTTCATATGTTCGAAATCATAAAATGGATCAACTACCCGTTGCTAAGAAAGATGATAAGGTCGTAGTAAAAGAATTGGACGGAAATTACATGTAAGGATATTTAAGGATTGTTTTTCTACAAAATGCATGTTCTTTATTTCAAGCATCGGCTATCATGGGGTATGCATAAATGCAGAAATTGAAAACGGGTTTTGGGATAATTTCTATGCATGTTTATGCAAGTTTATATTTTTTCGCTAATTGCTACATTTTTCCTGCAATGTATTCTTAGAACTTCTTATTTTTCTAAGGTTTTCAAACATTCATTCAGAAGTATCAGCCGTGTTTTACTGTTTCATTAAGCGTGCGACCGTTGTTAATCTTTAGACATGTAGGTAGTCGCATCATCAGAAGTATTTCAGCTGAACTATTCATAGGTACAGTTAATGTGCTTCTAATACATTTATGCTTACAGCGAAGTGATTTTTATTCCCTTTTGTATAAAAATATATCACATAGGCGTCGGAAGCAAATTGAAAGTGGGGTGGCTAATTGAAAGGGGGGGGGCTAAACCAACGAAAAAAGGTAAGCCCCAATTTTCAATGCCTATATTATGTCAAAATTGTTCGTCCTTGGTACTTCACTTTAAGCGTGATTTACTATACTGAGACTACGACACCTACAGCAATTCATTTTTGTTTAGTAACATCAAAAGTCAACCAGATCGTGCTTTCTCGTTACAGATATGGTCGCTGGGGACCCTATCAAACATTTCAGGCCGCCTTTCTCCTAATACATACATTGCAAGGAAGTTTTCAGCTTTTGAATATAGTTTTCATTGGTAAGATATTATAATGTGTATCCTTTCTGTTAGAAACAGTTGTAGACCGCACATACAAATGGGGGATTAGTCTTTGATGTGATTAGAACTGTGATTGTCAACCATTTCATATCACATTCAGTGGTTGTGTTGATTCTCGGGTTCCGTCAAGTTGCGGATGAAGGATTTTTTGAGGGATCTAAATGTAATTTGTTTCTTATTTATTGAGACTTTACAACCATTTTTTTTTACATGAAATACAAAGATAACGAACAGTGATCATTCTAAAAAGTGCATTTAAACAATACAAATTATGAGAAGAGCCAACACGGACCTCTGAAAACAGAGGTGGGATTAGGCGCCATGGAGGTGTAAAATCTTCTATCGACCTTTCACACCGCCGTTAGCACTATGTATTAATCAAGAATATGGAGTACTCCGTAGTCAAATTCAGTATAAAAGGAATGAACTAGCAAATAGAATCAAACAAGGCCCAATCCTAGATCTTAGTTACAAACGATGTCAATTTACGTTGAATTTGCAATAAACTAAACGGGGTTGTTGAAATCCTTGTGACATCAACTTATTCGTAAGGATAGCTTGTCTCGGTTTAAAAATTGATCATAGTCAGAGTTTGCCCTTCCGGATCAACAGGAAGACATAAACTTAAATGCAGGAGATAATGTTATATTTCTACGTAAATAAGGAAAATCCACGATAGAAAATTTGAAGTTTTCACGTTTATCATTAAACTAAGTTGTCAATTTGCCATCAATGTTTTTCTTAAATAAAACATTAAAATTAGGGATGTCAACGAATAGTCGACTATTCGACCATCAGTCGAATGGACCGACGATCGAATAATGAAACGGCATTCGAATATATTTCAATAAAAGAGTGATAAAGAGAGAATTCTCATCCTAAAATTGAGAAACCGGCCGTCTTTCCTCAGACACAGTCAATAAGATAATTTTCCTCATTAAAAACTGCTGGTTTTATATGTAGAAAGTACAGTAATTAGAAATGTTTCACTTCCGCGAGTATTATTTGTCAATTAATGTGTTGTTTTTGTAATAAAATTATCTCGTTACACTGCGCTTTCTTTGTAAAATTATTAATTGGACTTGATCTCATACCATGTACCCATTATAGCTGTGACATGTTTTGACACTAAGATAATTATTATAAAATTAATATTCTTTTATGTATTAAAGACATTTTGACAGTTGGTACAAAAGGTATATTCAAATATTTAACAATACAACATTATAACAAATTTACCGTGTGCCCCCCCCCCCCCCCCATCATTTTAATAAGCTTTAAAAATATATATATATTACTGTCATTTCTTATGCTTCCTAAAAAAACACGACATTACGGATCGATTTATGAACATGATTGACTGGGAAATCATACATTTTAGGTCCATGTAAACATCTGTGTGTAACATTTGATGTTACTTTTTAATAAATTTAAGAAAAGGGGACTTCGGGTTAAATATGTCATGTACCGGTGAAGTTTGAAATAAAATTTTAGTTTAAGAAAAAGTTTCGAATATATTCGACTATCGTTCGAATAATGCAATCGAATATTCGACTACAGAAAATAAATATTTTGACATCCCTAATTAAAATATGAAAAAGATTTGTCAGATTCTGTGTTGTTTTTTTTATTTTGAGTTTAGTGGGATATATCGAACCAGCGTAGGTATTTCAATTTACTTCTTCGTATCCTTTATCGCCGAAATAAGGCTGAAATATTACCTACTTGGCGTTAAACAATAATCAATTAATCGAATCTTTTATCTGTATTCAAGAATATTGAATGTAAATCACTGCGACCTGCTTTAGTTCAAAATGTTTATAACTTCTCGATGTTCAAAATTTATAGTACATTTTTATTGAAAAATACAGCACAATTATAAGTAAATGTTATTATTCTATATCAGTTGTTTTAATAATGCAAATAGCAATTGAAAGCTGTAAGGATTTATCCTAAAAGGAAATTTTCATGTGAATTTATTTTGAAATACAGTTAGCAGGTATTACCATTTTCGTCCATCTGTCTATTAGTCACACGTCCTGTCCAATCTGTAAATTTCAAACAGGAATAAACAGGAGCTCATTCTTGGCACAAATCTTGGTATGATCATAAGGCTGCAGCAGGATTTTAAGTAGAGGTCAACTTCAGTTATCATAATCCTGTCATGTAGAGTCCATAGGTGTTTACGCAAGTTTAAAAAGGGGTTCGTTGTCAGAGATATCACGATTTAGCTCTTTTTTTTTACAAGACAAGGGGTCGCCCGCTTGGCGCAGTGGTTAGAGCGTTTGTTCTAGAGTACCGGAGTAAGGAGTTGATCCTTACGTCGCAGGTTCGAATCCCACCGTGGGACGTGGGCACCGGTCCTTCGGTCCATGACTGAGACCGTATAGACCGAGGTCCCGTGTCGCAGTAGCTGCTGGCAAGGAAAAGATCCCTCCTCACTGCACAAAGGTCGTAAGTGCCGACTAAGGGTCTTTTATTTGTATTCCGCCACCGGTAAGTGGCGGTGTCTCAATATGAGTGAAAAATTCTCGAAGGGACGTTAAACAAAAGGCAAACAAGACAAGGGCACAAGAAAAGTGCAGAGTTTTAGTCAGGAACACTTAAAGTGCTAAAGATGGCTTTATGAATATATTTGCTTTGGGGTTTTTGATTAATAATAAATATAGTTTTTATTCACTAGGTAGCAAATCAAATCTTTGATCCAAAAAATTAATGATTTGGTAATAATGAATGTGCTGCAATTTTATTCATTGAAATCTTTATCAAAATAATTTCAGTAATTATCAACCTTACAATAAATTTTCTGACAAATCTTTCTGTTAAATTAAATATAAAATGGCGTGTATACTTTCTTTGGCTACCAGAATGCTATAAATGATTTTACTTTTATGTCGATTTTCAGCCTACAGACCAGGCTTCCAATGTGCAGCGTCGGAGAATGACAACCAATCTCTTACAAATAGTTCTATGTACATGACATACGAAAAATGTTACGTCCAAACATATCACAATGACTCAGATATACAGCATCCAAAACTAATGGCAACAGCAAAGTGTCCAAACGGGTATCAGTACACGTTAGGAAAAGACAGCACTATTGTCACAGAGGTAGATTTAACGGAATAGTATGTTCTGTAAATATTTCGGATGAAGTTCTGATTAATTGTACATTCCAATTTTTTTATATCAGTGTTCGTTGTCTTCACCTTTTTCATTAAGAAAGAACACTTTGACTAAACAAAAGACGGGGCCTATGGGTTGAATCGAATTTTTCTCTTGTAAACTCTTACTGGTAGCCAGGCAGGACTACGTTACAAATATTAAAACAAAATCCTCTTAATCTGAGTTCTACTCGACAATCACTGCTCATAAAATCTTTATTGGCTTATTTTTCGAAAGAAACCTCGAAAATTATAGAATTCATGAAATTGATACGTTGGAAAAACAATTTTTTTTCATTATACCCGCACTTTCTAAAGAAAGCTCCGGTAAATTGTTATCCTGGTCCGTACTTCCATCCATCTTTCACTCTTTCTGCTTCCTCAAAATACTCTTGGATTTTAAACAATAGCCAACTCATCTTTTGAAATATGATTGATGGCGCCCTGAACATGTGCATGAAGGTTTGGAACTTTCAATTTTATTCTGGGTGCTAAATGCGGGTCAAAAATCTGGTTTTTCTACAAATCTGGTTCCCTGAACTCCTCTTACATTTTTCGCAACAACCCATATACTAATATTTTGGAGTATGATTGAGAGTGTCCTGTAGATAATGTTTCGGAATTTCGATTTTCACCATGTTCGCAATTGGGGGTCAAAAAATTACCTGGTTCCCTGAACTCCTCTTACAGTTTTTGTAG
This sequence comes from Saccostrea echinata, assembly GCF_033153115.1. Lineage (NCBI taxonomy): Eukaryota > Metazoa > Mollusca > Bivalvia > Ostreida > Ostreidae > Saccostrea > Saccostrea echinata. Next base: position 15,867,729 of record NW_026889758.1, read on the forward strand.
TAGTCAACTCATCTTTTGGAACATGATAGGGAGGGTACTGCAGATTTGCAATAAGGTTTTTGGAGTTTTCATTGTCACCCTAGGGACCAAATGGGAGTCAAAGCCATCGTTGTTTCTACCCAAACTCGTTCTTTGAACACCTCTTACATTTTTCGCAGTAGCCCATTCATATTTTGGAACATGATTGGGAGTGTCCAGTAGATATACAATAAGGAATTAGAATTTCAATTTTCACCTTGAGCGATTGGGGGATCAAAAAGTGTAGGTTTTCTACAGAAATTTGGTTGCCAGAACTCCGCAGTAGCCTATTTCCATTTTGAAATATGATTGGGAGTGTCCTGTAAATATGCAATAAGGTTTCCGAATTTAGAGTTTTCACCTTAGGGGATGATTGGGGGTCGAGAAAGAAATTTTTCTACAAAAACCTTATTCCCTTAACTCCTCTTACATTTTTTGTAGTAGCCAAATTATCTTTTCGATGGTGATTTTGGTGGTATCCTGTAGAATTGCAATGAGGTTTCAGAATTTTTTCACCCAAGGGGCTAAATGGGGGGTCAAAAATGTCTCTTTTTTGTTACAAAACTTTGTTCCCTGAACTACTCTCACATTTTCCATAGTAGTCCAATTATATTCTGGAATGTCTGGGCGTGTCCTGTAGATGCGAATTTATGATTCGTAATTTCGATTTTCCCTCTGGGACGATTGGGGGCCCCTTTATTTACCCAAATATGAAGATGAGTACATTCTGAGGCAAACACCTACGTGCGGGTATTACTGTCTTGTAACAGCATCTAGTTTATTTTGTCAGTTTTACCGGATTTACAAAGTCCTCTATAGAACTCCTTCTTGAATTCTGCAAAAGTGAAGCTTTACATGTAATTCAAATTGGAGAAATCAATATAAATGAAATTCATGCTTCTCTTACTTTTTGATAAATGTTCAATTAATAAACATGCTACCGATAACTGAATATTGTTATTCTACACTAATTTAACATCTCAAAGATATATTTTACATCAGTTTGATCTTATCTGCGACCGAGCACATTTAGCGGAACTTCTGCAGACATTAATGATGGCGGGACAACTGGTAGGAGCAGCCTTTGCCTCATCCCTCAGCGACAGAGTAGGAAGAAAGACCGTCCATCTTGGCTCAAACCTTTTGACCTTTATATTTGGAATTTCCATGGCCTTTGCGTCAAATTATGCAACACTGGCAGCCATGAAATTTGTTCTTGGCGTTTTTCAACAGGTTGTCATTAAGTCTAAGTCTGGTTTGGAAAGCTTCTTCTTAAACTTGTCCTTACTCTTGCGACGATCTCCTATGATTTGCTTTCTCTCTCAGGGAGTGGTCATGCCCGGTGTTGTCTTATTCGTGGAACTCCTTCCAGAGCAGGGTCGCTTTTACTCTTCAGTGATAGGCCTCCTTACTTGGAGCACAGGTCTGATTATCATGACTGCGATTGCTTATCTACTGCAGAACTACTCCTGGAGATATCTTCAAATTACACTTACCTGTTTTTCCTTTATGAGCTTGTTCCAATATTGGTAGGTATAATATAATTTCTGACCAAGCACCAGTCCTTATACATGTACCTTTACTTTTCCCTTCGATTCACTTTCTTTTCCCTCCTATAAATATTTACATATTTTAGACGCCAAACGATTTCTATTATGAATTTAAATTTCATTTTACTGTCCTTGTTATTTCTTACACCAAAACTAAAAAAACTAACTAACATACGAACCAGCTAAACAAAACAAAAGTGTCTATCGTATCTAGGATTCAAGACGAATCATTACGATGGCTCGTAGTCAACAGGAAAGAGAAAGAAGCGGAACGAATAGTACGAAAGGTTGCCAAATGGAACAAACTTGATTATGAGAATCTCAGGGAGAATGTGAAAAAGAGAATGGCATTAAGGAATAAAGAAAAAGAAGAAACAGACAAAATGCTGGCCGAACAGCAACAGCTCCATGTTGTTGAAAAATACTCCATCATTACCATCCTTAGAAACAAATCTGTCTTCGTCATTTCCCTCCTCATGTGTTTCACATGGTAATGTCAAATATTTACTCAAGTCAATTATACATGTACGTATATCTGGTGAAATATCGATGAAATTGAAAATTCTTTTCGGGAAGGTAATAACCCTTAACCGATTTAATATAAAATCTACTTTTTAGGGTGACTAACACACTGACATACTATGGGTTGATCCTCACAGCTACGTCGTTGGCGGGAAATCGTTTCCTTAACTTTTTCTTCATGTCCTGTGTAGAATACATTTCAGTTATTCTGGAATACAGCATGCTACGCCGGTAAGACTAAATATTGCAGGATCTAAAATAGGTTTTATTGCATTGATGATTCTGACATAATTCTACGTTCATTCTCGTGACAAGCTTAAGCTTTCCTAAAATTATATTAGATTACTTTTCCTTCAATTTGTTTACATTTTTCTTCCTAACCATTATTATCACATCTTATATTCTATATAAAACACATTTACTATCTACTTTTGTGATAATATTTGTTTTTGAAAACTGGTGAATATTGATTGTCACCAAACAGTGGCTTAACAGCAGTACCCGGTGCTCTGTTGTCTAAACTTGTAGGTTTGGGAGAAGAACTACAACAATTTTTTTCCAATCTTTAGCTGGAACTTCACTGGCTTTTGCCACCCTGTTGAAATACTTTTCAGGTAATACTTAATTATTATTGTTTCAATTCTTTATGCTTCCATCGCTCAACAAAGTTATTTTATTTCATGTTTGCTTACTTTGAAATCAGATGGAGATGGAACGCTCATATTACTATCCGTTTTGGCGACCTTTATCGGGAAGATGTCTGTGACTGGGTCATTTAGTGTGCTATTTCTCCTTACTCCTGAACTGTTTCCCACAAATCTAAGGTGGGTTTTTAATCAAATTCACCTAGAACATTATTCCTAACATACATATATTTTTCTATTCTTTATTTTCCAGGAATGTCGGTATCGGGATTTGTTCAACATTCTCTAAGATTGGTGCCATGATATCGCCTTTTGCTGGAACTTTGGTAATTTTACGTCATTGTCACAGCACTGATTCAGAGTATCATGTTGTCTTTACAGATGTATCATGCATGTGGAATAGACTTTGATTTATATTTTATACTTCTTCATACATTTTAAGGCACGAGCTGTACCTTGGGCCCCGGGAACCATTTTTGCTCTGATGTGTTTTATTGTCACAATTATTGCTTTGTATTTACCGGAAACACATGGAATGGATTTACCTCAGACTCTGGATGAAGTAAAAAGATGGTACGCAGAAAACAGTGGACTTCGCCTACGTAAAAGTCGGAAAAAAGAAAACAGTGTATATGAAGACTCTGATGTTCCTCTAGCAGTGGCATCCAAAGACCAAAAAGGAAATTTAGAAATGAACAATTCTACTCTTTGTTAGAATGAGAAAGTTGCATTGTTGATCAAATAGATATATTACGTTTCATTTGTATTTTCTAGGTCAAAGCATTAAATTCAATAACTATTTTTGTATGCTGAGATATACTTGCATGTACAAATTAAAGAAAAAAGATATACATGCAGGTACAAATTTACAAGATGAACATATACATGTACATGATTGGGATATTTCGATAAACATCTAAACTCAAACGATGTACATAGCATACATGTACTGGTGGAAAAATTGAAATGAATTAAGCATGGATAATTTTAAGTATCTTTCCTTTGAATATTAATCAAATTATTTTTCACTTATTGTTGTTCATTAAAATAAGTACACTTAAAGTAGTAGCAAAGGGATGAAAAATGAACAATTATAAACATATTATTGATTATATATGGATAAGATATCTTTGAAATAAATCAGTTGTATTGAATTCATAATTTCATAATAGAATAATCAATTCTAATTGGATTAGACATATTGGCATTCAAGTTGATAATTATTAATCAATTTATTAATAATTATAATTATTAATAATACTTTTATTAAACTTTTTATATGTTACATTGATATCAATGTGATAATTTACACAGTCCATGCAGAATTTCCATTAGCACAATTCTCAATAAAGGTTTGCAAAAACTTAATTAGTTCTGAATCAATTTCTTTGTAAACCATATTACAGCCACGCGATCTAGTACTTTTATGAAATTCTTATATATTTCCATTCAATATATGTCCAGTCGGGATCAGATCTATTTAGATCGGGAAAGGTTCAAATTTCAACATGACCAGTACCACTTTTCTTTGATCTAGCAATTCCGTTTCAATTTCTCTTTAGAATATGATCCTATTTCTATGATATATGCAAAATCTTTCTTGAAGATTTTATCCATAGATTTAAAAATATTAACTTATCATGATTTTCATAAATATAGTTACAGAAAAAAAAATTGTTTTGCACTTTCTCTAGATCAGAAAAAATACAAAAAATAAATATAATGTAATGAAAAGCTTTCGAGGATAAAATAACATTTCAAAATAGACTAAGTTTAAATATCTATATTTCTTTTATTTAATCTTTTTTTTTTTTTTTTTTTTTTTTTTTGAAAATAGCTATTTTTGATATTGAAAGAACCACTTCTCAAATGTATAGTGTTTTTCTGTTCATAAACTGATTATAAAAAAGACTCGTTTTCATAGAAAAATTGGTCTGAGAAAAGTACGATACATTGTATTAATACAAAACAAGTACGTATTAAAAAATGATAGACCATTTACACATCTTACGCCATGTCAGGTACTCCTCTGAAATAGAAAAAAAAAACAGTTTTGTGGACAGGATATTTTAATTACTGTAACAGTTTACAAATTAACTTTTTTCTGTTCATTAATATTTAATTGAAGAGGAAAATCAATATAAAAGCTGCATTAACTTGGTCAATGGCACCGAAGATTTCTCATTATCGAAAATATGTTAAATGTATATTGTTTGAAGCATATTATTCAATGAAATGAGTATGAAATAGTATGAAATACATTAAGCATGAAGAATTTTACTGAAGTAATTTTCCTTTGAAAATAAACCATATTTTCTTTTCACTTATTTTTTTTACATTAAAATAAATACAAATACGATAGTGGCAAAGGCCTGGAACAGGTTCGTAGCAACGGTGTCGAAAGTGACCCCCCCCCCCCCAAAAAAAAAAAAATCTGACAAGCCAAAAAAAAACCCCTAAACTACCAAAAAGTGGAGGGTTGCGGGGGTGGGGGCAACTTCCCAAATTAATGTGACAAAAAAAATCAATAACTGTCCAAGTCAAAACCTAATTAACTGTCCAAGTCATGCAATTATGGAATTTGCCAGTGCTAGATCTTACAGCGACAAAGGGGGGGGGGGCAGCGTCTGAAGGAAAATGTAATATAGCAATATACTACAACTACACTCAGAAAAAGTGGAGGACCGGGCTCCCTGGTCCCATCGCGTTCTACGGACCTGTGGAAAATTTAACAATTAAGAAATTATATATTATTAGAATATGGATAAGAGATTTTTGAAAATTTAGCAGCTGTATTGAATTTATAATTTCAAAACAGAATAATCAGTTCTAACTGAATTAGATTTCTTAGCATTCAAGCTGATACATGTATTATAATACATGTATTACACTTTGGACATAACGTATACCATTGATATCGATATGATAATTTACACAATCCATGTAAAAATACTTATATACAACATTCTCAATAAAGGTTTTCAAAAGCTTAATTAGTTTTTAATCAATTTCTTGTAATTCGTATTACAGGCAAGCAATCTAGTATTTTTATAAATTTCTGAAATATTTTCATTTAATATATTTCCAGTCGGGAGATGATTTATTTAGATCGGGAAAGATATTAATTTCGACATCACCATCTTTTTCTTTTAATCTAGTAATTCCGTTTCAATTTCTATTAAGAATATGATCATATAATATTTCTTTTATAGATGCAGAATGTTTCTTGAAAATTTTATCTAGATTTAAAGATATTACAATTCATGATTTTCATATTCATAAATATTTTTAGATAAGCAAAATTTCTTCTTCTTGATATGTTTTATGAGTATGATGCATTAAATGAAAACAAATTTGAAAATATGTTTTTCATTTACAATAAAAACATTTTAACACGTTATTGACCACTTTCTTTTCAAATGTATGTTATATAAAGTGTTTATCTGTTCATAAATCGATCAAAAGACACTCTCAAACAAAATTCGTCTGAGAAAAGTACGACAGATTGTAAATAAAATAAAAACAAGTACCTGTTTTTAAAAAATGATAGATCCATCTGCACATCTTATACGCCATGACAGTTAGTCCTTTGAAATAGGAAAAAAAAAAGTATTTTGGACAAGATACCGGTAATTAATTACTGGAACATTTTAAAAATTCATATTTTTCTGTTCTATAAATTTTATATTTAGTTAAAAGGGAAATTAAGGTAAAGGGTGCATTAACTTAATTGATGGCATAATTAATTTAAAAAAATGTCCAAAATACAACTTTTAACTTCCGTGTTTTCCTTTCGCTGTGTGTAAGACATCGAAATGTTTGGAAAATAATCCTGCGATAGACTTGCCCAACAATTTTCCTGCTCAGACATACAGCTAGCTCCGGCCGTTGCAACCATTGTTTTCAACGTTGTGTTAGGTAATGATTGTGACGTCACAATGCCGCTGCACGTGCACTGACCCTCCGGTGAATACGGCTTCAAATCCAGTGAATATGTAGTATTATGAACTGTTTGCGTTTGCATAGAATATATAGGGACTATTTATAGACTATATAATAATTCTTATTATCGAAAATATATTGAATGTATATTGTTTGAAGAGTTGTTTTTCTTCCAAAAACATTATCCATTTTAAAAATAAAATTTATCAGGGACCCAGTGTGTAAGGGAGATGGGGAAGGGGGTAGGTAATTGTGTAACCAAAATATTCAGCAAACTTTGACAGTACAAGAAAACAAATACTGAAAGTGTAGGTCAGTGTAGGTCAGCCAAAATTGCAACTTAATTTTTAATAGAAAACACCATTACCGGAGAAAGCAGGGGGAGGCAGGCCCCCTCCCCTATACTACGCGGGCAATTCTTAATATCTTAAGCTTACCCAGTTTCACAATTCTTACAAATTTCTAGCTCATCAACCTTTTTTCGGAAAAGTCTGCATCCTCGCTGGATTTTTACTACCTTTTTATTTACCTACATAATAATTGTACATTTCACGATTTTTCGCATATCATATGTGTACATGAATAGGTATTATATCGTATACGTACAAAATAATTATTCTTTTATCTCTTTATGATCAAAACACTTGCCACTTTTTTCAAGTTGTGAACAGACTAAGAACTTACGCCTACTCATGAGCAGGCCTAGATTTAAGCTTAACTTTAGTCTCGACTAAGTCTGCGCCTTTTTGTGAAACGCTACTTAGTCCGATTTTTGGGTTTAGTCACTGATTTAGTCCGGACTAAGCTTACGCCTGGTCGTAGGCCTTTTTGAGAAACGAGCCCCTGATTCAGTTTTTTTTTCAGCAACAGAAAAAAAAGAAGAATGTCATGATTATGATGAATATACAAGGAATATATCAATTTGCAATAACCTTATCAGAAATATTGTACCATTGGATATAATGAGATCCTTCCTCCTTAGCTCCTGTAACGGATACCTTTCTGCTTTTCAAGCAAGTAGGACTGGCATGAAGCTTACTTCGAGCAACCTTCAACAGATTCCTCTCATACCATCAGGATACATACTTTCAATTACGAGCGACTGAAAACAAGACGCATTTGTAATCAAAGAATCATAACAACGTTTTTAGTTACCACAGTCTAGTCGAGAGTTTGTCAGTTCAGGCGGAGATCTGGCATGCGCATGTGTTTTGTATAAACGGATTGAATACATAATGAGGGGGTGGTCCGTTTGCTGCAGTGTTAGAGTGTTTGCTCTAGAGTCGCCAAGTAGAGAAGTTGATCCTCACGTCACGGGTTCGAATCCACTGTGCGATGCGGAGACCGGTCCTTCGGATGAAACCGTATAAATCGAGGTCCCGTGTCACATTTTTACTGGCACGAGAAAAGACCCTCACTGCTCACTGCTCAAAGGCCGTATGTACCGAGTACAGATCTAACTTTGCAGCCCCATTCACCGGTAAGTGCTGGATTCTCAATATGAGTGAAAAATTCTCGAATGGGCGTAAACGAAACAAACAAACTGAAGGGAGACCCCTGCTTCCAAAATATACCTCTTAAATGAGTTTGGGGTGATTTTGGAGACATTCAAATGTGGTGAAGGTCTACCTTCTGTTGAATGAAGGTTATCAAAAACATATGAGAAAAACAGGTTTTATCATCTACCAAGAAAATTAATCAAATATTTGTTGGTGAATCAAGTAAACGTACTAACACCTACTGTGGGGCAGTAGAAAGAGATCCATAATCTCGATTTCATTCGTATGACGTGATCACAGAGAATAATAACAACATCCTTCTTTGTGTTAAAAATGATCATGCCATCTAGGTTTTGGACAAATCCTTTGGACTTCAGAAACTGTTATTGACTGAAAAAGACGGACTCCGGTCACATCTTGTATAGCGCTAGACACCTTTGGTAACATATGGGTAGAATATGATTAATTGATTGTATGTTGTTTTAGGTCCCTTTTGAGAATTTCAACCATAAACTGGTGAAGGATTCAAATTTAGACCCTTTACCCGGAACTTAGGGACATTGCGTAGTGAGGGATCTTTATCATACCAACGCCTGCCGTGACAAGTGGCCTCTCGGTACTTAAGGTCTCTTCCGTAAGACCAACAACTTCCACTTCAATGTGCCAAATGCTTGGTGAAGGAGCAGTTGCTACCCATTTTTCATCAACTTAGGTCAGTCGCGGACGGGGTTTGAACCCACGACCGTCCGATCACAGAGCGAGCGCTTTACCGACTGAGCTACCGTGACCATGGTTGGGATTTAAAGATGGAGAGATGCATATAGTGAATTATCAATATCTACTGAGGACAGTTCTATTTGCTAGACTGAAACTAAAACAAAAAAGAGCGTTAATGTTTTGTGTGATCTAACCAATAAAATGAGAGTCATTTTCTAAAAAAAAAATCGTTATAATGAAAAAGAAAACGCAGTACTTTTAAGGCGTACTATGAAGATATCAACGAAATTGATGTGCACAGATAACAACCTTTTCAAACTGAATTAATTTTTGTAAAGCTTTCATATTATCAAATGATTCTAATATTAATTAAAATAACATAGTATACTCTACTCTGTATTGAATCTACTTTACTCACCTTATTTGACAGTCACATGATAAATGCATATATCAGTATCGCAAGGGCATACCTTAGTTCAAATTAAAAAAAAATTGAGTGATTAATTGTTTCTACATATCTTGTTGTTTGTAGAAAGTGCTGCTGCTTTGAATAGAATTCGCAAGTACTCCAGTAATTGGACTCAAGTTGAAATATGCGCGACCTTTACCAAGTATTTTCTGTATTTATTTATTAATGTTCTCGATCGATTTCGGGAAAGCAGCATTACTTTTCAAGTTACGGAATATTTCCTTTATGTATATTAAAAAATGATCAAGATCTATTAAGTGTATGCCCTTGCGAAAAGGCGATTTAATGAGTCACCTCGATGTTAAACATGCCAACCCTGTACACAAAAACACGACAAAATTTATTCAATACATTTTCCCAACAATTATTGAATGATTGCACTATAAACGGGTTTAACATTAGTATTAATGGTTAATCAACAACTGCAAATAATATTCTGCATATTTCACTGTGGAAAAAATTACTTGATCCGCCTCTCGATGCACATAAAATGTATTGAATTTTACCATGATGACATCATTTTGACAAGTGCATTGCGATCAGTGTCTTCTTTGTACTTTGCTGTGTGGGATTTAACTAGCGACAAAACTGAATGCATTGGTAAGTTTTAATGTAGTTCATTACTCTTATGCAGTTTAAAATAATTTCATTTTCTGGTATTGTGAGGAATTGCTATTTTGGGTGTGATGTCACTGTGAACATTTCCCGTATAAATTAAGCCCCAACTTCTCTCTTTAGCTTTAGCAATGCTGCCACAATCAATTTTAGCTTATATTGAAACTTTGACAGAAAATGTGACACAAATTAGTCAACAATCTTTAAAATTATTTCACCAGAAAGAACATACAAGTGACAATGAAATAGGTGAAGATATCGAACAGTGATGATTTCAAAAATCTTTTAAACAATTCAAATTAATGAAAAGAGCATAAATGGGCCTGGAAATTTCACAAGTACCTTGGAGGAGTAAGCATCCCCTGTCACGCCTCCCAGGAGCCCTTTTTATTGATCATATGGAAGGAATAATCCGAAATCAAATTAAGTATAAAAAACAATGACCTCAACTGGTTTGAACAATGTCAGTCAAAATACGACCCAGTGGTATGTTGTATTCGCAAATAAGGTCATTATAACGACCATAGAATTTTCGAAACGTTGACTTTAAGGACGTTCTAGAATACTAAAGAATTTTTGTTTTTGACTTCGAGAAAATTGTTTTATAGAAAGGTGTACGTACTGCGTTAATCTAGTTCATTTTCAACACAGGCTACCTGCAATATTTTTCATGGGAAATTTTCTCAGACATTGAAGTATGAGAGAACAGAAATCACTGCCTTTTGCCTATATTTAGAAAATACATACAAATAAAGTTTGTCAGTTACTTTACTTTGGTGTCATAAAATGTTATGAATACTTTATCCAATTTCAAATTGTGTCCTTTACTGACAATTTTTATTCATTTCACTAAATTTATAAGGAAGATCACTCTTAACTGCATAAGTCTACCACTGAATTAGAACTATACAGTAAAGTGTTTAGAGGGTCCTTAAACGAGATTGTTGAAATCCCTGTAATATCAACTTATTTCTCAGAGATGTTGTCAATGAGGAACTCCAGTATCCTTTTAGTATCAACTTCTGAGTACTTGTATGTAGAATCAGAGTGATTTTAACAAAGTAATTCTGTTTATGACCGATTGCCGATGGCTAGATAGCTCACTTGGTAGAGCAAGCACCTGACTGGAGATTCGGGGGCCCGGGTTCGAATCCCGTTATGGTCCGTCGCATTGTTCTTCTCTTCCGTTACAGTTGTATAAAGTATAAAAATGTCGTACATTTTGATGTTAAATTGATGATTTTAAATTTTCTAAAAGTTATTTCGGGTTATTTTTTTAAGAATCCACATCTGTTCTAAAGGGGTTAAAGATTGCATGTACGGTCTGTTCGTGATTTTTTTTTTTTTCATTTCTGTATGCAGATTTAACGAAGAAAATGTTTTTGCATAGTGGTAAAAACTTTGATGCTACAAAATTGGTTCGATTGTCTTTGATATCTTTTATATTCTACAATTATTAACAACAATATATTGCAGGAATTTTTAGTATTTTATCCAGTGAAACTTGAACGTTTAATAACTGAAGTCCTGAAGTGTTGATGTCTAAAATTTGTGGATCATGAATAAGATGGAAAAAATGTGTTCCCCATCGAAGACAATGGCTAAGTGATCACTTCCCGAAGTAGGCAGGTTTTTTAAAAATATTGATTGAATGTAATTGAATGTAGTTTTATAATTATCATATATATATGGCTTTACGGTTTGAGATCGCAGAGTAATTGGTCAGTTTGTGAAGTTAATTACTGTTTTTAAAAACACTACGTCGTTTCCCCGATTGTACTATAATTCTTTAATGATATTAAATTACCGTTGAGCACTATGAATTGGTATGTGTGTCTTTTGCCGTTATCTATTAAATTATATTATTAGACAAACGTTGTAAATTAAGTGAAAGTTCAGCCAAAGTTTTGACTATTGTAACAATGCAAAATGAACCTGTGTGACATATGCTCTGAAAAATTATCAATGTCCGATTTCTCAGACATGTTTCATGTTTTTTTAAATTGTTTTCTTGTTTATTGAAATAAAATAAATATATATTAAATGTAGTTTACTGATCAAGGTAAACAAAATGTTTTTAACTTCTAACTTCTTTTTCAGTCTTCTTGTGTATATGAATAGTTTACTTGAAAAATAAATATGTCAAGAAAATATCCGTTTTGATACGATTAACCGGTTAATCGGTTAGCAATTTCGTATTCGACTGCCATCCCTAATATATATATATATATATATATATATATATATATATATATATATATATATATATATATATATATATATATATATATATATATATATATATATATTATCTGACTCGGATTTCAAGGATTATCAAAGATGAAAGTTAACAGGGAGTGCCAGTATACCCAGTAAATAAAGTAAGTAATTACAAGAAAATATCAAACTGAATTTGTTTTTATTTGGCTGAATGGGCCATGGCCGCTTAAAATGAGGGAGCCGAGGCATTAATATATAGCCTTATATGGCATCCCTTAAAATGCAAATGGTGAACCCTGGGAACAGATGTTCACAGCATAATAATTGAGTTTCAGACAAAATAATCGGATATATATCAAGCAAGTCCATTGAGCCTACTGGTAAGCCTGAAGGCCGCCACGAGACTATGCGGTGACATAGTCTGCGCCACCAGTAGCTTCGATAGAAAAAAAACCCATCCCCAAACAAAACAAATAATAAATTCCCAATTAACAGCAGGTAATAACAAGAAAAAATTGCAGTTTGCCAAGACAATTTTTTTATGGCGAAAGCATCGCCTGCATTGCAAATTTCAACAAAACTGAGTATGTAAATGCAAATGAGTAGCACTCATAAATTCAATGCAGCCACCAATTTGTTGCAAACTATGTCCCACTAACTAGTCATAGCGCAGCCAAGGCCCAAACTCCCTTAGTTTTGGTGACAATTTTTCAGAAGGATTTGTTTAAAATGTCTGCAAGCCTTGTTGAAGGCGATACAAAAACATACGGTTGCCAAGCTCGGACAAGTGCACTCCATCGGGAGCAAACAATTCTGGACTTGTCAATTGGATTTCGGGATAACGAATATACTTCCCCCCCCCCCCCCGGACCTAATTAATGTTGTAGCAATGAAACTATTCAGGCGTTTTCTAACCTTGTCCGGTTAATACCGCCACGCCAATGCTGGCGGGGGAGGATTTGAGACCACACTAAAATGGTATCTGGCAACAGCTTAGCCAAGCTGACCAAGCTTGTGTTAATATTTAATCTTAATTTGATTGACTTGTCACCCCTAGCATCAGGAATATTGTTGCCTCCACAATGCAATACTAAAATCTGAGGAGGGTCTTCTAATTTTAATAAGAATTTAACCTTTGGCATAACTTCAGCCCATCTCATACCCCCCTTACCCTGCCAAAATATGGATGCATGATGCCTTTCTAGTTCAATGTTGGCTCTAAAATCTGATTGCCTTGCCTGGCAAAAGGCCCTTTTAACAATGGAAGAACCCACAATCCAAATTCTAATATCTACAATACAAAATTGAGTTGTAAAACAAGAAAAAAGGAACAATACAAAAATTTCTGTACACAATATTTCATTTCTACACCTGAGCATACATAAAAGAAAAACTGTATTCTTAGTCAGTAAAGGTAAAGCTACCTTAACTTGCTGAACTGCACATTTTGCACCATATGACATTTAAAAGCTCATTTTCTAAAATAACGGTACATACATTGAGATTTCCAACGACCCTTGACCGCTATGTCTTGCTGACTCGTACCACTAGCCCAAGCATGGGAAGCAGCACCAATACGGAAGGAATGGGTCTTGTAAGTTTTAGTATCTAAGCCTAACATTTCTATAGCCTTTTTAAATACAGACTCTGCCTGATACCTGGTCACTGGACAGCCCGACAGATGAATGAAAAAAGCCCTATAAGCATGTGGTCTTAAAAGTAAATATTTGCGCAGAAACTGAATTGGGCAGATTGGACTAGAAAGAATTAATGTGATTGTGGCCCCATTCCCTTCTTGATCAGTTTTGGAGTGACTTAAGGACATTACATTACAATAGTATTGTTGGTTGTTAATCTGACATCACCTGCTTGGATAGCATGACCGGGTTGGTCTTTAGAATCCTGAACGAGCTCCCCAATTCTAAAGTAACCAAAAATGCCGAGCAAAACAGTGCACTAAATAACACCGACTCATAGTCAGATCTACATACTTGGGGAGGATAGACAAAATGCTTTGAAGTATGTTGATAGTGATAGGTTTGCGAATGTCCTTCCTAGCGCTAACGCGACCCCACCCAAGTAGAACTTTCTGTAACATAAACGATTTTGTTGTATCTAGTAAACCTTGGATTTTGCAAAAATAAGATATTGCAATTGATTACACTTGTACACTTCGCAGAAATAACTGAACTGCTGCAATGCTACCTGATATAGCTTTATCGTGTTTACTGATAGGGAAAAGTTTAACAATTCTTGGGCTCGATGTTGTAGATGAGTCTGAGAAATGATTCTGGGACTGTCGTAGGTAGTTGGTCGGCTTCTGGAAAGACCTGTCTGAATCTGTGCCACTGAAGACCAGAAAGAGAATCAGCCTTAACATTTTTCACTCCCCTAATATGCTGCCCTTTAAATTGAATATTGTGCATGAGGCCCTTCAAGACCAAAACCCTTAAGAGATGCATAACTCTGGATGATTTGGATGTTTTAGTATTTAAAATAGTGACAAGTGCAATATTGTCAGTATGTAAAATAACTCGCTTTTCCCCCAACTGATCTCCCCAAGTAGACAATGCCATTGCTATGGGTACCAGTTCCAAAAAGGTAATGTCCCTTAATATGCTAGTCCCTTGCCAAGATTCTGGCCATGTTAAAAAAGCCCAATGAGTTCCAAAAATAGCCCCACACCCTAGTTTATCCGAACCAGCGCTATCTGTGTACAACTCTAATTGAAAGTCACTGGCCCAGTCTACTTGTCTATATGATGTTGTACCATTGAAAGTTTCTAGGAACATTAGCCAAATTTGTATATCTTGCTTCATTTCCTGAGTAACGCGTCTCTTGTGATAAGGCTTGCTAAGCCCAACAGTAGCATCATACAAGCGCCTGATGAATGCTCGACCCGCTGGAATTGCCCTAATGCAGAAATTTAGAAGGCCAGTGAGGGATTGGATTTCCCTAAGTGTAACTTTTTTACGAGATAGGAAATTACTGAGCTGATCATAAAGCTGCCCCAGTTTCTCTGAGGGGATACTAACAGTCTCTGTGACTGTATCAATTTCCAAGCCTAAAAATACCAATTTTGTTGTAGGACCTAAGGTTTTTTCGTGGGCTAATGGGACCTCCAAATCATTGCATAGATTGGTAAATGTTGAGACTAAATAATGACACTGCTTTGTCCCAGATGCACCTGCTAGTAAAAATACATCCAAATACTGTATAGCAGGAAATTAACTCGCGGAGTTAATATTCGCTATATTCGCGAAAATGAAAATTCCGCGAATTCAACATACAGTGAATAATTCTCCAAAAATTGATAAGGATAAATTGAAATATTACCGATATCCGTGATTAGATTCGTTAACTCTATTTGTGTTTCCTTGCAAACATAAAAACAGTAATTAATATAGCGGACATGTAATCTGTCTTTCTAATTATGCGGGTGTAAGGATCAATCACAAACACGTAGTTGTGTTTTTTAAGCTTAATTGATAAATAAACATCTATAATGAAATTTAATTCTGCCACCCAATAGAGGTGCGATGTAAATGTTTATAAAACATGCCTTGCTAGATTTCACTCGTGCGTATCACGCAGTCTTATTAACTTTAATCAAGCCACTTATGTAGTAAAGACAACACTGTTACACATTAATTCAATTTTATTAACATATCAACATTTTGACTATCGGTACTGACAACTTATATAGATACAGAGGGATTTAAATATACTGCAGTTAATACTACTCTGTAATCTACTCAAAACATACCTGTGAACGAACACCTGCCACAGGGTTTCTTTTTTTTACATGAATGTTTTGGATACGACTTGAAATCACTTGAATAAATCACTCGAGCATAGATTCATACCGGTATGTATTTCAATAATACTTAATAAAAAGAAAGAAAACAAGAGAAAGAAAGAAAATTTATCTGAATGCGTAACATTGTAAATCGTACATTTTATCTTCTAATCGGGATCAGTGCGGTGTTTCGTTCTATTTAATCGGGTTCGCAATCGACGGAAAAAAAACTTGAGTGTTGAAAAAAAAAAGTTGTATAATTTTTTCCTTTCCGCGAATTCAAACGACCGCGATTTGCTGCAAGTTGAACAAATCGCGATCTTTTCCGACCGCGATTTTAACCTGCTGTACAGTAGTGGACTACATTATCAGATTGACTCTTTTGTTTTAAACACCATTCCAGAAAGGAAGCAAACTTTTCAAATTTAGCACAACTCACAAAACAGCCAAAATGGCATACACTTATCGATATAAATACTGCTGTTGATTTTGTACCCTAGCAACTCAAAATCAGAGGATGAACTGGTAGCAAACGGAAAGCATTCTTAATGTCTAAACGAGCCACAAAAGTTCCTGGACCTAACTTTTCCAACATTCTCAAAGCTTCATCAAATGATGTGTATTTAACTGAACAACACTGAGGATCAATGAAGTCATTCACACAATCACCAACTGGGTGGGACAAATGATGAATAAAACGAAATGTACCATCTTTTTTTAGGTACCATACCTATGGGGACAGTCTTAGGTTGAGAAATGGAGGGCAGAAAAATGGGCCAGCAACCCGATCTAAACTTATTTCTTTATTGACTAATTGTATGGCTTCTGTAGTAAGTGAATTCAAAGACTTAAGATTTTTACAGTTGTATGGCTGTCTAGGACCTTGGTAATTTAATTTAAAACCAAATTGAAACCCTTGCAATAGTTCATGTGCATTTTCTGTGTCAGGATAATTAGTCAAACAATCTGAAAAAACTGAAGTCTTGATTGGACTGTAAGCAATACTACTGATGTCTAACTGGTGTTGAGGAGGGGGTTCTGAAACTGCTAGTAGCTGGCTTGACTGTTGATTGAGCACGCCAGGTTGACTGAGAGTTCCCAGATCTAAAATTTAATGAATTTCTAGTAGTGGTTCTACACATTGTAAAGGGATGGGGTTGTGAACATAAAATGCACCAGTGCCTATATTGGCAGTTTTGCCTTGAACAATAACCCTTGTAGTTGAAATCATAACACTTTAAGGGTTGGGATGGCTGAATAGCAGGCTGCCGGTGAAGGGCATTGTTATAAATGTAAAGGAGCCAAAGCTCCTGATCAACTGACGCAAATGACATTGAAGGGTTGCACTCTTTCTTCAATCTGAATTGAATGTCATAGTCCCGCCAACCCAGGCTATTTACCCGGCTTGCCCCGAGACGTATTGTGTGGATATATTTAAACAGAGCAGCGTTTTCCATGGGGCGAGCCAGCACATAAATGGCTGCATAGACAAGAAATGCATCTGTCCACATTTGGATGTCAGTAATGGGTTTTAATTTAGATTTTGATGATAAAGCCAAATTGCCATTTTGCAGTGAGAAATATCTAGTATCATCATGGGGGTCAGTTTCGAGCTTATTGTTGATCAATGAAGCTAAATTAACATATTCGCCATTGGCAATTTTGAGTTTAATATTGTTGGATACATTATGCCCCAAATCATTATCATAACTAGAAACTCTTATGTTCGCATTGGATGAAGGAATACCTTCTGTCCCCTGAGGTTGGGCTGGGTCTTCTCGCTCAGACAAAATTGTGGAAATGCGTTGAGCCAGATCCTGAAGTTGGTAGGGTGGCATAACGTTGGTAGGCATTATCGTGGGTGCAGTAGCCTGTACATCAGAAGGGCAATTGATAGGCTGGACTGTTCCGTCCGTGATGCTCGCCGACGGAGGAACTTCGGAAATTGTCTCCAGACGAGGCTTTCGTCTCCCTGCTCGTTTCCGTGGCTGAGCCTGGGTTTGACTCGCCGTCTTTCGCTCAGGCATTTCGAATCTCGAAATATAACAAAAGAGAAAATCTGTTAACCATGGGTTGTCATCAAACTTTAATGTAATATGACTACTGAACTTTGAATGCACGTGTACATGAGTGCCTGTTAAAATCATAAATATCTACGAAAATTGTTAGCATCGATGATTAAATTTGGATAAATATGCAATAAAAGAGCATTTAAAATTTTATTACAACAATTTCTTGACAAAAAGTAAAGGTATTAGCTAAAAACAATCGAAAAATTCACACCACTGTAAAATTCCGTCCTTACCTTTGAAAACGTCTGCTTCGACTGATGATGAATCTGTGCATTTATGACGTAAACAAAATGTGTTGTGGTCAAGACTAATTGACGCAGGACCAAAATAAACAATCCCAAAACACCTTATTTTTAAAAATTAATAGTTTTTCCCTTTGATAACTGGATTTAACCTTTAATGGTGAAATCCTATTAGACTTAAATCCTTCGTAGTCACGACCGGCTGCAAGTTGTTTTTCTGTGTTTTTGCCGTAGTTGTTTTTCTGTGTTTTTGCCGTAGTTGTTTTTCTGTGTTTTTGCCGTAGTTGAGTCTTGGAGGCCGTAGAGGTGGTAAAGGGGAAATGGTAGCAATCAGTTCGTAAGGTTGGAGTAAGAACAATGTAAGTGCACAGCAATAATTTTTTTTTAGAGATTTTGCAATTCGCTTAATGATGAATGAAAGTCTGTCGCTAACTCACCTTTCATTTATCTTTTAAACCTCAATAATAAGTTAAAAGGAACCACGCAACTAAAAAATATTAAGGTTTAATATTAAATCACTTCCAGTGCATTTAACAAATTAAAGAAAGAGGTGAAAAATATATATTTACCATTTTAGTCTATATTATTTTCATGAAGAAACTATATAAAATGAGTGCCCCTTGGTCATAAAACATCCTTTATTTAGAAACAAACAAAAGATATACAATGTATCAACAATTAACACCATCGTTTAAATGAAACTGTTCTTGCGGTTCAATATCATCAAGACTTCCCCAGAGTGATTCTTTTTTACTGGGGTTCTCAATTAATTTATCCCTTTTTATTTTTTCCTCCATTTCAATAAATTTTGTTTCATCATGCCTTGCGTGGTAGAATGCAGGCCTATTCATCCTAGGTATCATTAACATTTCAAATACTGCTGCCATAATATATAGGATCCCTGTAAGAAGGAATTAGTCTTTAAAAAGAAGTTGCTAAGAACAAGATTTTGACTGCTTTATCAGAAAAAAAGATTTATAACTAGTTACCTACCTGAAATAATAAAAAGAATTGAATAGCCCCCTTTCCCTCTCTTAACTCCATCTACAGTGGAATAACATTAGAATTACAACAGGAACCTTCTTGCTTGAAATACTCCTCTGATATTTAAGAAAGTGATTAGATAAAATATTAATTTTTGAATAAATTTTCATCTGTAAAACTAAATTTTGTTCCCTCCGATAACTGGACCAATTAGAAATCCTACACCACACGTGAGCATTTCCATTCCAAAAGCTGTTGACATCTGTTTGATACCAATTATTTCAATGGTTATAGGTGATAAAAGGGACCACACACCACTGGAATATAAACCAAGCATGACAGAATAGAATACTTTACCGGGGAACGAAGTTCCGATCAGTGGTAGAAATATTGTAGACAGTCCTAGTATTAAAAAACACCCCATGTACAAGATTTTGCCGTCAACATTAAAGTCTGTTGCTGCTAATCCAGTTAGAATTCGAGACAAACAACCGGTGATACCATATATAGACATAAAAGTGGTAGCTTGTGCTTGAGTTGAACCTGTGTTGACATAGTATTCCGGTAAATATAAAACAGATGTATTGATGCTTTTGCTCCAGCATAAAATACTCACACAAAAGCGACAAAATGCACTGTTGAAAATAATTCTTTTGAATTCCTGTAAAATCCATTTTAATTGTTCAGAAATAGTCTCAGATCTTTCTCCTTTTCTTTTCTAGTTCCCTAGTCTTGATACATATAGTAAATACACAAGTCTGTAGGTTCACAGCCGACAAGAGAAGAAAGGTACCATTGATTCCATATGTCTGGATAAGGAATTCTGTGAAAAGAGGATACACCGTCACCCCAATACCTGCTCCTGTCGCTATTATACCTGTGGCAAAACTGGGATTGTCAATGAAATAGTATCCTGTGACTACGACAGTACCCGAAAACATCATAGACTGTCCAATTCCTGTAATGAATGATTAAGCTGTTAAATCAGTGTCTAAATTTAAACATTTGCCTTCTTAAGAATTCAACTCATTTTAAATTATTTTCACTGGTAGAATTACAACATGCTTTACTATACTGTCGTTTCCTTGTAATTGACATGTAAATCTTATTTCAAATGTTGCATGACCTAAATAAAGTACCTGCAATAATTCCGTAACAAATAATCACAAGCCTTATGTCTGACACAAAGCTTGGAATGAAGAAACCAGCGAAGCTAAGAAAAGATCCAAGGAAAATTGTGGACCGACAAGACAAACCATTTATTACGGTGCTGGATAATGGACCTAAAATTGAAAAATGAATACTAGTTTCTAAGTATATGGTGGTAAACTTTACGGAGTACCATGAGATTTGGTGTTAAACTTTTGACCTAAGATCAAAGACAAAATGGTGAGTAAATTCTTCATCTTTTATTTTTTGCACTAACACGTTGGGTATCCTCAATAAAGTATTTATGACACAGAGTTAAATGGTAGTAAATGAGCACCGTTTTGAAATGGCATTGGAATAAATGTACAGAATATTTTTTTTAATTCATAGATTTTATTTGTGCTTTCACATATACAGACTATACAATATATATTAGTTAACATTCAATACATACTTTCATTTCTACTTCCTGATACTTCATATTAAATACATTTTCTTTGTAGTAAATGTATGTTGCATTTCAAAATCAAACTAAAATTGTATATGACATATTGTACATTTAATATATGAATCTTCACTGTGAAAGCTTTATATACAGAAATAAAATTAAAGAAAGGAAAAAGGGGGTGAAAGGGTGCAAAAAAGTAAGGTGGGGGGAACAGTATTAAGTAGTTTAACATACTTGTATATTTGTATATAAACTTGAGAAAAATAAATACATTATATCATATCACAAATAGTTTTCCAATATTTTTCATATTCTGAAAATTTACAGTTTCTTAAATGTATAACTTTTTCAACTAATATTCTATCCACAATATTTTTTTCTAGCATTGAGATGCTTAGTTTAGGCACATTTTTAAAGCTACTAGCAAAAATAAATTGCTTAACAGTAAGTATCAATATATTGTGTAGTCTAAACATGTTTTTGTTGTTGAATTTGCCAAAAAGTATATCCTTTCTATCAAAATTAATAGTAAAATGAAACTTATTTATAAACCATTCCTCAATGTGACACCATATCTTTTTAACGCAGAAACACCCGAAAAATAAATGTTCAATCGTTTCGACATCTTGTTTACAAAAGGAACATACAGGTGAATCAATTAGTTTGAGTTTATAAAGGTATTTATTTGTTGCAATAATCCTATGCAGAATGTGAAATTGCATCCACTGAAATTTTGCTTCTTTTGTTACTTTAAAAGGAAGTTCAAATATTTTGTTCCAATCTATATCGCCAAAAAATATTCCATTATTTTCCCATTTTTCTAGTGCCTTCATTGCTTCCTTTTTCTTCTTAATGAGTATACTATAAATGTCTTTACAGCCTTTTGTACTTTTATAAAAAATATAAAGTGAATTAGAGATAAAAGGTCCAGTTTCTCTTTTTTCAATATCAGTAGTTTTCAGTATTTTTAAAACAGCTACTTTTAAACCTGCATATTCTACAAAATTTGTTTTTACATTAAGATTTGTGAGGTACTCAAGGCTTACAAATTTTCCTTCAGAGTCAAACAGATCTCTTACAAAAACAAAGCCTGCATCGAAATAACTTTTCAAAAATATGGATGAGTTGTTCATTTTAATTCTTGGATTAAACCATATATGTTCATGAAGAATTTGCATATTATTTTGACCAGAATCAATGATCTTTACCCAATTAAGTAAAACCTCTTTCCAAAAGTTGTTAATTATTTTATTATACATATTAACAGTAAAGTCTAAACCTCTTACCCATAGAGATTCGACTTTCATTCCTAATTCTGATTCAAGAGGTTTTAGCCATTTTGTGTCTGAGTTAATCAGTCTTCGGATCCATGCGATTTTAATGCACGTAGAAAATCTACATATTCAATCATATTCAACCCCCCATTTCTATAATCTTGAATCATAACATTTTTTTTAACCTTATGAATTTTACTTCCCCAAAAAGTAGTAAAGGTCTTTCTCAAATTCGTCTAGGAGTTCCTTATAAGGGTTCGGAATAGTCAATATCAAATGGTTCATTTTTGGTATAATCAGGGATTTAATCACTGCTAATCTACCAATTGGAGTAAGTTTTCTTAACTGCCATTGTTTTGTCAACCGCTTTATTTCATTTAATTTTGAGGGGTAATTCAGTTCAACCACTAAATTGATAGAAAATTTTACACCAAGAAGATCAAAAGTAGAATTATTCCAATCTAACTTCCATCTCGAGTGATGAAAAACTTCTTTGGAATTTTTTTTACTGCCAATCCAAACCATTTTAGTTTTTGTGAAATTAATTTTTAGACCAGATATAAGTGCAAAATAGTCAAGTTCTCTTAATATACCATCCATAGACTGTGGTGATCCATCAGATATAATTGAAGTATCATCAGCATATTGTGAAAGTTTATATTCCTCCCCTTCACTTATAATTCCCTTTATATTTTTATTATTTCGAATCAGAATCCCAAGGACTTCAGCACAAATTAGAAAAAGGTATGGGGAAATTGGGTCCCCCTGTCTACATCCCCTCTGAGGGAACAGGTAGTCAGAAGAAATTCCATTCTGTATTACACATGATTTAACTCCATTATAGAAAGTTTGAATCCAATTTTTAATTGACTTTCCAAAATTAAAAAAGTCTAATGTTTGGTATATAAACTTCCATGATAGGGTGTCAAAAGCTTTTTCAAAATCAATTAACATTAATAAGCCTGGAATCTGCTTTTGTTCCGTGTAATGCATTAAATCATAAACCAGTCTAATATTTTCACCTATGAATCTTCCCTTTAAAAAGCCAGTTTGGTCCTTATTTATTTTTTTATTCAATACGGTTTTCAATCGTTCAGCAATACAGCCTGAGGCTATTTTATAAATCACATGTAAAGAATATTATTACCAAAAAATATGCTTGGCATTCTATACATCACAGTAAACTTCTTCAAAGCACATTCAGTCAATTAATTCTTTTTCCCTGCCGTACAAAACAAGGAATATTACGTGGAAAAAACACCCTAACTAGATGTTTGACGTAATAGTTCCTACGTCTCTTTGAACAATAGATTGGACCGACATTTAAAAAAGTTATAAGGCTTACTAAACCATATTTTGGGAATGTGATCATAGAAATAGAAGACATTCAATGTTTTGTAGTTGGATATTGAATTTATTTCTCGAGTGGGACAGGATTTTTTTTTATATATTTTCACGAGTGTGAAGCACGAATGAAAATATCAAAAATCATATCTCACGAGTGAAATAAATTCTATATCCAACTACAAAACATTTAATTTTCTGTTTATTACATTTTTTTTTATTTTCCCTTTGCCTCTGTTTTCTTAACATAGTGTCGAAGGTTGTGACGTCACAGTTTAGCAGTTGAGACGTCATAGTTTAGCAATTGTGTGAGATTGAAAGCATTGTAACATGGAGTTTAGCAACATATTAGGGAAAAAATTGGCAGTTTTAGTCTCTATCAAGATGGTTTAGTTGCTATCTGAATTTTATTAAAGGCCAGAAAATATTTCTTACTCACTTTGATATCCTTTCACTCTGTGAGAAAATATCACTTTAGTGTCCTTTCACACTATGAGAGGGCAGTTATGTTAGTTTAAGAGTTGTTGTAAAATGTGCTTAATAAATAAAAATTAATTTCATTACAACGGTATTGGTAACGATCCTGTAATAAAACTAATGTCTAAATAACTGCATCTCACTTCCATTCTCAATGACCGCGTAGTGTAGGACAGCGCCGCAAGAATTCCATCGGCATCGAAAGCAAGTTTTTTGACTTTCCTAGATAGCCGAGCGGTATAGCGCGCTGTCCCTGTACTGCTAGGAGACAGATTCTGGGTCTCGAGTTCAACCCTGGGCTGGGGCAGAAGTGAGTATCCTTATAAATGTGAATTTCTTTGTGCTTTCTATATTAATATTTCTTCACTTAGGGCAGTTATGTTAGTTTAAGAGTTGTTGTAAAATGTGCTTTATATATATATATATATATATATATATATATATATATATATATATATATATATATATATATATATATATATATATATATATATATATATATATATATATATATATATATATATATGAAGTTAATATGTATCCTATCATGTAGTCTACTTGTGTTCTGTGTTTAATTGAAATTGGACCAAAACTGAAGATAACTGAAGAGTAATGTTTAGAAAAAAATTCTCAGAAATTTATTATTTTTTTAATTGACCATGCAAACACCATTTGTTGTAATCGAAAAACAGTTGGAAGGATTTATTTTTCTTATGGTAGTTAACTTGTTTCCAAGTTTTCCTTTAAAGTGGACCAAAATTCAAAGGGGAGTATCTTGTAGAATATTTTTTCCTTTACCTGTATAAGTTTACAAGTATGAATGGAAGTTTCGCTTTTTATCTTTAGACGATGTGGATGGTTAACCAATTTGGGAATGACAAGAGACTATTTTTTTACATGAATGAAGCTTAGAATTATCTTTTTTTAAATTAAAGTTTCTATAATTTCATGAAGATATGCAGAAAAAATACTTTCTTTCCATCATACAATATTTCACTTTTATGATCAACTAGTCTGATTGATAAAAATTATCAAAACAAATTAAGTTTTTATTACCAGCTAAACTGAAGAAACTGGTAAATTGAGCTCCTGCCCAGGATACTTCTTTTGGAAATTCCTTGTATTTCTCTAGTAATCCAAGGTGAATAATACCCGTGGAGTATCCCAGGCTTGTTCCCAAAAAACTATTCATAAATCCTGCGAACAGTACCACAGGCTTTCGCATTCTGTATGCATAGACTGGAACTCTTCACAGCAGGAGGGTAAAAGTACTAGGAAACACTTGTCACAACATTGCATCATACATGCTGCAAAATCAAAATATAAGATTCTACTTGTCAGTTCCTTGCATTATACGAGGGCCGTTAAAAAATACGTTGTATTATTTAATCGAACATAAGTCAAATTGAAAATAAATGAGTAAAATTTGGATTCTGCACTTTCTTTTTCAAAAATTTTTTGTCGTGCTCAGTACAACAACAATATCACAACTGCATTTATAGTTTTAGGAGAAATTAATTAAAAATGAAAAAAAAAAATATCCACAATATACCGGATTCTGCAATAAATATGTTTCTGCGACATTTCATTTCTATATTTGACGTCTGTTATTGTAAATAATAGCAGAGTCCGCGTATTATTTTGAACGGCCCTCATAACTAATCTGCTGCGTTCTTTTCAATCTTTTCATTTTATAATGTAATACGTGTATATTGCTAAATATGGTCATGGAAAATAATTGCAATAAAAACATCAGATGAATTTGGTGTGGATTTAAACATTCATTCCCTATGACCAATGAAATCAAGACTGTTGTAACCAATTAGAACTTCATAAATGTTTTTAGCTCATCTGAGCCGAAGGCTGAAGTGAGCTTTTCTGATCAAATTTTGTCCGTTGTCTGTCGTCGTTGTTGTTGTTGTCGTCGTCGATGTTTTTGTCGTTATCGTTGTCGTAAACTTTTCACAATTTAATCTTCTTCTCCAGAACTGCTCCGCCAATTTCAACCAAACTTTTTGTTTTGGAGATAGGAAGATCTTATTTTGCAGATCTTCATATATCAGAGATGCGCATAGTTCTTGGACTTTTTTTGGATAATTTATCAGAAAAGTACGGGTCTTGTAGAGTAGATTTTACCCTCTAAAATCTAAATTTTTTCCCCTGAAAAATGTCTCTAGAGTAGGATTTCTCTCCGGAAAATAGGCTCTATAGTAGGATTTCCGCCACAGGAAAATGACTCTAGAGTAGGATTTCCCCTTCGAAAACCCCATGCCAGATTCTATGGCTACAGAGCCACTTCCCCAACCATTATAATATTTTCCCTATACTTCAATATGACGAGAGGAGGGCAACACATTGTTACATGTGACCTTTCTATAATTTTCCCACAGGTGATCTCGCAGTGGACAATCTTAATGAAACTTCAAAAAAAATATTATCTAAAGGTCCATCTCTGCATTCAACATTTAAATTTTCAAAAAGGTGGCCGGTTTCATCGAAAAATCAGAAGTATGAAAAGTATGGTACAATGTAATCGGTTGGACAAAATTTAACTTTAGTCATAGAAACGAAATGGAGTTTTTAATGGATTTTTTTTTCTCCAATGGTATTTCAAACTACATATACATAAATGAACATAATGTTGATGTGTACGTGTCTCTTTAAGTTTCAGGGGTTTAATTATCCAAGAAGCTGCCGTTAACGTAAAACAAATGAAACCGTTTATAAAAATTTGAAATTTTGTAGAACTTTCAGAGAGTATTTGCTCTCTGCTTTCAAATCCAATATTACACCGCTTGCTGTGGTCAAGGGGGGCATACTTATGCTACGGCTTTCAAGAGCAGTGTTTCTTGTATTGTTTTGATTTTGGTTTTGGAAAATACTCATAAATAGTATGTGGAACCTATCTATTATATGAATTTTAGTATTCTCATACACATTCTTTGTAAAAAGCACCGATCCGTAGATAAAATACAGGGTCGGTAGAGGCCAAACAAATTAAATCTCTACAGGTGGCCTCATATACATTTTTAAAATTCATGACCAATCAGATATGACTGCGTCAAGAGGGGTGTTGAGACATCGAGTCTTAGGAATGTTTTGAGTGACTAATTTTACAAATTCCTCTGAGTTAAAACTATGGGTTGACACTCAGTAATATGAACTACATGTATAATTATATTTTAAGATTTAATTCTAAATTTGAACAATTCTTGAGTCAAAAACACTCATGATTCCATTAAAAATCGATTGACTCATATACACTTTTAGCCAAAATATTGTCGATATGACTTTAGCAGTGATAAAATAGGAGAATTCCTACTCTAAGAAAGAATGACGGGGAATTTGGCTCTAGTGTGAGATTTCCCCTTGGGAGAAGTCCTACTCTAGAATACAGAACCCGGGGGAAAAGCTGGCTATGGGGGATATCCTACTCTACGATATCGACACTAGTTGTTGAACTGAGTCATTTTAATGGAAATTATCCTCAGAGGGTACATTAATATTGTTTGGATATCAGCTTCTACAGTTTTCAGAATACAAAGGTTTTAAAAAGAAATCTTGTTTTGTTGTCACATTGACAGTTTTCCCCTTCTAAAAAATACTCTGCTAAAGTCGGCTTTAATTCAAACTTACAAAATATGAATACCAATTTTCAATCTCCATGACAGATCAAGTCTGAATTGTTGGTTGCACATGTATAATTGGCTGTAAATAAGTTCTCTACCATTTATTCATAATCATTTCTGTCGCCCGCGTGGCGCAGTAGTTAGAGAGAACGCTCTAGAGTCGCAGAGTAAGGAGTTGATCCTTGCGTCGCGGGTTCGAATCCCAATGTTGGACGTGGAGACCGGTCCTTCGAATGAGACCGTATAAACCGACACAATGACCTACATGTATTTATGTTGTTGATTAAAAGAAACCTGTTTCTATTTTTGTGTGGACACAATGCCTTACCTATTTTCTTTAGATAGATACAATGTCCTACCTGTATTCTTTTGGTGTATACAATAATGTACTTATATTCAAAGGATGGGCACAATAACCTACCTGTATATTTTCTTATGGTGGACATGAAATATGAAGAACTGATACTCATGCTCAAAAGTCCATTTGCACAATTCAATTTGTGAGCGGAGGAAAAGCAGACCTCAAAAGCATATCAGATATGTGGGATCGAGACGAAATACTTACTTGTATCCTGTTGGAAGATGTAATAACCGACCTACATGTATATTTCATGGGTGGATACAATGGTGTACTTGTATGCACACTTGATATGGTGGTTTTTTTTATAAATATATTTATAAATTTACAGAAATCCCCTATGTTGACAGAACTTAAAACCTGTTTCTCTGTTTTATATATCTATTATATATATATATATATATATATATATATATATATATATATATATATATATATATATATATATATATATATATATATATATATATATATATATATATATATATGAATATTGCATTTCTCCTAGTCACTCGGATGAGGATGTAAATTGCTGCTCTTGTGTCAGGGATGACATCCCTCTTGATCCAAATAACAACTTCATTGTGTTCGCACTGGACAACAACAGAGGCTCGAAAAAATTAAACACTGTTTAAGTAGGTTTTCTTTCTTAAAAAAATAACTGAAATATTACCAAGCCAAAGTAACCACGCAATCACAAACACAATCAGATAACACTCATCCACAATCGGTTCCGTTTAATTGAAATAACAAGAGATGTACAAAATAATGAGAAACGTATAAATGCATTGGAGTAAAAAGATAGTCCAATTAATTATTTAGCTCAACATATTTCATTCATCAACGAATTTCATTTTGAATAATACACATTTTGCGTGTGTATCATTGGTAAATAGTAACTAACTAAGTATTATGCCTGCGAAGTTAATGAGACGTATTGTCAATAAACGATAGTTACTTCCATTTATATGTCGACTCGATATACTGTGAAATCACTAATTTTCGATGGGGTTTAATTCTTGTTGTTTTCGAGGTATGAAGAGATCTATAAATTTATGTCCACCACGAAATGTAATTTTTCACATATATTAATGCTCAACAATTTTTCATCCACAAAATCAGTCCCCACGAACCAACATTTTTTCCTCAAGCCACTAAAATTTGACTGCACGAAAATATGTGATTTTACAGTATCACAATGAACTTGAAATAAAAGATAACACAGAGTCTGACATATCTGTTTCATTTCTGGATATTTCACTGGAAGAAGACGTTAATGGTAGCCTAACAAAAGGAACTTTATGACAAACGTGATGACTTCAACTTTTGTATACCATCAGCTTCCCTTATGTAGCAATATACCTTTATCACCTGCATATGGGTTTATATCTCCCCGTTGATTCGATATGTAAGAACATGCTCCACGTTCGAGCTATTTCTAAAACGAGGCAAGCTATTGACAAATAAGTTGATGAATCAAGGATATCGACAGTCTCGTTTAAAGTCATAATTTAGCAGTCGATATAATGACCTTGTCGACAAATACAATCTACCATTAAGTCAAACGCTGACTGATGTTTTTCATACTAATTGTTATGCCATTATTTAAACATTGAATTGTCTACGGATTTTCCTGTTTGGCCGATTACGACAAGGAACACACGGCGAATGTGACTGGTCCACAGGGGATGATTACTCCTTCAAGGCACCTGATCCTATCTCTGATGTATTTTAGAGGTCCGTGTTTTCTCTGCTCTCGATTTGTTTTGCTTCTTCAAAAGATTTAAAGATAGGTATAATTCAATGAAACCTACTAGTATCTGGAATTGAATTGAATCTATCTGTAATGGAATGAACGATATGTTTAATTCATTTAAACCTAGATTCAATTATTTAAAGATATATTTAATTATTTACACCTATCTTCAATTCATTTAAACCTATCTTCAATTCAATTCAACCCATCTTCAGTTCATTTGAAGAAAAGTTCAACTATTTGAATATATGTTAATTTGGCCTTCTATAAAAAATCACTCCAAAAGCGGGTGGCATAAATAGGTTTAAATCGAGCGACCGTGTACTACAGTATGTAAGAAATCATATATGGAATAAAATCATCCTTAAACAAAGTGTTATCTTTATTTCGGACGAAGCAGGCATCGACCATATCAAAATGTGTTAATGTCAAGATTACATTAAACCTATTTTATCTCAAATCTATGTTTTATTGATACATATTCCTCTTGTCTTCGTTGACAATGTATTTGATATTGTCTCATCTCTGAAATATGAACCTTGAATGCCGAAACTCTGAATAAGATGTGTCTTATATTTCAACATTTATTTCGTTAGGATCTCTACCGTGTTCCACATGATACCCAAACTTCACATTATTCATAACCATTTTTTGTCTAAATAATCTTTAGGCAAAGTGTTATCTTTCTTTAGGATGTAGTAGTCACCGACGATATTATGAATGGGTCATCGTTGTCAAGATCACATTAATCCTAAAGACATTAAAGCATTTTATCTCAAATCTATGAATAGATTAAGGAAACATATTCCTCTTGTCTTCGTTGACAATGTATTTAATATTTTCTCATCTCTGAAATACGAACCTTGAATGCCGAAACTCTGAATAAGATGTGTCTTATATTTCAACATTTATTTCGTTAGGATCATTTCCGTGTACCACATGATATCCAAACTTCACGTTATTCCTAACCATTTTTTGTCTAAATAATCTTTTGAAGATCGACATTGCAAAGCTTTCTTATCCTGGGGCTCACGGTGGGTGTCCCTTTCTTTGGTTAGGTTAGTCGAAAGTGTAACCAGTCAACAGGGGAAGCTTTCCCCTCCTTGCTACCTAATCCTACCTCTTCTGTTTCAAGGAGTCTTTGTTTTTCCTTGTCCATAATTCATGTTGCTTATATGATTTATGAGACTGATCTCCACTCTTTTCTATATGACACATTAGGCTTTACATTGTGAAGTTACATGTGTAATAATTAAGAATTTTTTTCAAGAATAGGAAGTCAAATTAATTTACAAAATCTTCTTTAGTTCTAAATTGAATTGAGGTCGAGGGGTTTTTTGTATTTGTTTTGGGCCGTTATGAGTTAGGTATCCTGAATTCAACATCTTACACCCAGCAACGTTCACAAACATGTTTTCTATGGATATAAAGTTAATAAATTCTTGTGATGCATTTCCAGGCAGACTACTTAGAACGTTGAAAGGTTATAATAAAAACATACATTTAAAGCACGCACCATACAATCTTCAATTTTTTTTTAATTTTTGCATCGGATTGTCTGTAATGTTACTGTGAATAAAAACTTCCCAGGAGTTTATCAATCCCAAAGTCTGAGTCTTATATTGAAATGAAGTGATCTTCGAATCACGAAAATATCTTTTGGACTGCTTTTAAAATAAATGTATAAAATGTGAAGATAACGCCTTAAAGTCCAATTAAAAAATACAAATTAAGAGCAGAGAGAAAACATGCCTCTGAAACATCAGAGCTGGGATCAGGTACCATGGAAGAGTGAGTATCCCTTGTCGACCGGTTATCTCCGAAATAAGCGCTTTGTCTTGATCTGATAAACTGAGAAATATGTAGACAATAATGGCCTAACAATTTGTATTAAAAAATTCATTCAAATGGCAGATTATAATTGCAAAGAAGATCCTTATATCGACAAAGATTTTGCCACTTGTTTACTTCTAAACGAGACTATTAGTGTTAGAACTTTTTGTATAGTGAACATGTTCCTGTGTGTCTAATCAACTCGTAGAAATATATACAATATACAGGTGATAAAGTTATATTGCTACATAAACAAGGGAAGTTGACATTAGAAATGTTGGAGTCATAAAGTTTATCATGAAGTTTAATGTTAGTTTGCTGTGAATGTTGTTCTCTGGTGAAACAACCAGATATGAAAAGATTTGTCACACTTAGTATACGCAGCACAGTTAAGGCTACGAAAGTAGGCGGGGCCTAATTTATACGGAAATATTAACTACTTTATACAGGGTTATTTTCGCCCTTTCACACTTGGAAACAATTTTGTCCCGTTTTAAATTCGCCCAGTCGCGGTTCTGTTAAAAAAAAAATAAATTTCCCTGTATACAGTATGACAACACACAAATCTAACAATTCTTTAAAATACCACAAAGTGAAATGATTTGCGAGTTAAAACTGTACGAACGAATTAAGCTACATTAAACTCCACTATAACATGGCATTTTGTAGATAGTAAAATCCCTTAATCCTTTAAAATAATATTAAATTTCATAGATATTAAATTCATGATAGAAAACATAATAGAACTCTGCTTTTTAAGTCAGAATATCACATTGTTATCTGTGCTTATAAAACGATGCATCCATAAACAAGAGTTATCTTTTTATTAAAGATATTTTTGTAGAAAAATTAAAATTCTATACATGGTACATATTGAATTACTGAATATTTAAAATTGTTTAAAGAGAGATAGAAATATTCCAATTTGTAAGGGGTAAAAACTGGATACAAATGTTTAAGATCAATGTTATCAATAACTATCAAAAATAATGGCACAGGAAAATATAAGTCCGTGTTTGTATCTTGTATAGGTTTTGAATGAACTTACATGAGATTCCTATTACTTAACCAAGGAAAGGCAAACCATTGGTCATTTACTATTATCTACTTATCTCTCTTATCAGAGGGTCGTACCCCTCTTAACAGTAATTTCTCTTATTTTTTCATCTGAAAAATGAACATTCAGGATTAAATTCAATACGCCATACCAAACACAAACCTCTATCCTTGTGAACATATGTCGGGTAGTGTTTCACCACTGAAAAGAGAAAATTTAGAATTTACCTTAGCGGGTGCACAAAAAAATGACAAGAAAAAGAATATATAATGATCATAAACAGGCATACAGGACAGCGTATTGTATAGGGTTTTTTTCCACAAGGATAATCAAATTTGAAGTGTAGTATTACTTTTTGCAAACAGATGGACTGACGAGTTTTGGGTTGACTGTGAAATCGAAAATCTTGCCATCGAAATCCGCGACTTATATAGGTATAGGAGGTCACCTTCATATGTTCGAAATCATAAAATGGATCAACTACCCGTTGCTAAGAAAGATGATAACGTCGGAGTAAAAGAATTGGACGGAAATTACATGTAAGGATATTTAAGGATTGTTTTTCTACAAAATGCATGTTCTTTATTTCAAGCATCGGCTATCATGGGGTATGCATAAATGCAGAAATTGAAAACGGGTTTTGGGATAATTTCTATGCATGTTTATGCAAGTTTATATTATTTTACTAATTGCTACATTTTTCCTGCAATGTATTCTTAGAACTTCTTATTTTTCTAAGGTTTTCAAACATTCATTCAGAAGTATCAGCCGTGTTTTTACTGTTTCATTAAGCGTGCGACCATTGTTAATCTTTAGACATGTAGGTAGTCGCATCATCAGAAGTATTTCAGCTGAACCATTCATAACTACAGTTAATGCGCTTCTAATATATTTATGCTTACAGTGAAGTGATTTTTATTCCCTATTGTATAAAAATATATCACATAGGCGTCGGAAGGAAATTGAAAGTGGGGTGGCTAATTGAAAGTGGGGGGGGGGGGGCTAAACCAACGAAAAAAGGTAAGTCCCAATTTTCAATGCCTACATTATGTCTATCTTTGCAAAAAAAGTGGGGGGGCTAAGCCCCTTCCCCCCTAGCACCCCCCCCCCGGTTCCGACGCCTATGTATCATGAACTTAACTGATATAATGAAGGACGGTAGTAGCGAATCAAAATTGTTCGTCCTTGGCACTTCACTTTCAGCGTAATTTACTATACTGAGACTACGACACCTACACAATTCATTTTTGTTTACTAACATCAATAGTCAACCAGATCGTGCTTTCTCGTTACAGATATGGTCGCTGGGGACCCTATCAAACTTTTCAGGCCGCCTTTCTCCTAATACATGCATTGCAAGGAAGTTTTCAGCTTTTGAATATAGTTTTCATTGGTAAGATATTATAATGTGTATCCTTTCTGTTAGAAACAGTTGTAGACAGCACATACAAATGGGGGATTAGTCTTAGATGTGATTAGAACTATGATTGTCAACCATTTCATATCACATTCATTGAGGGATCTAAATGTAATTTGTTTGTTATTTATTGAGATTTTACAAACAGTTTTTTTACATGAAATACAAAAATAACGAACAGTGATCATTCTCAAAAGTGCATTTAAACAATACAAATTATGAGAAGAGCCAACACGGACCTCTGAAAACAGAGGTGGGATTAGGCGCCATGGAGGTGTAAAATCTTCTATCGACCTTTCACACCGCCGTTAGCCCTATGTATTAATCAAGAATACGGAGTACTCCATAGTCAAATTCAGTATAAAAGGAATGACCTAGCAAATAGAATCAAACATGTCAGATAAAACTAGTATTAATTGTAACGGGGACCATTACAGATGTTCCCCAAACGCTCCCCAACTTCCTTTTGGTGTCATTCCCTGTAAGCTTCATTAAATAAGGCAAATCAAGTATACATTTACGCATTACACGCCCGCGCACGGGCATGCATGTACAAAATGACCATGTCAACTTGTCTACACTTTCAATACATCTTTATATTCAAATTTCATCAAAAGATGAAAAAAAATTCGGCTATATTAAGTATATCTGTCATTTTACGCATTGCACGCGCGCGAACGTGATGCATGTCCATGATGACCGTGTCATTTTGTCAACACTATTAATATATCTACATATTTTAAGTATCAAAGCATTTCATCAAAAAGTATAAAAGTTACAGCTATATCAAGTATATTGATCATTTTAGCATTGCATGCGCGCGCATGTGCATGCACGTGCATGTTGACAATGTCGTCTTTTCTACATTTATAATATGTCTATATATTCTGAATATCAAAGTATTACATCAAAAGATATGAAAGTTTTAGCTATATCAAGTATATTGGTCATTTTACTCATTGCACGCGCACGCACGAGCATGCAAGTGCATGCATGTGTGCGCTGATCATGTCATCTTGTGTACACTTCTAATATATATTTATATTCTGACTTTCAAAGTAATTCATCTAAAAATGTACAAGTTAAGTCTATATCATTTGTATTGGTTATTGCAATCATTGCGCATGCGCACACGTGCATGCATGTGCATTTTGACCATGTCTATATCAAGAATATTTGTATTTTACACAATGCACGCGCACGCACGTGCATGCAAGTGCATGCATGTGTGCGCTGATCAAGTCTTCTTGTCTACACTTCTAATATATATTTATATTCTGAGTTTCAAAGCAAATCATCAAAAAATGTACAAGTTAAGTCTATATCAATTGTATTGGTTATTTCAATCAATGCGCATGCGTGCAGGTGCATGTGCATTCTGACCATGTTATCTTATCTACACTATTAATATATCCTTATATTCTGAGTATCATAGTATTTCATCAAAAGATATGAAAGTTATGGCTATATCAAGTATATTGGTCATTTTACTCATTGCACGCACACGCACGTGCATGCACGTGCACGCAAAATGACCTTCGTTCCGCAAATCTACATAACATTCCTATTAACCCTAAAAAGGTTTCACCTCAATCGGATGTGTAGTTTCGGAGATCACTCACGGACAAAAAAGTACCCAGGAAGAAAAATAATAATAACTAGTATTAATTGTAACGGGGACCGTTACAGATGTTCCCCAAACGCTCCCCAACTTCCTTTTGGTGTCTTATTCCCTGTAAGCTTCATTAAAAAAGGCAATCAAGTATATTGTTTTTTTTACGCATTACACGCGGGCGCACGGGCATGGCTGTAAAAAATGACCATGTCAACTTGTCTACACTTTTAATACATCTTTCTATTCAAATTTCATCAAAAGATAAAAAAAAATCGGCTATATTAAGTATATCTGTCATTTTACGCATTGCAAGCGCGCGCACGTGTATGCATGTCCATGATGACCGTGTCATCTTGTCAACACAATTAATATATCTAAACATTTTGAGTATCAAAGCGTTTCATCAAAAAGTGTAAAAGTTACAGCTATATCAAGTAAATTGGTCATTTTAGCATTGCATGCGCGCGCATGTGCATGCATGTGCATGTTGACAATCTCGTCTTGTCTACATTTATAAAGGGTCTATATATTCTGAGTATCAAAGCATTACATCAAAAAGTGTAAAAGTTATGGTTATATCAAGTATATTGGTAATTTTACTCATTGCACGCATATGCACGTGCATGCATGTGCATGCTGACCATGTCGTCTTGTCTACACTATTAATATATCTTTATATTCTGAGTATTAAAGTATTTCATCAAAATATATGAAAGTTTTGGCTATATCAAGTATATTGGAAATTCTACTCATTGCACGCGCACACACGTGCTTGCAAGTGCATGCATGTGTGCGCTGATCATGTCATCTTGTGTACACTTCTAATATATATTTATATTCTGAGTTTCAAAGCAATTCATCAAAAAATGTACAAGTGAAGTCTATATCCTTTGTATTGGTTATTTAAACCATTGCGCATGCGCACACGTGCATGCATGTGCATTCTGACCATGTCATCTTGTCTACACTTTTAATATATCCTGATATCCTGAGTATCAAAGCATTTCATCAAAGGATATGAAAGTCATAGCTATATCAAGTATATCTGTCATTTTACTCATTGCACGCGCGCGCACGTGCACGCACGTGCATGTATGAGTGCGCTGATCAAGTCTTATTGTGTACACTTCTAATATATATTTATATTCTGAGTTTCAATGCAATTCATCAAAAAATGTACAAGTTAAGTCTATATCAATTGTATTGGTAATTTTAATCAATGCGCATGCGCTCACGTGCATGCATGCGCATTCTGACCATGTCATCTTGTCTACACTTTTAATACATCCTTATATTCTGAGTATCAAAGCATTTCATCAAAAAATATAAAAGTTATAGCTATATCAAGTATATTGGTCATTTTACGCATTGCACGCGCACGCACGTGCATGCGCGTGCGCGCAAAATGACCTTCGTTCCGCAAATCTACATAACATTCCTATTAACCCTAAAAAGGTTTCATCTCAATCGGATGTGTAGTTTCGGAGATCACTCACGGACAAAAAAGTACCCAGGAAGAAAAATAATAATAACTAGACTCTTGTTGCCATGGCAACAAAAAAGTCTTCCGTTCTTCTAAATCTGTAAGAATTTGCTTTTTTTCTGTGTAAAAAACATACATATCATATTTACTGTGAAAGAAAAAAATAACTGGAAAAAAAGTCCTTTCAGTACTTAAGGTACTTTGATTTTCATTATCAATCTTGTATAATACATTTAGCACCTATAAGAGATATACGTATATCATTAGCAATTTAAAAAAAAATTGTTTGCAATCATTTCTAAGACAAACAAACAGACGAACGAACACCGTACCATCATGTATGTTTTGGCATAATTGTGTATGGTGTTATAAAAAAATATAATGAATTAAGTTAGTATCACATTAAACGTAAAGTCACTGAGTTTTGTAAAGTTATAATATCAAGATTTGACAGCATACCTATAAGACAGATTATTCAATTACAGTAATTCTTCAGCAATCGATTGATTGATTATACGTATGTTGTTTAACGTCCCTCTCCAGAATTTTTCACTTACATGGAGACGACACCACTCGCCGGTGGAGACTGCAAATTTTTGTCCTATACTTTGGCACTTATCGCAATTGAGCAGAGGGGAATCTTTTTTATGCCAGCACCTTCTGCGACAAGGGACCTCGATTTATACGATCTCATCCAAAGGACCGGTCTCCACGTCCCACAATCGAAGTTCATAATACCGAGATATTTTATTTTTTATTTTATTCTATTTTTTCACAAGTTTGTTGCATCAGATTTACTTAAAGATCATACTTAAAGATCATTTCAAACTCAGGCTACTTAATTGCAGTGCATACAGCGTCAAGTGATTTTGATTGACAGGTCAACACAGGTGCACTTCGTGTGATACTTTTTAAGCTGAAAAATATACAGAATGTGACCATGACTATGAAATCAGAAAACATTTAATAAAGAATGGGTGTGACCGATATAGAACTAATTTTTGGTCTATGTAAATGGATAGGAGGATCGGGATTAAGAGGGAATCTCTCTCTCTCCTCTCTCTCTCTCTCTCTCTCTCTCTCTCTCTCTCAGACGTAAATTGAACATTTCATAATGACAAATATACCATTACAGAATATGAAATTCTGTATACATGTAAATGGTAATTATATTCACATGTTCCAGATTTAAATCTAAACCGAATATATAATTCAAATGCCTAGCTGCACGAACGTCTCCAAATATTAATCAAGACGGGGGGGGGGGGGAGGGGGAGGAGGCTTCAAAGGAATAAGATAGTTTTATGTTTTATGAATTATAAGGAAAAGTACGGACGTCAGTTGCATGTACATAATTATATATCATTGCATAAAATTGTGTTCATTCAGGTATACTTATCCCACATATCAAGAGACCTGTGCAATTTTTTTTATCATGTTTTTTTTTTCAAAAGAAACATATAGCGTAGCATTATTTCACACAGAATCGCGTTTTCACATATTTTTTTGAACTCTTTGAGTATTTCACAAGAATCCAAAAATCGTCTTTTCACATCTTTTATAATTTCTTGGGTATATAGAGTATAGATCATGTGTCATAAATAATTTAACTTTTTATCAAATATACATGTAATAACCAAATCTAATCTATAGATTGATTTTCTTTCTTTTAAGTGGCAGATATCAATTTATTTATAAAGGCTTTAAAACAGTACTGTATTACAATTTTCTATCGCTCAATTCCTTTTTGAGTGTATGTAATATTTTTTAATATCGAAATTAAAACTCGGAAATCGGGATAATTTCGCATTCAAATCATAGAGAATAATAAATCGTCTACATTATAGAAGGCTTATAACTATCGTATTCTGAACTTACTATACGAGATAAATGAAATTGCATGCCTGTCCATCACTATAAATGTATATTCAGTGCTTATAATATATTTACTTGAATTAGCTACCTAGCACATATATTAATTTTTTTTTAGATATATTCATGTGTAAATCAATTAACTGTCAATACAGACTTACACTACACTGGCAACTTCAAACTTTACATGCACTGGAAGGGATAACCAACGTACTCTTAAATTTTGAAGAGTGAATATAGAACGTCTAAATATTTTGATATGGAGAGTGTATATGTCTCTGACGTCATCGATACTATTTCCGCCTTTATCTCGAAAGTTCTATTCTCACTTACAAGTCAGAGTTATCTTTCTTTGCCCATTGTCTACACACTAGGTAAATAGGGAAAATGAGGGTACCGAAAATCTACAAAATGTGGAATCTGATTTCAAAACAAATTATATATTTAGTATTTGTAGAATAACCTCTCTTATACATAATAATATCTTGAAAAAATATTAAAAAACAAAAAAGTTGAAAATTGACCAAACACAAGTTCACTTCCGGTTCGGACAGGAAGTACCGGAAACACACGAAAACAACTTCGAAACAAAGAGAATGTCATGATCTAATACCCCTGTAAATTTCACATCTTTATCTCAAACCGTTTCCGAGAAAATTTCCGGACAAAAGTCCATTTAAAAATTGGAAATTCGGCCGTAACTTCGGACCGGAAGTGAATTTATCAAAAAACGGAATTTTATATAAACTTCATATATCAGCCTACTATCATGTGAAAAATTGTGAAAATCTATCCAACCATCTCTGAGTAATCGCGCTCACAAAATTTGGGAGGAATAATAATAATAATAATAATAATAATAATAAAAAGAAACAATACAATCACTATAAGTCTTCCGTTGTGAACGGAAGACTTAATAATAATAAGAAACAGAGTAAAAACAATATGTTCCCAAACTTCGTTTGGGGAACATAACTAGATGAGATCTCGTTGCGAGCAACGAGTAGGTCTTCCGTTAGATTTCTGATAAAATCTTGATTGGGAAATTTTGATTGATAAAAGAAAGTAAAACAACTTTAAATGTAAAAAATATTCATAATAATTCTTCAGAATTGTTTAGCAACTCATAAAAGAGTGAAATCTATTAATTTCAAACAACTTCCGGTCTTTTTTATTCACTTCCGGTATGACCGGAAGTAGTCAAAATGACTTTTAACTCTTCACTGAGTGTGGAGGAATCATCCCTCAAAGTTTCGAGGAAAAATGAGCATTTTTTCGACTACTTCCGGTTCGTAAGAAATAACTTCCGGTGGAAATAATATGACTCGAAACAGTCTATTTGCCTCTATTAAAAACATTTCAATAAGAAAAAAATGAAAATTTGCATATTTTTAAACTCCTTCCGGTGGACAACGGACGTCAGGGCAACATAAACTATACAGGTTTCTCAAATCTACGAGTCACAATCTATCATCCCTGAAAGCTTCAAGACTCAATCTCCAACCGTTTTTGAGAACACTCGCGGACAAAATGCCATTTTAAAAATGGAAAATTGGCCATATCTCGCGACCGGAAGTGACGACGACAAAATTTAAAAAAACGCATAAAATTTGCCATCATTGCTGAAAGTTTCGTGAAAATCTATTGAGGCGTTCTCGAGAAATCGTCTGCACAAAATCGGTAAGGAAAAAAAAATAATAATAATAGTGGAAAAGAAACAACAGAATCAGTAGAAGGTCTTCCGTTGGAAACGGAAGACCTTAACTAGAAACTCATTACTAGTAATGAGAAGGTCTTCCGTTATTCTACTTCCTGTACGTTTGCATGAACATGTCTTTTCCAACTTCGGCACTAGCCTAAAACGTATGTAGAAACAAATTAACTTTAAAAAAAATACTTTTTTGCTTCGTTTCCTGTCACGACCGGAAGTAATGACGATACACGATTTCTACACGATGCAAATAAACTGATGACTGACTATAAGTCCTGAAAGTCTTAGACTTCAGTCTTTTACTGTTGCCGAACAATTGTGAGAACAAATTCTAATTTTGAGGACAGGAAAACACTCGACCGGAAGTGAACTGAATAAAAATCTCTGAATTTTCTCTTGACTTTTGCAGTATCTACAGCATAAGTAAAGAACGTTTCAAATACTTATCTATAAGTGATATTTATGAAAAATTTAAACCACGAAATAACGTAGTTTATCTCTTAAAACCGGAAGTTTAAAGTTTTTGTTTCCGGTGGAATCTAACATATTTCAAAACAGCGAAAGAGAAGCAATAAAGTGA
Organism: Saccostrea echinata; assembly: GCF_033153115.1. Classification (NCBI taxonomy): domain Eukaryota; kingdom Metazoa; phylum Mollusca; class Bivalvia; order Ostreida; family Ostreidae; genus Saccostrea; species Saccostrea echinata. The sequence goes on from NW_026889758.1 coordinate 15,909,025, forward strand.
TGAAAGTTTTAAGTTTAAAAAGAAAAGTTGAAATTTTCGATTTCTTCGATCACTTCCTGTGAGGACCGGAAGTGACGGCTGACGCTTTTAACCCTATGTATTTTGCCTTCTCACCAACGTTTCTTACTTCTATAAGTTTGGTGTCTTACTCATGCCGTTTCCGAGATCTCGATGAATAACTTTTCATTTTGAGGACAAGAAAACACGCGACCGGAAGTGAATTTTACTAAGATATTTCACGTCCCTCTAGACATCTGCAGTCTCAATAACATATAAAAAAATCATTTAAAGAACTTTAAACGATATGTATGGGAAAATTAAAAACCCCTATTATGTAGTTTTTCTCTTATAACCGGAAGTTGTCGTTTTTTGTTTCCGGTGGGACCAATACATATCGTAACTGTGAAAAAGAGTTACAAGAGATACAATTATATGATGCAAGTCTTATTCCAAAAGAGAAAAGTTAAAATTTTTGGTTTCTTTGATGACTTCCTGTGACGACCGGAAGTGACGGCTGACGCTCTTAACCCAAAAGGTTTTGTCTACTCCTCAAGGTCTAAAACTCCTATAAGTTTGGTGTCTAAATCTCTTACAGTTTCTGAGATCTCACTCGGACAAGTTTTCATTTTGCGGCCTTTAAACGTGCGACCGGAAGTGAATTTTACAAAGATATTTGACATTACTCTAGACATTTGCAGTCTTGATAACATATTCATAAATCAGTTCAAATACATTATCTATAAAAAAATTTATGGGAAAGTAAAATACTCAAATTATGCAGTTTTTCGCTTATAGCAAGTTGTCGTTTTTGTTTCCGGTGGGACTGACATATTTCGAAACTACAAATAAGATGCAACAATGTGATGAAAGAAAAAAAAATCAAAAAAGAAAAGTTGAAAATTTCGATTTCTATGATCACTTCCTGTGACAACCGGAAGTAACGGCTGACAGATTTGAACTAATTCTGCAAACGTACTTCTCATGATCTTTCATTCCTGAAAGTTTCGTGTCTAAAGCTATTACCGTTTCTGAGATCTCGTTCGGATATGATCTCTTTTGAAAAAACGGTAATCGGTAATATCTGACGAACGGAAGTGAATTTTGCAAAATCTTTTGAAAAGTTCCGATTTTATTTTCTTTTTCATAATCCCTGAAAGTTTCAAGAAAATCCATTGAACCGTCTCTGAGAAATCGCTTCGACAAAAAGCTGGAAAAAATAATAATAATAAACTAGATACTTATTGCCTGGGCAATAACAGGTCTTCCGTTTTCTTGACTCCTTTGAAAAACAACCTCACAATCATCTCAATAAGATTACTCTAAATAATAACAAAAGTTATCTCAAGGCTTCCAAAGATATGTAGATACAGATAAAAACAAACGGAATTACTTTTCTGTTTTCTTTATGTGCTTCGTCATGAACGAAAGTGCTCCAAACGAATAAAATGTATAAAAATAATTTGCATGGTCATGGTCTATCTAACATCTGCATTAGCCAAACTTTTCTGCAACAAGAAAAAAACCTTTAAAAATTCACTTTTTTGCATCGCTTCCTGTCACGACCGAAAGTGGCGACAACGTACGATTTTTACATGATGTAGATAAACTGGTAACTAACTGTAAGTTCTGAAAGTTTTTGACTTCAGTCATGTAGTGTTTTTGAGCATTTAGGTGAACAAAATCTCAACTTGAGGACAGAAAAACACGCGACCGGAAGTGCATTTTCCTAAGATGGTAGACTTCACACTAGACAATTGCAGTCTCAATAACATATGTAAAAATCATTTCAAAAACTTTATCAATAAGTGATATTTTTGGGAATGTTAAAAATCTCAATAACATAGTTTCTCTCTTATAACCGGAAAGTGTCGTTTTTTGTTTCCAGTGAGACCAACACATATAGAAACTGTGAAAGAGATTCAATTATATGATGCAAGTTTTTTTTCAAAAGTGAAAAGTTTAAATTTTCGATTTCTTTGATCACTTCCTGTAACGACCGGAAGTGACGGCTGACGCTATTAACCCAAAGAGTTTTGCCTACTCATTAAGTTCTATTACTCATATAAGTTTGGTGTCTTAATCTCTTACCGTTTCTGAGATCTCACTTTGACAAATTCTTATTTTGCAGACAGTAAAACATGCGACCGGAAGTCAATTTTACCAAGATATTTGACGTTACTCTAGACATTTGCAGTCTAAATAACATATCTAAAAATCATTTCAAATACTTCATCTATAAGCGATATTTATGGGAAAGTAAAATACTCAAATTATGTAGTTTTTCTCTTATAACCGGAGGTTGACGTTTCTGTTTCCGGTGGGACTAACATATTTCGAAACTGTAAAACAGATGCAATAATGCAATGCAAGATTTAATTAAAATAAGAAAAGTTGAAATTTTCGATTTCTTTGATCTCCTCCTTTGACAACCGGAAGTGACGGCTTACGGATTTAAACATATTCTGCAAACGTACTTGTCATGATCTATAATCTCTAAAAGTTTGAGGTCTTAATCTTTTACCGTTTCTGAGATATCGTCCGGACATGATCTCTTTTGAAAAAACGGAAATTGGACATATTTGACGACCGGAAGTGAATTTTGCAAAATCCTTAAAAATGTTTTTAGTTTATTTTATTTGTCATAATCCCTGAAAGTTTCAAGAAAATCCATCGAGCCATCTCTGAGAAATCGCTTGGACAAAAAACGGGAAAAAAATAATAATAATAATAAACAGTAGAATCACTATAAGGTCTTCCGTCTGAAACGGAAGACCTTAATAAACAGTAGAATCACTATAAGGTCTTCCGTCTGAAACGGAAGACCTTAATAATAATGATAATAATAAGAAACAGAGTAAAAACAATATGTTCCCAAACTTCGTTTGGGGAACATAATAAGGCCCAATCCTAGGTTTTAGTTACAAACGATGTCAATTTACGTGGAATTTGCAATAAACTAAACGGGGTTGTTGAAATCCTTGTGACATCAACTTATTCGTAAGTATAGCTTGTCTCGGTTTAAAAATTGATCATAGTCAGAGTTTGCCCTTCCGGATCAACTGGAAGACATAAACTTAAATGCAGGAGATAATGTTATATTTCTACGTAAATAAGGAATATTCACGATAGAAAATTTGAAGTCTTCACGTTTATCATTAAACTAAGTTGTCAGTTTGCCATCAATATTTTTCTTTAATGAAATATTAAAATATGAAAAAAGATTTGTCAGATTCTGTGTATTTTTTATTTTGAGTTTAGTGGGATATATCGAATCAATGTAGGAATTTCAATTTACTTCTTCGAATCCTTTATCGCCGAAATAAGGCTGAAATATTATCTATTTGGCGTTAAACAATAATCAATTAATCGAATCCTTTATCTGTATTCAAGAATATTGAATGTAAATCACTGCGACCTGCTTAAGTTCAAAATGTTTATAACTTCTCGAAGTTCAAAATCTATAGTCCATTTTTATTGAAAAATACAGCACAATGATAAGTAAATGTTATTATTCTATATCAGTTGTTTTAATAATGCAAATAGCAATTGAAAGCTGTAAGGATTTATCCTAAAAGGAAATTTTAATGTGAATTTATTTTGAAATACAGTTAGCAGGTATTACCATTTTCGTCCATCTGTCTATTAGTCACACGTCCTGTCCAATCTGTAAATTTCAAACAGGAATAAACAGGAGCTCATTCTTGGCATAAGTCTTGGTATGATCATAAGGCTGCAGCAGGGTTTTAAGTAGAGGTCAACTTCAGTTATCATAATCCTGTCATGTAGATTCCATAGGTGTTTACGCAAGTTTAAAAAGGGGTTCGTTGTCAGAGATATCACGATTTAGCTCTTTTTTTACAAGACAAGGGGTGACCTGCTTGGCGCAGTGGTTAGAGCGTTTGTTCTAGAGTAGCGGAGTAAGGAGTTGATCCTTACGTCGCAAGTTCAATCCCACCGTGGGACGTGGACACCGGTCCTTCGGATGAGACCCTATAAACCGAGGTCCCGTGTCGCAGTAGCTGCTGGCAAGGAAAAGATTCCTCACTGCACAAAGGTCGTAAGTGCCGACTAAGGGTCTTTTATTTGTAGCCCGCCACCGGTAAGTGGCGGTTACTCAATATGAGTGAAAAATTCTCGAGAGGGACGTTAAACAAAAAGAACAAGACAAGGGCACAAGATAATTGCAGAGTTTTAGTCAGGAACACTTAAAGTCTTAAAGATGGCTTTACGAATATATTTGGTTTGGGGTTTTTGAATAATAAAAAATATAGTTTTTATTCACTAGGTAGCAAATCAAATCTTTGATTCAAAAAAATTAATAATTTGGTAATTATCAATGTGTTTCAATTTTATTTTTTGAAATCTTTATCAAAATAATTTCAGTAATTATCAACCTTACAATAAATTTTCTGGCAAATCTTTCTGTTAAATTAAATATAAAATGGCGTGTACACTTTCTTTGGCTACCAGAATGCTATAAATGATTTGACTTTTATGTCGATTTTCAGCCTACAGACCAGGCTTCCAATGTGCAGCGTCGGAGAATGACAACCAGTCTCTTACAAATAGTTCTATGTACATGACATACGAAAAATGTTATCACAATGACTCAGATATACAGCATCCAAAACTAATGGCAACAGCAAAGTGTCCAAACGGGTATCAGTACACGTTAGGAAAAGACAGCACTATTGTCACAGAGGTAGATTTAACGGAATAGTATGTTTTGTAAATATTTCGGATGAAGTTCTGATTAATTGTACATTCCAATTTTTTTATATCACTGTTCGTTATCTTCACCTTTTTCATTAAGAAAGAACACTTTGACTAAACAAAAGACGGGGCCTATGGGGTGAATTGAATTTTTCTCTTGTAAACTCTTACTGGTAGCCAGGCAGGACTACGTTAAAAATATTTAAACAAAACCCTTTTAATCTGAATTCTACTCGACGAACACTGCTCTTATAAAATCTTTATTGGCTTATTTTTCGAAAGAAACCTCGAAAATTATAGAATTCATGAAATTGATACGTTGAAAAAACATTTTTTTTTCATTATACCCGCACTTTCTAAAGAAAGCTCCCATATATTGTTATCCTGGTCTGTCCGTCCGTGCTTCTGTCCGCCTTTCACACTTTCTGCTTCCTCAAAATACTCTTGAATTTTAATCAATAGCCAACTCATCTTTTGAAATATGATTAGTGGAGCCCTGAACATGTGCAGAAAGGTTTGGAAATTTCAATTTTATTCTGGGTGCTAAATGCGGGTCAGAAATTTGGTTTTTCTACAAACCTGGTTCCCTGAACTCCTCATACATTTTTCGCAACAACCCACATACTAATATTTTGGAGTATGATTGAAAGTGTCCTCTAGATAATGCTTCATAATTTCGATATTCACCATGTTAGGAATTGGGGGTCAAAAAATTACCTGGTTCCCTTAACTCCTCTTACAGTTTTTGTAGTAGCCAACTCATCTTTTGGAACATGATAGGGAGGGTCCTGTAGAATTGCAATAAGGTTTTTGGAGTTTTCATTGTCACCCTAGGGACCAAATGGGAGTCCAAAACATCGTTGTTTCTACCCAAACTTGTTGTTTGAACTCCTCTTACATTTTTTCGCAGTAGCCCATTCATATTTTGGAACATGATTGGGAGTTCCAGTGGATATGCAATAAGGATATAGAATTTCAATTTTCACCTTGGGGATCAAAAAGTGTCGGTTTTCTACAGATATGTGGTTCCCAGAACTGTGCAGTAGTTTATTCCCATTTTGAAATATGACTGGGCGTGTCCTGTAGATATGCAATAAGGTTTCCGAATTTAGAATTTTCACCTTAAAGGATGAATGGGGGTCCAAAAATAATTTTTTCTACAGAAACCTTGTTCCCTTAACTCCTCTTACATTTTTTGTAGTAGCCAAATTATCTTTTGGATGGTGATTTTGGAGGTCAAAAATGTCTCTTTTTTGTTACAAAACCTTGTTCCCTGAACTACTCTTACATTTTCCATAGTAGCCCAATCATATTCTGGAATGTCTGGGCGTGCCCTGTAGATGCGAATTTAGGATTCGGAAATTCGATTTATCCGCCTGGGGCGATTGGGGGCTTCCTTGTCTACCCAAATATGAAGATAAATACATTTAGAGGCAAACACCTACGTGCGGGTATTACTGACTCAACAGCATCTAGTTTATTTTGTCAGTTTTACCGTATTTACAAAGTCCTCTATAGATCTCCTTCTTGAATTCAGCAAAAGTGAAGCTTAACATGTAATTCAAATTGGAGAAATCAACATAAATGAAATTCATGCTTCTCTTACTTTTTGATAAATGTTCAATTAAGAAAAATGCTATCGATAACTGAATATTGTTATTCTACACAAATTTAACATAACAAAGATATATTTTACATCAGTTTGATCTTGTCTGCGACCGAGCACATTTAGCGGAACTTCTGCAGACATTAATGATGGCGGGACAACTGGTAGGAGCAGCCTTTGCCTCATCCCTCAGCGACAGAGTAGGAAGAAAGACCGTCCATCTTGGCTCAAACCTTTTGACCTTGATATTGGGAATTTCCATGGCCTTTGCGTCAAATTATGCAACACTGGCAGCCATGAAATTTGTTCTTGGCGTTTTTCAACAGGTTGTCATCAAGTCTAAGTCTGGTTTGGAAAAGCTTCTTCTCAAACTTGTCCTTACTCTTGCGACGATCTCCTATGATTTGCTTTCTCTCTCAGGGAATGGTCATGTCTGGTGTTGTCTTATTCGTGGAACTCCTTCCAGAGCAGAGTCGCTTCTACTCTTCAGTAATAGGCTTCCTTACTTGGAGTACAGGTCTGATTATCATGACTGCGATTGCTTATCTACTGCAGAACTACTCCTGGAGATATCTTCAAATTACACTTACCTGTTTTTCCTTTTTGAGCTTGTTCCAATATTGGTAGGTATAATATAATTTCTGACCAAGCACCAGTCCTAATACATGTTCCTTTACTTTTCCCTTCGAATCACTTTCTTTTCCCTCCTGTAAATATTTGCATATTGTAGTCGCCAAACGATTTCTAATATGAATATAAATTTCATTTTACTGTCCTTAATGTTATTTCTTATGCCAAAACTTAAAAGACCAACTAACGTATCAACCAGCTTAACAAAACAAAAGTGTCTATCGTATCTAGGATTCAAGACGAATCATTACGATGGCTCGTAGCCAACGGGAAAAAGAAAGAAGCAGAACGAATAGTACGAAAGGTTGCCAAATGGAACAAACTTGATTATGAGAATCTCAAGAAGAATGTGAAAAAGAGAATGGCATTAAGGAATAAAGAAAAAGAAGAAACAGACAAAATGCTGGCCGAACAGCAACAGCTCCATGTTGTTGAAAAATACTCCATCATTACCATCCTTAGAAACAAATCTGTCCTCGTCATTTCCCTCCTGATGTGTTTCACATGGTAATGTCAAGAATTTACTCAAGTCAATGATACATATATCTGGTGAAATATCGATGAAATTGAAAATTCTTTTCGGGAAGGTAAAAACCCTTACCCGATTTAATATAAAATCTCTTTTTTAGGGTGACTAACACTCTGACATACTATGGGCTGATCCTCACAGCTACGTCGTTGGCGGGAAATCGTTTCCTTAACTTTTTCTTCATGGCCTGTGTAGAATACATTTCAGTTATCCTGGAATACGGCATGCTACGCCGGTAAGACTAAATATTGCAGGATCTAATGTAGGCTTTATTGCATCGATGATTCTGACGGAATTCTACGTTCATTCACGTGACAAGCTTAAGCTTTCTTAAAATTATATCAGATTATATTTCCTTCAAATGTTTTACATTTTTCTTCCTAACCATTATTATCACATCTTATATTCTATATAAAACACATTTACTATCTACTTTTGTCATAATATTTGTTTTTACAAACTGGTGAATATTCATTGTCACCAAACAGTGGCTTAACAGCAGTACTCAGTGCTCTGTTGTCCAAACTTGTAGGTTTGGGAGAAGAACTACAACAATTTTTTTCCAATCTTTAGCTGGAACTTCACTGGCTTTTGCCACCCTGTTGAAATACTTTTCAGGTAATACTTTATTATTATTGTTTCAATTCTTATGCTTCCATCGCTCAACAAAGTTATTTTATAACATGTTTGCTTACTTTGAAATCAGATGGAGATGGAACGCTCATACTACTATCAGTTTTGGCGACCTTTGCCGGGAAGATGTCTGTGACTGGATCATTTAGTGTGCTATTTCTCCTTACTCCTGAACTGTTTCCCACAAATCTAAGGTGGGTTTTTAATCAAATTCTTTGAGAACATAATTCCTAACATACATATTTTTTTTTTTCTATTCTTTATTTTCCAGGAATGTCGGTATTGGTTTGTGTTCAACATTCTCTAGGATTGGTGCCATGATATCGCCTTTTGCTGGAACTTTGGTAATTTTACGTCAATATCACATCACTGATTCAGAGTATCATGTTGTCTTTACAGATTTATCATGCATATGTCATAGACTTTGATTTATATTTTATACTTCTTCATACGTTTTAAGGCACGAGCTGTACCTTGGGCCCCGGGAACCATTTTTGCTCTGATGTGTTTTATTGTCACAATTATTGCTTTGTATTTACCGGAAACACGTGGAATGGATTTACCTCAGACTCTGGATGAAACAAAAAGATGGTACACAGAAAACAGTGGACTTCGCCTGCGCAAAAGTAGGAAGAAAGAACACAGTGTATTTGAAGACTCTGATGGTCCTCTAGCAGTGGCATCCAAGGAAATTTAGAAATGAACAAAGTCTACTCTTTGTTAGAATGAGAAAATTGCATCGTTGACCAACAGATATATTACGTAAATTCATTTGTATTTTCTAGGTCAAAGAATTAAATTCAATAACTATTTCTGTATGCTGAGATATACTTGCATGTACAAATTAAAAAAAAAAAGATATACATGCAGGTACAAATTTACAAGATGAACATATACATGTACATGATTGGGATATTTCGATAAACATCTAAACTCAAACGATGTACATAACATACATGTACTGGTGAAAAAATTGAAATAAATTAAGCATGGATAATTTTAAGTAACTTTCCTTTGAATATTAATCAAATTGTTTTTCATTAAAATAAGTACATTTAAAGTAGTAGCAAAGGGATGAAAAATGAACAATTATGAAATATATTATTAATTATATATGGATAAAAGACATTTTTGAAGTAAATCAGTTGTATTGAATTTATAATTCATAATAGAATAATCAATTCTAATTGGATTAGACTTATTGGCATTCAAGTTGATAATTATTAATCATTATATTAATAATTATAATTATTAATAATACTTTTATTGCACTTTGTATATGTTACATTGACATTGATATGATAATTTACACAGTCCATGCAGAATTTCCATTAGCACAATTCTCAATAAAGGTTTGCAAAAACTTAATTAGTTCTGAATCAATTTCTTTGTAAACCATATCACAACCACGCAATCTAGTATTTTATGAAATTCTTAAATATTTCCATTTGATATATGTCCAGTCGAGATCAGATTTATTTAGATCGGGAAAGGTTCAAATTTCAACATGACCAGTACCACTTTTCTTTAATCTAGCAATTCCGTTTCAATTTCTCTTTAGAATATCATCGTATTTCTATAATATATGCAAAATCTTTCTTGAAGACTTTATCCATAGAATTAAAAATATTAACTTATCATGATTTTCATAAATATAGTTACAGCAAAAACAATTGTTTTGAACTTTCTCTAGATCAGAAAAAATACAAAAAATAAATATAATGTAATGAAGAGCTTTCGAGGATAAAATAACATTTAAAAATAGACTAAGTTTAAATATCTATATTTCTTTTATTTAATCTTTTTTTTTTTTTTTTTTTTTTTTTTTTTTTTTTTGAAAATAGCTATTTTTGATGATATTGAAAGAACCACTTCTCAAATGTATAGTGTTTTTCTGTTCATAAACTGATTATAAAAAAAGACTCGTTTTCATACAAAAATTGGTCTGAGAAAAGTACGATATATTGTATTAATACAAAACAAGTAAGTATTTAAAAAAAAATGATAGACCATTTACCCATCTTACGCCATGACAGGTCTGAAATAGAAAAAAACAACAGTTTTATGGACAGGAAATTTTAATTACTGGAACAGTTTACAAATTAACTTTTTTTCTGTTCATCAATTATTTATATTTAATTGAAGAGGGAAATCAATATAAAAGCTGCATTAACTTAGTTAATGGCACCGAAGATTTCTCATTATCGAAAATATGTTAAATGTACTGTACGTGTACATGAATTGGCGTATTCAAAATTTAGCGCAATCACTGGGTATGAAGTTGTTGACGAAATCATGAATTAGCGCTATACATGTCCGTGTCCTATACTGTATATATAAATGATTTCTTAGCGGTATTCATGAATTAGCGCATCGTTGTCTGCGCCATAGCCGCTAAAATATCAAGCCCGCTTTTTAAAGTACACATACAGTATATTGTTTGAAGCATATTATTCAAACATTATCCACTTCAAATAAAATATTTTTATTTTTTGATTTATATTGTTATATTGTTTATATTGGGGGTGGGGATGGGTGGGGGTAAGTAACCAAAAACAGGAGTCTGAAGTATTCAGCAAACTCTGACAGAATGAGAAAAAGAAAAGTAGTAAAAGTACGGGCCAGCCTAAATTACAACTTAATTTAACAGAAAACACTATTACCGAAAAAAGCAGGGAGGGTTGCAGCCCCCCCCCCCCTCCTCCCTACTACGAATGCCTGTTTTTTAATCTCTGACACTTTACTTTTATGACCCAGTTTCACAATTCAAAATTTTAAGTTACATATATATATTTCGTCCATCCTCCATTTACGAAAAGTCTTACATCCTCGATGGATTTCTTACTACCTTTCTATTAAACTACATCAATGTAAATTTCACGATTTTTTGCAAATCATACTTTTTATGAATAGGTATTACCGTAAACCTGTATAAGAGTTTTCTGTTTGTTTTTGTTTTTATTTTTTTATTTTTTTTATTTTTTTTATTTTTTTTTTTTTTTGTTTTTGTTTTTTTTTTGTTTTTGTTTTTGTTTTTTTTTTTTTAGCAAAACGCTTACCACTTAGAGATTTAGTTTCGACCTAAATCTCCGCCTTTTTGTGAAACGCAACTTAGTCCAAGTTCCGGGTTTAGTCGCTGATTTAGTCCGGACTAAGCTTACGCCTGGTTGCAGACCTTTCTGAGAAACAGTTCCCGGGTGTCTAGGAGGAGGAGTCGTTCCTGTCGACCTGTTATACCCGCTGTAAGCCCTATGTATTGATCAGGTAGACGAAATATTCCGTGGTCAAATTCAGTATAAAAACAAAGGCCTGGTAATTGGTATGGAACACGTCAGCTGAAATACGACCAAATGACATTTTATTTTGCTAAAAACGTCATTATAACGACCATAGAATTTACGAAATGCTTATGTTAAACGAAGTTGTTGAGATCCCTTTAACATCATCTTTTCTGTCAGTGGTCTGCGTCGGTTTTAAACCTGATCGTACCAAGAGCATGCTCTTGCTTATTAGTTGGGAGACGAAAACACCTTATGCAAGTGATAGCGGAATAATACTACATGAATAAGGAAAGATGGCGATGGATAATCTGAAGACATCTCGTTTGTCATACAATTTATTTGTTAGTTGGTCCTTATCATCTATAGTCAGTAAAACATCCAAATATGAAACAGATGTTGCAGGCTTTGTCTTATCTTTTACATTGAGTTTTTTGGGATATATAGAGTCAACATATGAATAAAAGAAACTATTGTTAATTGAAAAAAACGTCATCGATATATCTGAATGTCGAGTTGAAGGCCACAGCTAGTGTTTTTTTTCTTCTTCTCAAGTAGACGTTTTTGAATAAATTCTGCTTAAAAGGAACATAAATACAGTTCGTCTATTAATGGAGCAAAATTAGTGCCCGTGGGAATTCAACAGTTTGTTGGTAGACCTGGTCTCCGAAGACTACATAGATGTTGTTGATGAAAAACTTCAGCATCCTTTTAATACATGTTTCAACTTCAGAGTACTTGTTAGTAGAATCTGATTGCTTTTTAAATAAGTAATTTTGTTGATGACCAATCACAAGATATGAAAATTTTCCAAATTCCGTTTTATTGAAGAAGCAGTTGTCTATGATATCAAAAAGCCTTGATTTTTTATTTGTCGTGAGGAATTATTGTATAAAGCGAAGAACAGTCGTACATTTTGATGCCACTGCCTTTTGAAAAAAAAAGATTTTAGTTTGTTTGAGCTTTTGAGAATCCACGTCTAATTTACACCATTTTTAGAATATGCAATTGTACAGTACGTCTGAAGGTTCTCTTTTACAGCAGTTAATATTTTTGTGAGGAGTAAAGATAGGGGCTTGGTAGAGCATTTGCTGGACCCGACAGTGTATCTTTGTAAGGATTTCTATGAAGGTCTAGGAATCCAGCATAGGTAAGGTAGATCGAACTCACCTTGGTTGACTAGAATGTTAAAAGTATTTATGACTAAAATGTGATTTTGAAGAATTCATCCTTAGAAAGTGAACTATAAGTTGAATTTGCAGAGGAAGAATTATAACCAAGTTCTAAAATACAGTTGTGATAATGAAGCCTTACAAACAAAGAGGATTTTATTACAAGCCTTGACTGCTGGAACTATGTGTACATGTACAAGATATTGTTGATGTAGTCTTTCTAATTATTTTCTTTTCACCTCCGATTTAGTGAAAAACGAAAAGACAAATGGTTCGCATATTGTCTTTCAACTTTTTAATACGATTCTTTAATATATTTCTAAAATTCTTTATCCAATCTGAAAAAGTGATCAGGTCTTCCCCTTCATATAAAGCCTAACGGCTGGCATAATCTTTGACACAGTTCATAGTAGATATGAAGTTCTGTCGCCAATTGAAAGATCGGAGCTCCCTGCATTTAGGACATTTTAAGATGATTGCTTTTGGTCGTCATTTTCAACTATATTTACATCATCATTAATGATTGTCCAACAGGACTGTAGTTGAAATAAGAAGAACAAGAACAGTTAAGGGGGTTTTGTTTTATGAACATTCATATGACGCAAGGTTGTTGATCTTAGAGCTAGGTGAAGTTTCATGAGAAATTTTCTAAAAATTCTTGTTTTGCAGAAGTTGGCAACTTTGTTGTTTTATATCATTTTCATACTGAATTGACTAGAGATATCTCCGTTTACTTAGCCGTGATAATACGGCCGGTGTGACCTGTCGACAGGGTATGCTTACCCCTCCATGGCATCTGATCCCACCTCTAATTTTTTCCTGAGGTCAATGTTTGCTCTGCTCACAATTTGAATTTTTTATTGGACTTTTGAGCATCATTACTGTTCGTTATTTTTACATCACTATGTAGAATGGAATAGGGATTTTTATGCTAATATTTCGACTTAATGATATGGATTTTATGACAAATATGTCATAAAAAGATTTTTATTTAAAAAAGCCAGAGGTATATTTCTTGGCGGAGGGGTGGGGATGGTAGCCTGCATGCAGAACGGGTGGAGTTGGATTTTCTGTCCTCAAACATCCATTATAAAGTGATAATTTTGAAACCTATCTATTTAGTTTGGTGGTTCTTAAAATAATGGAGATATGCATCGTTGTCCTCTTGAATTTGCTTTTAATTTCTCTTGAGGTCATCGGGATACGACACAGAATATGCATAAAACTGCAAACCATCAGAAAAGAAAACAAGAGGGAAGGTCAGTCGGTAGAGCGCTCGCTCCATGATCGGAAGGTCGTGGATTCAAATCCCGGCCCCACTGACCTAAGTCGATAAAAAATAAGTAGCAACTGTTCTTTTGCCGAACGCTTGGGACTTTGAAGTGAAAGTTGCGAGTTTTTCGGATAAGACCTTTGAAACCGAGGCCCCGTGTGTCACGGCAGGCGTTGGAACGATAATGTAACGTACTGACGCTACACTCTGAACTGCCTGAGTCTGTCAGGATGGTACAGTTCAAATATTGAAGTTTAAATTTATTTCTTTTATTGTTTAATTCTTTTTTTTCTGACACCAGGTACTATTTAAGTACCAAAAATACAAAATGAAGAGTCTGCTTCAAGTTCCACAATTTATTTAGTGCAATAGTCCCTTTCAACAAGATAATAAATTAATAGCCTCCTCAAAATAACATGAAATTAATTCCTTTGTTTCTCAATTTCTCCCAAAATAAAATCAGAATTCAAGTAAATTCACAAACAGTACTTTTGTAAAGTCTGATTCAGAGATAACTCAGAATACGTGACTTTAATTAAGTCATTCACACTAATTAACAAATTAATTGATCAGATTTCCAAATTATAGAAATATGTGATCAAATCTAAATCCCTATAAATATTTCCTAGCAATTTCAATTAGTTTTTACCCAGTAAATTCCAAATGAATAAATAAACTTACATCTTAAAAATTATGCTAACCCCACTTGTTTCTTTAAAATCCAAAAGTTGCAGACTAACTGAAAATTAACGGATTCGTCTTATTTATACCCTGTTAAAATCCGTTTAACCAATTTACTCTAAAAATTCGTCTACTAAGAACAGATTTCGTTTACAGTAAACGGAAAATGTCTCGTGCAACATAGTTCCTTTATTAAAACTTTCAAACAGATAAAATTATACAATTTAAATACTACTTTTCATTCAACATCTCATGTATAAAGATAAAAATATTACTTACAATGTCACGTCATGAAATTCACAAGAGGCATGGATATTAATAGGGTTGAGATCTAAAAACAGCAGAGTGACCCGGAATTAAAGGTCAACCTATGAACTACCAAAAATAGTAGCTGACAACTTCCTTCAAAAGTGTACAAATAATGGAATTAAGACAATGCATATACCCTAACAATACAAGAAATGCATTATATAGCCTGGGAATGAATCAGTATGTGTGTCAATTAAAATATTTAATGATTTCCATGAAATGAAACGCACTTGTGACATTTCAGTTCGAATTTCCTCAACATAACTAATACGTAAGATATGACATTACAGTAGTCTAGTAATAAATAAAATTACACACATTAAACTTTTAAAAATAAGTATCTGAGCATAACATAGTATTGTAAAATGTAAGTTTCCCGTAATCTACAACTATAAAACAAGTAAAGTTAACTTGAGTCAATAAATAGCATTTAGGGACCATCTCAAAATATAATGTTCAATATAACAACACAACATAACTTTACAATAAAGATCCCTCACTGCTCAATGGCCCTGAGTGCCGAGTTAATGTCTAAATTTGAAGCCCTTCATCGGTATGGTGACATTTCTATATGATTGATAATTTGTCGAATGAGACGTAAAAACAACATACAATCAATCGAAATCAGTATCCCATATCTCTTTTATTTTTAAAACTGTAAACTTAATAGAAATATACAATTATTATATTAATATTTTACTGGATGCAGATAGATAAATTCACCAACAGTATCATTCTACGAAATAGTTTAGCGTGTGCTACGATACATTCAACAGATGGTGAAAATAAATTGTGGATTCTCAAAAAACTCAAAAATAAAAATCTAAAATCTGAAATCACATTTTTTTTCAAATGGACAGCAATAAAACACATTGCTTTTCAATACTTGTACATCATTCCTGAGGTTGAATTAAAGACAAGGTTTTTGACACAATAGACGACCTGCTTTTACGATAAAAATGGAACTCGGAAATATGTTGAGTCGTCTAAAAATATTTTGTTTAAAATCGTTTTGTGTCTTCAGACAATTACTTTAAAGTTGATATTAAAAGATGCTAGAGATCCTCATTGACATTTTCTTTATCATCTTTTGAGACAAAATCATTTGGCAGATATAAATATCATATGCACATAACTTTTGGAATCTGGCGATGAAAAAGCCGAAGTCTAACGAAACAATAAACAAAATATCACAATTCATACTTAAAAACAGAACATTAAAAAGTCATATCATTTAAAAAAAAAATGATGGCATTTCGAGGGGGGATGTCACTCCACTTATGTTATTTACATATACTAAGTAAAGTTAGAATTTGTCCTAAACAAATTACTTTATTTCTCCACGATTCAGTTATTTATAAGTGTACTGTCTTCCTGTAATTTTGTAAAGTCACTTCCACGAGGCAAGCTATAGACGATTAGTTGTCCATAGCACCTGATCCCATCTCTGATGTTTTAGAGGTTTACTCTGTTCCTGATTTGTATTGTTTGAATGGTCTTTTGAGCTTGAATACTAATTGTTATCTCCATATTTCTTCAATGGAATAATATTTGATGTGCTTGAGAGAAAGTCCACGCGAGTACTTGTAGAGGTGTTTAAAGGACAGTTTCCAAAAACAGACATGTATTAGACCGGGAGGAAGATTTTAGAGAGTGAAAAATTGGAGACAAAATACTATTGATCAAATTACATCACTCAAAGAAGCTCGTGAGGAACATTTGAAGGAAGATAAGATCATTGTTTCTACTCTACTTCAACAAAATGAAAAAAGGTCTATCAGAGGTAGACGAATTGGTTTAAAACTTTCATTCATTCTGAAGAAGACTTACATGACATTTATTTAACATTTAGATATGGTTCGAGAGAAGAGTTTTCTGATTCATTTTTTGAGCAACAGAAAAAGAAAAAGAAGAATGTCACGATTATGATGAATTACAAGGAATATATCAATTTGCAATAACCTTATCAGAAATATTGTACCATTGGATATAATGAGATCCTTTCTACTAAGCTCCTGTAACGGATGCCTTTCTGCTTTTCAAGCAAGTCGGACTGGCATGAAGCTTACTTTGAGCAACCTTCAACAGATTCCTCTCATACCATCAGGATACATACTTTCAATTACGAGCGACTGAAAACAAGACGCATTTCTAATCAAAGAATCATAACAGCGCTTTTAGTTACCACAGTCTAGTGTAGAGTTTGTCAGTTCAGGAGGAGATCAGGCATGTGCATGTGTTTTGTACATGTATAAACGGATTGAATACATAATGAGGGGGTGGTCCGTTTGATACAGTGTTAGAGTGTTTGCTCTAGAGTCGCGGAATAGAGAAATTGATCCTTACATCATGGGTTCGAATCAACTGTGTAACGCGGAGACCGGTCCTTCGGATGAGACCGAATGAATCGAGGTCCCGTGTCGAAGTAGGTACTAGCACGAAAAAGATCCCTCACTGCTCAAAGGCCGTAAGTGCCGAGTACATGTCTAGAGTTGCAGCCATCCACCGGTAAGTGCTGGCTTCTCAATATGAGGGGAAAATTCTCGAATGGACGTTAACGAAACAAACAAAAACATACTGAAGGGTGACCCCTGCTTCTTATAAATACACCTCTCAAATGAGTTTGGGGTGATGTTGGAGACATTCAAATGTGCTGAAGTTCTACTTCTGTTGAATGAAGGTTATCAAAAACATATGAGAAAAACAGGATTATCATCTACCAAGAAAATGAATCAAATGAAGGGGAATCAAGTAAACGTACTAACACCTACTGTGGAGCAGTAGAAAGAAATCCACAATCTCGATTTCATTCGTATGACTTGATCACAGATAACAATAACAACATCCTTCTTTGTGTGAAAATTGACCATGCCATCTAGGTTTTGGACAAATCCTTTGGACTTACTGTGTTATTGAATGAAAAAGACGGACTTCGGTCACAATCTTGTATAGCGCTAGACATCTCTGGTTACATATGGGTGGGATATGATTGATTTACTGATTGAATGTTGTTTTAGTTCCTTTTCAAGAATTTTAACCATAAACTGGCGAAGGCTTTAAATTTAGACCTTTACCCGGCACTTCTGGACATTGCGCAGTGAGGGATTTTTATCGTACTAACGCATGCCGTGACTCTTTTAAGGTCTCTTTCGAAAGACCAACAACTTTCACTTCAATGAGCCAAATGCTTGGCGAAGGAACAGTTGCTACCTATTTTTCATCAACTTAGGTCAGTCGCGGAAAGGGTTTGAACCCAAAACCTTCCAATTATAGAGCGAGCGCTTTACCGACTGAGCTACCGTGACCATTGGTGGGATTAAAAGAAGGAGAGATGCATATAGTGAATTATCAATATCTATTGAGGACAGTTCGATTTGCTAGACTGAAACTAAAACAAAAGGAGTGTTAATATTGAAACTCTGTAGTTCTGTGTGATTTAAGCAATAAAATAAGTGTCAGTTTCTAAAAAAAAATCGTTATAATGAAAAAAAAAAGCAGCACTTTCAAGGCGTACTATGAAGATATTAATGAACGGAATGCAGACGTGCATAGATAGAAACCTTTTTAAATTGAATAAATTTTTGTTAAGCTTTTACATTATCAAATGATTCAAATATTAATTGAAATAACATAGTATACCCTACTCTGTATTAAATCTTTTGAATGCATTGAATCACCTTACTAGTATTTGACAGTCACGTGATAAATGCATATTTGTACTGCGTGTAGGTCATAAACAAATTTCAGTATCGCAAGGGCATTCCTTACTCCTTAGTTCCAATTAAAAAATTGAGTGATAAATTTTTTTTACATATGTTGTAGTTTGTGGAAAGTTCTTCTGCTTTGAATAGTATTCGCATTTTATCAGTTTAAATTTCAAGTAATTGTGCTCAAGTTGAAATATGCGTGACCTTTACCAAGTATTTTCTGTATTTATTTATTAATGTTCTCGATCGATTTCGGGAAAGCAGCAGTACTTTTCAAGTTAAGGAATATTTCCTTTATGTATATTCAAAAATGGTCAAGATCTATTAAGTGTATGTCCTTGCGAAAAGGCAATTTAATGAGGCACCTCGATGTTAAACAAGCCAACCCTGTACACATAAACACGGCAGAATTTATTGAATACATTCTCCCGACAATTATTGAATGATTGCACTATAAACAGGATTAACATTGGCATTAATGATAAATCAACAACTGCAAATAATATTCTGCATTTTTCACTGTGAAAAATTACTTGATCCGCTTTTCGAACCACGTCGTCAAAATACGACCCAGTGATATGTTGTATTCGCAAATAAGGTCATTATAACGACCATAGAATTTTCGAAACGTTGACTTTAAGGACGTTCTAGACACTAAAGATTTTTTTTTTTTGACTTCGAGAAAATTGTTTTATAGAAAGGTGTACGTACTGCGTTAATCTAGTTCATTTTCAACACAGGCTACCTGCAATATTTTTCATGGAAAAATTTCTCAGACATTGAAGTATTAGAGAACAGAAATCACTGCCTTTTACCTATATTTAGAAGATACATACAAATAAAGTTTGTTAGTTACTTTACTTTTTTGTCATAAAATGTTAAGAATACTTTATCCAATTTCAAATTGTATCCTTTACTGACAATTTTCATTCATTCCGCTAAACATCATAAGGAAGATCACTCTTAACTGCATAAGTCAACCACTGAATTAAACTATACAGTAAGCAGTGTTTAGAGCTCGAGGTTCTTAAACGAGGTTGTTGAAATCCCTGTAATATCAACTTACTTGTCATAGATGTTGTCAATCAGGAACTCCACTATCCTTTAATGTCAACTTTTGAGTACTTGTATGTAAAATCAGAGTGATTTTAATAAAGTAATTTTGTTTATGACCGATTGCCGATGGCCAGATAGCTCAGTTGGTAGAGCACTTGACTGGAGATTCGGGGGCCCGGGTTCGAAACCCGGTCTGGTCCGTCGCATTGTCCTCATCTTCCGTTACAGTTGTATAACGTATAAATAGGTCGTACATTTTGATGTTAATTTGATGATTTTAAATTTTCTAAAAGGTATTTCGGGTTAATTTTATAAGAATCCACACCTGTCCTAAAGAGGTTGTAAAATAGCATGTACGGTCTGTTCGTGAATTTTTTTTTCATTTCGGTATGCAGATTTAGTGATGAAAATGTTTTTGCATAGTGGTAAAAACTTTGATGTTACAAAATTGGTTTGATTGTCTTTGACATCTTTTATATTCTACAATTATTAACAACTACAATATGTACATATTGCAGGAATTTGTAGTATTCCATCCAGAGAAACTTGAACATTTTAATAACTGAATTCCTGAAGCGTTGATGTCTAACATTTGTTGATCATGAATAAGATAGAAAAAATGTGTTCCCCATCGAAGTGGCTAAGTGATCACTTCCCGAAGTAGGCAGGTTTTTTAAAAATATTTATTTACTTCTTTTTATTTATTTATTGATTTTTTTTTTTTTTTTTTTTGATTTTTTTTTTTTTTTTTTTTTTTTTTTTTTGATTTTTTGATTTTAATTATATAATTGTCACATATATATATATATATATACATATATATATATATATATATATATATATATATATATATATATATATATATATATATATATATATATATATATATATATATATATATATATATATATATATATATATATATATATATATATTTGTTACATAAACATCCCTCAGCATTAACAGAGAATGAGAAAGATTTTGTAACTGACTTTGAATATAAGGAAAGTTGTTTCTATGGACTACCTAAAATTCACAAATCAAAATTAATCAAAGAAGCTATACAAAAACAAAACACGGAATACATTGTTTGTGAAAATCCACAGGATTTAACATTCCGACCAATTGTTGGAGGACCCGCAGCACCTACCCAACTTCTCAGCAATCTACTAGATATAGTGTTGAAACCTCTCTGCCAACACGTTAAAAGTTTTAGATATAGTGTTGAAACCTCTCTGCCAACACGTTAAAAGTTTTGTCCGAGACGATTTAGATTTTTTACGACATCTACCTAACCAAGTCGATTATGACACAAAACTCGTTACTTTAGATGTAGTGAATTTATACACCAATATAACCAGTACCCTGGGAATCAAGGCTTTAAATTTCTGGATTGAAAATTACAGAAATGAAATTGGCAACCGATTTACAAAGGAGTTTTTATTAGAAGCTACAGAATTAGTTTTAAAGAACAATGTGTTTACTTTCAATGAAAAATATTTTCATCAAGTGAAAGGCACAGCTATGGGTACCAAAATGGCCCCTACATATGCAACTCTCACCCTTGGATATCTAGAAGAAACACTTTATGAAAAAGCCAGTGAACAATTTGATGAAGAATTTGGCGAATATCTTAAGAAAAACTGGAAAAGATATCTAGATGATTGTTTTATTATATGGAAAAAAGATGATTCAGATTTGAGCATTTTAAATGATATCTTGAATGAATTAGACCCAGATATTAATATTACAATGGAAAAAAGTTCCACTCAACTACCATTTTTAGATGTGTTAATCTGTAAAGAAAACAACAAAATCTCTACAGATATATTTTATAAAAATACTGACGCTCATCAGTATTTGCATATTGGTTCTTCCCACCCACGACACATTAAAAGAGCAATCCCATACAACCTAGCCCGAAGAATATGCACAATAGTCAGTGAGGAAGAAACCAGAAATCAACGTCTGGAGGAATTGAAAATATATCTCACATACCAACATTATCCTTTAAACTTAATTAATGACGGCATCAAGAAAGCAAAGGAACTAGACAGGCAAGAATTAATTAACCCAACTGCTAAGGATGTAGAGGAAATTAAAATATTACCACTAGTCACAACTTACAACCCTAACAACCAGAATATTACTCCTATCGTTCAAAATCGCAATGATATCCTCAAAACAGATGAAGAAATGTCAAGTGTTTTATCAAAATTTAAATTTATAAACAGCAAAAGGCAGCCAAAAAACCTCAGAAGAATGCTCTGTCCTTCCAAAATAAGGAAATCTACAAAGTCTGTGACGAAGTGTAAAAAACCCGCGATGTGGCACATGTCCTTTTTAAGACAAGGAACGTCATTTAATTTCAGAGGAAAAGATTTTTTTATTAATTCGACATGACATGTGAGTCCAAAAATTTAACATATGTTATTACTTGCGGAGGATGTAACCAATTCTACATCGGTGAAACGGGGACCACATTGAGAGCCAGAATCCGGGTGCATAAACAAGCATTCAAGTCCCCGAGTACCGCAAGATGAAACTCAGCGAACTTATAGATATATGCGGACACGGACAATTTAAAGTATTTCCTTTTTATAAACTTTTTAGAGACACTGTAATTGAAAGAAGAGAAAAAGAAAACATTTCATTCAAAAATTTAAATCCAGTCTTAACAGTTTGATTTAATTTGATTTCTGACAAAACTTTCACACAGAGTATAACCTTCCTATGTTCTCAATTAGTAATATATACACATGTTGGATTTGATTTCAGAAGTGTGATCTTACTGCAAGCATTTTATAGCTAGCTGTCAGATTCAATTATAGATAATGATTTTTAAAGTATATTAATAGTTTTGTTAGACATTACAGTCAAGAAAACGTTATTATGTATTTGTAAAACGTCTGAAGATAATAATGAAAGCGCTAACGTTTTAACCTGTGTTGCCTTTCTTTTTTTAATTTTATCTATATAAAAACCGGACACTGTGAATGTTTCAAATTTGGATATATATATATATGTATATATATATATATATATATATATATATATATATATATATATATATATATATATATATATATATATATATATATATATATATATATATATATATATATATATATATATATATATATATCTGACTCGGATTTAAAGGATTAAACTTAAAGCCTTATTAAAAAACTTCCATGACGTCACCCATTGTTATTGGTCTACTTATATTTTAACGATTCAACCATCACTAGTTGGATATTTAAAGATCCAACTGGCCATCAGTTGGATATTCAAATATCCAACTGCCTATCGGTTGGATATTTAAATATCCAACTGTGCATACAAACATAATTAAGCAATGAACAAAGAGATAAAAGAGTTGAAAATGTATTTCCAATGCACATAAAAAACAATTACTCCGAATTTGTCACACTATTAGAATTTATGTCCAATGCACACGGAATTTTAATCGCTTTTTTCACACCATTAGAACTGTGTTAAAAATGTACTGTCAATGCTCACAAGAATTAAAATTCCTCCCAATTTTGCACACTATTAACACTTATCGTCAATAAAATAGCCAATACTTATCCGATGGTATTTTAACAGAATGTTTCCGGTCTTAAATTTTGAAAGCATCACTTTTTGACATGCTTATGAATACATTTTCACCTTGAACCTTAATTGACATCACTTCCTGTTGCTGAAGGTTATTTCAGGGATGCGTTATTAGCAAATCCTCTCAGATTTTTCGAGGTTCGTCTCTGTTCTCATACTTTTCTAGCGTACTTCCCAAAACAATTTAATAAATTGACAGCCCATCATTTTTTGTCACCCTTTTTATTGCAAATCTTGATATGGAATATTTTTAAAGCAGGTTCCGCATAAAACCGACAATCTTTTCATCTGTTATAGCACTACTATAGTCTGTCCCACGACCGGAACGTCACTACTTTTTGCAAGATATCTCAAAATATATAAATACCTTGGCTTTCAACCTAGGTTCGATCGGTAGATTGATTTTTTTCCAAACTTCCTGCATTTATACGAACCCTCGAGGTCTACCAGTGTATTGACACGGCGGCAAATTCAAAGTCTACGGGGATTTAACATGGTAAACTCGTCCATTAGCGTCGAGATTACGGGGCGGGGAACCAGTTTTTGAAGGGAGTAGTTGTTCTTTCCAAAGTAAAATTCCGAAAAATCTTAGAAAATCAAAGGACGTAATTTAAAGTGTTTTTATTAATAATGTGAGTATTTATTTGAATTAAAATATATTTTAACACTGTATAACGAGTTTTGTCATAAACGCCGAGAAAATAGTCCGCGGCCGAGTATAATGCAGTACAAGTTGTGGATACAGATGTTGAAATGGCCATGATGATGCAAGAATGTGTTTTTAAAAACGTAAGTTGTTTGTTTTATTTATTTTTTGCTGCTGTTGTTTTACTACCTAATGTACACACACGAAAGAAGTGTTTCCAAATTGTAAGAATATGCCAAAACGCGTGGTATATGTATATCTGGCATTTTAACAGTACCCCATATACAGAAGTATGTGTTTAAAAAAACGTAAAAAGGTACATATGACACAATCAGCTGATTAAACAATTAGTAGAAAAGCATTAAAATAACACCAAGATTACATAAAGAAAATAACAGCTGGCAAAAACATTATTTTCAATAAATGAAAGTCTCTACTTTCTCTTTCAACATTTCATGCTTTTGACAGTGAATCACAATCTACATGATGTAAAATGCATTTTCTTTTTACATTTATTTGTAGTGTCAACACCCTGGGGAATCAATATAGAGTTTTCTATATCATGTATATATAACACATATTTTTGGCATTATTATTTTTTTTTTTAATTTTTATTGAAAAATGTGTATTTTTTTTTTTTTTTTTTTTACAAGTTCTAACATCTAAAATATACCTTTAGCCCAAAGTTTTGTTAATTTTACAGGACCGAGTTCTAAGGGTCATTTATGTACATATATTGATGTATAGACTACTATCTTGGTAGATGAATATACAGAGTGTTTCAGCAATCATGTCCTGACTTTCCAGTTTAAATAAAAACAGAAGCAAAAGAGGAAAAAGGGAAAAAATAAAGAACAAGTCATGTCTATATTATTTCATCAGTATAAACGTTAAGATAAAACTGAATCATTTATTCTGAATACAGACATTTTTCAAAAAAAAAAAAAAAAAAATTGACATCAGAGGCAATTTTCCAATTAATGCCATGTGCCACATTCAGTGTTCCAAATTGCTGTGTTGTGTTTCTCAGGCAGCAGCTTCATTTTGTCTCCAAGTTCCCATACTGCTCAAATGTGGACTTAATTTGAAAAATCTGTTTCCTAGTACACTGTAGGGTGTCATCTGAGTATTTCTTTTTTCAAAACTCTATTCACTGGTATATGCAATTTTTTGTTTATAGTTTAGTGCAACAATATTCATATAGAGATCTTTTAACACCCATATGAAAGAATAGTTTTTCTATTGTAATAAAAAAATATATGGTAATTGTATCCATAGCATAATATATATTTTCTGCCAGGAAACCTACTATGAAAGAGAGTTATGTAAATATTTTTTTATTCAACAAAATTTTTCACTTCTAAATTCAGAACATTTTCAAATTTGATGAAATAGATGCCCTGTATTTACAGGTATGGCACATTCTCTTGATTCAGCTATGTAGCTTGATTTAGCAATGAGGGTAGCAGATCAGAAATCATGGCTATAAAGCAAAAATGATTTACATAATAAACCAGTCAGACTATTATAATTAAGGAATGAATTTAATAGCTACCCATTTTATACGGTATAAACTGGGTTTGGGCAGTTTACGCTTTATAAACCGCTAAGCAGTTTATAAAAAAGCGTAAACTGTCCCAACCCAGTTTATACCGTATAAATTGGGTAGCTATTAAATTCATTCCTTATAATTTAATTTTCATTCATTTGGTGTAAGAAAAAAAAGATGATTGCCCTTAAAAAATGACTTCTATTTGTACGAAATTTGAATGTAACATCAGGCGGATTGATATGTTTTTGACGCAAATCATTGTGATGTAGGCAACCCATTTTATACGAAATAAAGTAAATTTTTTATCCAATCAAATACAGCGTTACAACCAAAATTAAATTATTGTCTAATATCTTCAAATTATCCTGTCTTTTAAATATTGAACAATCAAAATGAAACTTTTAAGCTTAGCACACTTCATGTCCACATTTTACAATCTTTTTCTAATCTCTCGTGTATTTTTTTTTTTTTTTTTTTTGTCCCTCAGCAAACTCAGTGCTTTCATTTTTCTCCTTCAATCATGAGATTTTGACTATAAAATTTACATGTCATTTTTCTTTGTTCAAAGTTAAAAAAAAAATTAATTTCAAGAAACATAATACTATGTAACTTACACAATACATGTACACACAAAAAAAGTAATATATCCTGGTACAAAAACCTTATATATTTTTGTATATCATGATACATAACATTTTAAGCTGTGTCATTTTTTTTTTAGTTTTATCTTCCTATTGCAGTCCTAACTATTTAAAAGACAAGTCATTGATCAAAGAAATGTAATAATAACCAAAGCAAAAATATTTGATGATGCCTTTATTAATTACTAAATAACATTTTTGAAGATATAATTAATTGGAGTGCAAAGTTATGATGACCAGACAGTGTGACTTTAAGACATGCATGCATGTAGAAGACTATCTACTCAATTTTTCAGAATAATGTGATTGAAATTCATTTGATGGTGGACTAAACATTCAGGTTTCAGGACATTCTTCTAGACTACAGCTAGTAAGTATTTATATAAATGAAAAAGGTTTTACTCTTCCCATGTATTCTTAGGTTGGAACCTGAAATTGAAAAATTGACTATACATGCATTTTTAATGTGTATCAATTCATGTTAACATGTAATGCAAGTTCAAGTATAATCATTGGAATTTTCATTATTCCTTTAAATTTCACTTTGCACAGACTTGAAAGTATTTTCATGCGCCAGAATCTTTATGATGGATTAAAATGTGTTTCATCATCATCTTTTTTTTCAGGCTCAAAGTATTGGCTGAACAAAAGATTACCTGGTAGTCTGCCAATGGGTTGATCATTGGATGAGCCAGACACCAACCATTTACTACAGAAGTTTTAGTGGAGACAAACATAAACACTCTTTCTCAATCTTCATTCATGACTTGTTTCTCACTATGGATTCTGAGTCATGACTTCTTTTTTCAAAAGCATGGACACCAGCAGCATTGGGCACTCAATTTTCATAATCATTTATTCTTCTAAATTTGATCTGATATCTTTAAATAAAGGAAAGACAATTCATTAATCGTTTGCAGTATTTCCTGTAATCTCACTAAATGTGTTTAAAGTTTGAAGCAATTCTATTTGATAATTTTAAAAAAAACATATACCTGTATCTAGCTGTTAAACAAACAGTAATAAAATTTTGAAAACAGTTATCTGAGTATGATTAATTACTTTGCCCATTTCAGACAGGTAGCTTACAAAAACTGATTGACATCTACTGTGGAATCATCATTGTTTGTGGGAGACCAACATTCTTGGATTTTATCACATGGATCAGCTATACCCATAAATTTATATTTCCACAAATGCTTATTTTAACATTTTAATCAATCCATTAATTCCTTTGATTGTATTTTGGTTAACCTTATTTATGTCCTGTCCACAAAACAGCAAAACTATATGCCTGCCCACAAACACTGACCTCCACAAATTAAAATGATTCCATAGTATTATGCAGTTTAGAAAAAATGTATATCAGGAAGCCATATGTACCAGGGAATGGAATAATGAATAAACATACTTTGAAAATTTACAAATACATGAGGAAAAACATTTTGCTTGACTGGGAATCAAACCCAGGACCTCTGCATTGCAAATACTTTTATACTAATGAGGTATTCTAACAACTAAGCTGCCCAGACTGCTCATGTATCTACAGTCCATATAGCAAAAATTACTTAGGATGTATCTGCAGCTACTTATGGCTGAATTTATTTTATGTACTTGTTTGTTTGTGCTTGTCTATATTCAATATGGTGTTTTTAAAAATTTTAGGTGATTTTTTTCTTGAATTGCCTGCATTTCTTGAGAGACTTCTTGAATTATAGGGTAAAAATGACCATTTTCAAAGTATGTTGTGTCTTCACCGGGTAGCTATTTTGGTATCCTGGCCCCAGGATCATGAAACATCTTAAGCTTAAGTCAAAATCTTTATGTTGTACTAAAATGTTGTAGAAGTCAAGCAGGCCAAAATAAAACTATTTTACAATATTGTTTTACAAAAGTGTTGTTATTTGCAAAATTAGAGATTAACTCAATAAATGATAAACATTTTACTGGCAATTGAAAATATGACTTAAGTCAAAGTCTGTTTCATGATCCTGCAACCTTGCAATTAAATTCTTGTTTCAAAAATTTTATCTATTGTTTTTATGAATAAATATTTGTTTTATTATATGAGAATCAAACTAGCAGCTGGCTCTGACATGTATAGAAAGTGTCAATATATATACATGTATAATCTTTTCTTTTTTTTTTATGTAAAACTATTGAACTTTCTACCAAAATAAAAAAAATAAGGTGATAAAAAAAGAAAAGATAAAATTAAAATAAAAAGTAGTATAATCTTTTACACTTGTGTTATGTAGTTTTTGTGTGTAGGATTGAGTATTTAATTTTTGGCATTCTGTTATATTTATGGAAACACTAAAAATATATCCAAGGGCCTGGATTTACCTAATGCCGATATTACAGGAAGTTTTCGAAGGGCAAGGTCAAATTCCATTGGTGACGTAGTTTGATGCAGACAACAATAGTTGTTTTGCACCGAGATTCAAAATAAAACATTGATTGTGGATTTATGTGTTTAAAGTGTTGAAAGTCTAACAAAAACAGGATATACAGTGCAGTTACGGACATCAATTGTTCACATAGAAGTGATACGATGCCTCTTTTGACCGTGTTTATAACAAACTATAGGAAATTGGATTTATGTGGAAGGCTAAGGAGTAAGGTAAAGCAGCAATTAATTTTGATAATCTTAATAATATGACTACGTTTATTAGAAGTTAGATCTCTACGTTTTGGCAATAAAAGCAGTCATGTCACTTGAGCTAAATTTGCAGTTGCCTCGATTGTTTTTAACATGATAATTACAATCTTAGGCTATATGAATTGAGTCATACCTCTTTTCTTTACGCAGTGTATAGGCTAGCTGTTTTTAAAAATCTCTGATCCCTTCTGTCTGGCCCTGGGTATGAAAGTTTTGTCAAAGACGTAATTTCTCCTATATATAGGCCTAAATATATACTTGGCAAGTTTCGGGCTTTATAGCTTTTTAGACGTTGATAAGCTCAGAGCATTCCCGAACTTGCGTGACGTCATTACCTCACTGACGGCAATGTACGGAAAATTACGAATAATGATGGATCCCCTTCCGAAGTGGCTGCCATTTTGACAATGTTAAATCCCCGTAGACTTTGAATTTGCCGCCGTGTCAATACACTGGTTGACCTCGAGGGTTCGTATAAATGCAGGAAGTTTGGAAAAAAATCAATCTACCGATCGAACCTAGGTTGAAAGCCAAGGTATTTATATATTTTTAGATATCTTGCAAAAAGTAGTGACGTTCCGGTCGTGGGACAGACTATAGAAGTATTGTCCGAATGGAGCTCCGTAAGACTTTTTGTAAGACTCCGTAACACTTTTCCCCAACAAATCATCATCTTACATGTAATGATAGATTTCCAACCTTTTATCAAAATTTTGTAGTTTTCTTCTGCTTTCAGGACAAAAGTATTCAAAACACTATCTGAACCTCTCTAAATTTACATTGGATTTAAAACTATTCTTCATCTGATTCCATGACTGTTCAGAACAATGGAAAGGTTTGAAATGACATTAGCACCGTGCGGTTTCATGCTCACTAGTTCATGAATAAAAGGGGTGTTCGATTAGGCTATTGTATTGTGTCACTGTTGGATATATCTGAATGGACTAGATCCCATTGTATTACAGCAAAGTTGGATATATGAATGGGTAAATGTTTCTTTGGGGTCCAAAGTAGGGAAGTGTTTTAAGTAAGATAATTAACTCGATAGTGTTGAATAGTTTAGAGAAAACATCCCCTCCTCGGGCCTTCGGCCCTCGGAGGGAATGTTTTCTCTAAACTACTCAACACCATCTCGTTATTTATCCATTACGTAGTCACGACCGGCTGCAAGTTGTTTTGAATCACTTCTGTGTTTTTGCCGTAGTTGAGTCTTGGAGGCCGTAGAGGTGGTAAAGGGGAAATGGTAGCAATCAGTTTGTAAGGTTGGAGTAAGAACAACTTAAGTGCACAGCAATAATTTTTTTTAGAGATTTTGCAATTCGCTTAATGATGAATGAAAGTCTGTCGCTAACTCACCTTTCATTTATCTTTTAAACCTCAATAATAAGTTGTAAATACTAAAACTATTTAGGAACCATGCAACTATAAAATATTAAGGTTATTAAATCATTTCCAGTACATTTAACAAATTAAAGAAGTGAAAAATATACATTTACCATTTTAGTCTATATTATTTTTCATGAAGAAACTTTATACATGTCCCTTGGTCAAAAACATCCTTTATTTAGAAACAAACGAAAGACATATCAACAATTAATACCATCGTTTAAATGAAGCTGTTCTTGTGGTTCAATATCATCAAAACTTCCCCAGAGTGATTCTTTTTTACTGGGGTTCTCAATTAATTTATTCCTTTTTATTTTTTCCTCCATTTCAATAAATTTTGTTTCATCCTGTCTTGCGTGGTAGAATGCAGGCCTATTCATCCTAGGTATCATTAACATTTCAAATACTGCTGCCATAATATATAGGATCCCTGTAAGAAGGAATTAGTCTTTAAAAAGAAGTTGCTAAGAACAAGATTTTGACTGTTTAATCAAAAAAAAAAGTTTAATAACTAGTTACTTACCTGAAATAATAAAAAGAATTGAATAGCCCCCTTTTCCTCTCTTAACTCCATCTACAGTGGAATAACATTAGAGTTACGATTTACAACAGGAACCTTCTTGCTTGAAATACTCTTCTGATATTTAAGAAAATGATTGGATAAAATATTAATTTCTGAATAAATGTTCATCTGTAAAACTAAATTTTGTTACCTCCGATAACTGGACCAATTAGAAATCCTATACCACACGTGAGCATTTCCATTCCAAAAGCTGTTGACATCTGTTTGATACCAATTATTTCAATGGTTATAGGTGATAAAAGGGACCACACACCACTGGAATATAAACCAAGCATGACAGAATAGAATACTTTACCGGGGAACGAAGTTCCGATCAGTGGTAGAAATATTGTAGACAGTCCTAGTATTAAAAAACACCCCATGTACAAGATTTTCCCGTCAACATTAAAGTCTGTTGCTGCTAATCCAGTTAGAATTCGAGATAAACAACCGGTGATACCATATATAGACATAAAAGTGGCAGCTTGTGCTTGAGTTGAACCTGTGCTGACATAGTATTCAGGTAAATATAAAACAGAGGTATTGATGCTTATGCTCCAGCATAAAATACTCACACAAAAGCAACAAAATGCACTGTTGGAAATAATTCTTTTGAATTCCTGTAAAATCCATTTTAATTGTTCAGAAATAGTCTCGGATCTTTCTCCTTTTCTTTTCTTTTCAAGTTCCGTAGTTTTGATACACATAGTAAATACACAAGTCTGTAGGTTCACAGCCGACAAGAGAAGAAAGGTACCATTGATTCCATATGTCTGGATAAGGAATTCTGTGAAAAGAGGATACACCGTCACCCCAATACCTGCTCCTGTCGCTATTATACCTGTGGCCAAACTGGGATTGTCAATGAAATAGTATCCTGTGACTACGACAGTGCCCGAAAACATCATAGACTGTCCAATTCCTGTAATGAATGATTAAGCTGTTAAATCAGTGTCTAAATTTAAACATTTGCCGTCTTAAGAATTCAACTCATTTTAAATTATTTTCACTGGTAGAATTACAACATGCTTTACTATACTGTCGTTTTCTTGTAATTGACATGTAAATCTTATTTCAAATGTTGCATGACCTAAATAAAGTACCTGCAATAATTCCGTAACAAATAATCACAAGCCTTATATCTGACACAAAGCTTGGAATGAAGAAACCAGCGAAGCTAAGAAAAGATCCAAGGAAAATTGTGGACCGACAAGACAAACCATTTATTACGGTGCTGGATAATGGACCTAAAATTGAAAAATGAATCTGTTGCTATACTAGTTGCTAAGTATATGTTAGTAAACTTAACCGAGTAACATGAGATTTGGTGTAAAACTTTTGGCATAAGACGTAGATCAAAGACAAAATGGTGAGTAAACTCTTAAACTTATATTTTTTGCACTAACGCGTTGGGTATCCTCAATGAAGTATTTATGAATTTGTGACACAGAGTTAAACGGTAGTAAATGAGCACCATTTTGAAATGGATAGGAATAAATGTACAGAACTTTATTACCAAAAAGAATTATGCTTGGCATTCTATACATTACTGTGAAAGACTTCAAAGTGCATTCTGTCAATTATTTTTTTCTCTGCCGTATAAAACGAGGATTATAACGTGAAAAAGGCCACCCTAACTGCATGTATGACACAATAGTACCTACACTCATGTACCAAATTAAAAGTCACAACATGGCTGACTCTCGTGTCATGTATCACAAACATACATTTTCATTTCCATGTTTTACTAATGTGAAGATGCATTGACCCTGAACTTTTTTACCCAAGCATATTAATTCAATTGTCACCTACTGCCTGATCAAAAGGAAGTTAAAGGCAGAGATTTTTTACCGGGTGGTAAATTCCAGGTGAGGGAGGGGCTTATTTTGTACAGGTGTGAATGCCTTGCGGGCTAGCAGTCTACCTGTGGTTGTTTGTCTCCTAATCCCTATCCACAGGATGTGATTTAATACAAAGTAGAGTACCCAAGAAGTCAAACTTTACCTGTGTTGGGATTTTGAGATGATTTGAAATTGGAAATAAAAAGTTGTAAATAAAGTTTAATCCAAATATTTTTTTTTTAATTTTGTAATTGAATGTGTGTCAAAGTGTCCTCACCCATTCAAAAAAAAAAAATATCATTCAAAGTATTGTTTGTTTGTTTGTATGTTGTTTAACGTCCCTCTCGAGAATTTTTCACTCATATGGAGACGCCACCACTTGCCGGTGGAGGGCTGCAAATTTTGTCCTATACTCGGCACTTACGGCCATTGAGCAGTGAGGGATCTTTTTCGTGCCAGCACCTACTGCGACACGGGACCTCAGTTTATACGGTCACATCCGAAGGACCGGTCTCCACGTCCCACAGTGGGATTCGAACCCGCGACGTAAGGATCAATTCCTTACTCCACGACTCTAGAGCAGACGCCCTAACCACTGCGCCACGCGGGCGACAATATTCAAAGTATTTGTTGAACTTTAAAAAAAAAAATTATACCAAATTTTAATAGACATATTATCATAAATAATGTCATAATTATTTCAAATACTAAATGTCTGTATGTATACATATTATCAAGCTAAAAATTCCATAGTAATAGAGATTCTCTATTGATTATACCATGTGTGGTAAATATCAAAGGATCAAAAGTTAATTTGAAGGTCACCACGAGTGCCAGACAAGGTGTACATGGTATACACAGGGACTAGTAAGTAAATGTCAATCAACTTCTAGCACCCAATGATGTACCTTAATGCACTTGATTGACAGGGGTACACAGACAAGGTATTTTTGAAGGCGGTGCTTAAAATCTCAGCCTTTAAGTCTTTGTTCACAAATATAGTTGTTGTCTGCAGAATACAAGCAATGGGTGCCAGGGGAAAGGATTTGACAGATGAACAAAAAAAGTTGATCCTAAAACTCAAAAGTGAAGGTAACAGTGGTGGAAAAATAAGGGAAATATTGGGAATGAATAGATTTACAGAATGTGATTTTTTGAAAAGGAATGAAAACCAGGAAAATATCAGTTTATCAAAAGGAAGTGCAAGAAAGTCAAAATGTGGCAGAAAAAGGCAGAGTAGTGAAAGATCAGACAGAAGACAGAAGAAAATACACCACAAAAGCTATCCAAACGCACAGTTCAAAGGGGATGACATGAAAATGGGTATCACAGGAGAACAGAGAAGAAGACCACCACCATTTCCAAACAGAATAGACTGAAGCCAGAATATTTTGCAGATCTCATTTACAATGGACTGTAAATCGTGATTGGGCCCGAGTTACATTCTCTGAAGAAACTAAAATTGTTTTGTTATAAAGCTTAATAAACCACATTTTGGGAATGTGAGCACAGAAATGAAAGATACATCATTTTCAATATTTATTCCATGAATATTGAACCTTGGCGTGTCGATCTAACGGGGTTTGGCGTAGACCATCGGATTTTGGAGTCTCATCATTCTTCGAAGTCATATATAAAGCACATTTTACAACAGTTACTCTTAAACTAACATAACTCTTAAACTAAAACTGCTCTAAGTGAAGAAATATTAATATAGAATGCACAAAGAAATTCACTTTTATAAGGATACCCACTTCCGCCCCAGCCCGGGATTGAACTCTCGACCTATGGAATCTGTCTCCTACCAGTACAGGAACAGCGCGCTAGACCGCTCGGCCCTTATTAAAAAGTGAACTTCTTTGTGCTTACTATATTACATGGTAATATTTCAAGTAGACTACATATTAGGATACATAACTTTTGTTGAAATAAAAAAAAGTTGGTTTAAGGATTTATATTTCTTATGGTAGTTAAGAGCCATTCTCTGTAACGACTTGAACTTTTATATAGAAGCTGTGGCACGCATAGTCTCAGAATTTCTCCAAACTCTCTATGATAAAAGTCTTTGATACCGTACACTCAAATCAGGCAAAAATTGGTTTCTACGTGACATGGTTTCCATAGCAACACGTCCTAAAGTTTGAAAACTGGCATTTTTCAACATGTTCAGAGTCCCACAATTAACCTTTGCGGCAAAGCAAACAAGTGGTAATGACTGTTTCTGAAAGTTGAAGGTCTGATGTCTTAAATATTTGATAAACATGTTTGGTAAACAAACTATTATATACGTTACTATGGAAACAAAGTATTCAAAAGTAATAATTGTGTTCATTTAAATTTAAAAAGTCATAAACTTAAGAATAAAAACAATTATGGGTTGAAAAGCAAGCAAATAAAAGACAAAAGATCCTTGAAACATATGCCAAGGACAAAATATGATATTTCTTATGGGTTGGCAATGGTTGCCATGGTTCTAATACCACGAAGGGATTTTAAATTTGTTCTCTTAGTTTTTCAATCTTATCCTATCTTTTTAAAAAACATATTTCTATATAACTGATAATCAATTTTTAAAGGCGTTGGTGTGACAATCATTTTCATAATTCAAAAATTTCAAATTTAATTCTTTAAATAGAGCGTTGCTATGGAAATAAGCCGAAAAAATACGATTAAAAATGTGAAAAATATTATGTTTCCTTGGATACGTACCCTTGTATGTAGATTCCCAAAACTTTTATGATTGATATTTATGAACAACTAACCTGACTTTCAATTTTGACTACCACCCAATTTCTAACTGGATGCAAAAAGCTGGCACATAGGGTTTAATATTAATATAAAATTAACAAAATCGAACATTTTCACTTCTTGGTAACCATAGCAACAGTGTTGTATTTTTCAACAAACTTTATCAATATATGATATTCAACTTTAGTTCTACCAGATAAGTACTATTCAAGGTTAGTCAAATAATATGTTTCTTGATTAAAAGGTAAGTAAATTCCTAAAGCAGCAAAAAATATATCACTTTAACAACTAGTTTGTTGTTTCCATGGTTACACTGCAGAAAAACAATTAATCCCAATTTTTCTTATGTTGTCGGTGTTGCAAGGTCCTAAGGATGTATATGTGCCAGTCATGAATTTTATTGTTTTTCCTCAAGATAGTAGCATTAATCCAATCATAGCAACAGATTTTGCATGGTAACACTGTGTTACCATGGCAACCATGAAAGTTATTTTTAGAATAATATTGCCAATACCTGATTACTTAAGGTCAAATATTTTTTATTGTTTTTCTTAAGTTGTTGATTGAGTTTGATTATGTAACATCTATCATTTGTGAATATTGAGCGTTTTTCAGCATTTTTCAGCATCTAAAATGTATTCCAAATGTACCTATGGTTACCACTTACTTAGAGATAAATTCTAAATAGTTTCTTTATAGCATAAGTGGCGACAAGGTGTCATGTTTTCAACTTTTCTAGCTGTTACCATGGCAACCAAGATACATAGCAACAAAATTTTGTTTGATATATGTTTCTGGTGTCAAGTTGTAATAATGGGCAAAATTTCATCAAAATCGGTGACCATGCGTGGCAAAGAAGTTTAAGTGGTTACAGAGAATCGCTATTAACTTGTTTTCGAAGTTTCCTTGAAAGTGGACCAAAATTCAAAGGGGGGTAGCTTGTAGAATATTTTTTCTAAAACCTCTATAACTTTACAAGTTTGAATTGAACAGATTGGATATTACCTCACGACGATTAACAATTATGAGTAGTAGTTTGGCTTTTTATTTTTAGACGATGTGGATGGTTAACAAATTTTGGGATGAGAAGAGACTACATTTCTTTAATGAATGAAGCTTAAAATTATTTTCTTTAATTAATGATTCTAAAATTACATGGGGATATGCAGAAAAATATATATTTCCATTATACAATATTTCACTTTTATGATGAATTAGTTTGATTGATAAAAATTATCAAAGCAAATTAAAGTTTTTCTTACCAGCTAAACTGAAAAAACTGGTAAACAGAGCTCCTGCCCAAGATACTTCTTTCGGAAATTCTTTGTATTTCTCTAGTAATCCAAGGTGAATAATACCTGCGGAATATCCAAGGCTTGTTCCCAAAAAACTATTCATAAATCCTGCAAACAGTACCACAGGCTTTCGCATTCTGTATACACAGACTGGAACTCTTCACAGCAGGAGGGTAAAAGTACTAGGAAACACTTGTCAGAACATTGCATCATACATGCTGCAAAATCAAAATATCAGATTCAACTTGTCAGACCATTGAATTATATGAGGGACGTTCAAAAATTCGTTGTATTACTTAATCAAACATACGTCAAATTGAAAATAAATGAGTAAAATTTTGGATTCTGCACAATGTCATTCTTTTTTCAATTTTTTTGTCGTGCTCCGTACATCAACAATATCAAAACAGCAATAGTTTGAGGAGAAATCAATTAAGATACGAAAAAATATCATCAACAATTTAGTGATTCTGCAAGAATTATGTTTCTACGAAATTTCATTACTATATTTGGCGTCTGTTAGAGTAAATAATAGCAGAGTCCGCGTATTATTTTGAACGGCCCTTGTACTTAATCTACTGCGTTTTTTTTCAATATTTACATTTCCAATGTCTTTGTCCGAGATAAAATTTCAAATAGTAAAAATACTTTCTTTCTACATAAATCTACTAGTTCATCGATAGGCGTGGTAAAAAAAAAACACGTGCGGGGCGGGACAAATAGAGACAGAAGCGAGGCTTGTAGCACATGAATTTGCAGAATCAGGAGCATGTAAATATAAGGAATAACTGTCAGATATTTTGGTTTCATGACGATGATCAATCGATTGGCTTGCGTGATAATTTTATGCATAAACGCCTTCGGCGTTTATGCAAATTATCACGCAAGCCAATCGATTGATCACATCATGAAATCAAAACATTAGACAGTTATTCCTTAAATCTTTTCATTTTATAATGTAATACATGTATATTGCTAAATATGGTCATGGAAAATAATTGTAATAAAATCATCAGATGAATTTGGTGTGGATTTAAACATTCATTCCATATGACCAATGAAATCAAGACAGCTGTAACCAATCAGAATTCATAAATTTTTCTAAGTTATCGTCACTTGCTTCAAAAGTATTTCTAGATAGGTAGAAGTTCCACAATTTAGTTGCAGTATTTAAATCAAGGTAGATTTACATAAACTGCAGGGTCTATGATAGGTGTATAAGGATAGGTGCATAGTATAAACAAAACTAAATAACGTCTTTCCTTTCCTTTAATCTGTTAATCATTGAGTTATTTGATAATTTAAAAGACTCTGGATCATGAAGCAGACATAGACTTAAGTCATATTTTCAATCATCTGTAAAATGTTTATTTAAAGTCAATGAAGTCCCTGTCTTTGAAGATAGGAGCGTATTGGAGGAGCGATATTAAAAAATATTTTCATTTTGGACTATTTGACTTTTCAGTTCAAGATAAAGTTTTTGACTGAAGCTTAAGATCTTTCATGATCCCGGGACCTGAAACATCTTAAACTTAATTCAAAATCTTTCTACGTATTAAAGTGTTGTAGAAGTCAAGCACATCAAAATTAAAACATTTTCCAATATTGCTTTACAAAAGTGTTGTTATCTGCATTTAGAGATTAATTCAATAATTAATCAACATTTTACAGGCGATTGAAAATTAGACTTAAGTCTAAATCTCTTTCATGATTCTGGGGCCAGGACTCAAAAAAAGTTAGGGCAGGAACCAGCCGAATACTAAACATTGAGTAAGATGGCATTGTAGTGAGCCAAAGTGAGCAGCTTCTGAGCTAAAGTGAATTGAGCAGAAGTGAGCTTAAGCATATGTCACATTTTTAACTTGTATTAATTTGTTTAATTTCTCATAATTTATGTAATAATCATTTTTCAATTAATTTTTATAAATGCTCAGCGCGCCCCAGAAATTATATTCAGAAGAGACAAGCCAATCTAAATCGAAAAATAAAATAAAAAATGCAGTAAACTGATGCACATTTCATAACTTCAGGTGGGATAACAACTTGGCAATTGGTATTTGATATTTTGAATCAAAACTAAACAATATAAAAATATTAGAGAAAAAGAATCATAACTACATTTTGTATAACCTTATGAAGGTAGGAAACAGACTGAGCATTTAACTCAAACGCAAAGAGCAGTTACTGTACAAATGTACAAAGAAACCAGAGCTAGCCGTGTCTTATTTTGGGGCTAGCTCCGAAGGTGATCATTATAGTAATGAAGAAAACGGAACATCTTTCAGTTTTCAGTTTCATTAAGAGGTATAATCTTAGGCAGTATCTGACTGAAAATAAAGAGATTGAAATATTAAAAAGTGAAACATAAAAAAATATTAGTTAGTACAAAATCTAACGATTAGAGTATGAAACATCTGAAGCTTTAGACAATTTTTTTTATATTGCGCTGAAATGATATAGAATCCAAAACGTTAAAAATAAGTGTTATTTATATAATTAATGCACCAACAAACTGCTGTTATATGAAATTGTTAGATAAGTTTAAGTTAGTTTCGTGATCCAGAGGCCTGAATAATTAATTAACCCTTCTGACCAAATGGAGCTGTACATAATACAGAGAGAGAGAGAGAGAATCTCTGAAACTCTTCCAGACCTAGGTCAGTATATCAGATTAACACATTTGGCGCATCATTTGTACAATGCCTGTAGACGTTAAAGGGATGCTGCCCAATACCACTTTGTCGATGGGTGAATTTAAAAATAATGACCACCAAAATGTTTTTTTTTTAAATGCAACTACCCATAACATATTTTTGACTTATATCACCATATTGCACATACATTCTAGTTAAAATTCCAGAAGTTGCAGAGACGTTGCGCACGGTGTTGGTACACATTGACGTTACGTCAAAATAACGTAATTAAAGTCATAACGTTGTTACAAAGTTTTAAACGTTATAATTGCATATTTTAGTTGTTTAATGTGAATTTTATTTATTTATTTATTTTTTAAAATCTAAATAAAATTACAGGGCACAAACTTTTCAATTTTTGAATCTTCGTTGAAAGTATTCAGATGTACACTAAAAATCTTATAATCTTATAAATAAATTGTAAGATTTTAAATATGATATTGCCACAGACATACATATCCCCATTCATATCCTTGATTCCTCTTTCTATTTCTTTTTTCTCACTTTGTACTCTCTGTCTTGCAAGGAGAAAACACATCAAGTAGCTTTCTCTTTCAACTGTCTCTCCTTCATTTTTTTCCATTAGGTCATTTCAAGTTTTCTATTTCTATCAAGCCCCGCATGCGCCTTGGTTTTTGACACCCAAGATAAGAGAAAAGCACAGAAAATCGGTAGTCCTTTCATGCGCGGTTCCAGGAATTTTTCAGAAGGGGGGTCCAACCAATTAAAAAAGAAATATGACTCTCAAAGTTTTTGACAAGCAAAACAAATTATAACTGAAAATCCTATGGGGAGCATTTACAACCTTGATTTTGCAAAGAAATATATTTTTCTACGATAGCATTTACAACCTTGATTTTGCAAAGGAAATATATTTTTCTACGATAGAGAAAATGTGTCTTTCTGCGAGAAAAATGGAATTATGAAATCAAAACATTTGGATGATGTCATTTTTATGACAACCGATGTACAAAGTAGGATTTCCCTATAATCAGCCCCCCCCCCCCCGGATCTATACTAAGGAGTGGGACTTCCCCCGAGGGGAAATCTTACACTAGAGCCTATTTTTCCCCTCTTTCTTTCTCAGAGTAGGTTTTTCCCTGTTTAACCAATGCTTAAATCATATTGACATTATTAAAGTTTATTTGAAAGTCAACTGACTTTTTAATAGAAATATTAGTGTTTTCGCTCAGGAGTTGTCCAAATTTAGTATGAAATTTTAGTAGTTTAAAAAAAGTACAATACAAGAAGCACTGCTCTTGTAAGCTGTAGGATAGGTATGACCCCTCGACCACAGAGGTGTAATACTGGACAGCTATTTTAAACTCCAGAAACTTGGAGAGACACTTAATCAATATTATGCACATGTAGTTTGATTAAATATAACTGGAGAGAAAAAATTAAAAATAAAATTCCTCGTTTTTTTTTTTTTTTTTTCTTTTTTCTTTTATAAATTAAATGTTGACACAACTAGACTTTTTTAATTACAATTTTTGTGAAGTTTCATTAAGATTGTCTACTGCGAGAACACCTGTGGAAAAATTGTAGAATTTGTAATACATTTGTAACCATGTGTCGCCCCCTTGCCCTCATATATAAGTACTGGCATGATATTTTATAGGAGAAGGGGTAAATTGGTTCTTGAGGGAATCGCACTCTATAACTGTTACACAGAGTAGGGATTTCTAGGGCTGTATCAATATTATCAATATATTGATACGTAGCGATATTTAATAATGTATCGTATTGAAAAAATAACTTCCAATACGTATCGGATAGGCAGATTTTCTCATAATGCTGTGAAAAAGTTAGGAATTTCAATCACTAAAGGTTATATTTTCACTGTTTTGAATTAAAATTGATTAATAATAATATAATCATGAAGGAGATAGCACATCTTAGATAAATATTACAAAATACATAAACTTTATTATAACTCGTTGTTTTTACAGTCATTAAAAGTTTGAATTTGAAGTGTAATTTTTAGAGATAGTGTGACAAAACTTTTGAAATGGGTTTTAAAACAATTAGTTTTTATAAAATTCATGCATTAGATGATTTATAAGACTTTTTTGATAGATTTGTTAAAGAGTCCAATATATCGGATATCGCATTATAAAATATCGTATCGTGTCGTATCGAATTTTTTTGCTCAATACACAGCCCTAGGGATTCCCCCGGAAAATTGAATCTGTTGTGGGATTTCTGAAGGGGAAATTCTACTCAAGAGCCAGTTTTCTGAAAAAGACTTTAGAGGGGAAAGACTGATAAATCGGGGCTCTAATTGGCGACTAATTTGGTCGCCATGGCGCCTTAAAATTTTGACTGGCGCCGAAAAAAAAATTTGTAAGTCGCCAAATTGGCGACCATTTTAAATTGACTTGGTGATTGTCAAATTACTGAATTATTAACATTTTCAATTAAAAAAAAGAGCAGAAAAGAAGTTTACAAGTTAGCAATGGGCTCTATATATGTCTCTATATATATTGACTAATGTCTGTTTTTAAATTAATGCTTAAAAAAATTACCTGGCGACTAAAAATTTGCATTGGCGACTAAATTTTTTTGATTAGGAGCCAGTTGGCAAATAAATTTTAGAGATCACACAGAGCCCTGTACATGTATAAAGTTCTTGTTTTAATTTTGGGCTTTTGTACTGATATGTTTTTGTGAATCGGACGGTAGATTGGTTCTAGAATTATTGGAGGTCGATAAACTGAAAAAAAATTAAATGGACTTATATTGAATTGAACTTTTCTTGTTTTTTTTTTTTTTTTCAGCCCCAGTAGTTAAGCTCTCTTTACAAATCGGGGGTGCAGGGTATTGACATGCAAAAAAAAAAGGAGGGATGGGGACGTTTCGCGACTAAAAGCCCTACCAAATTGACGAAAAAAGAAACTGACTTATAGCCAAATTCAGAAATCCTATTACTTTTTTTTTTTGGGGGGGGGGTCATTCTCTTTTTTAGCAACAGAGAGAGAGAGAGAGAGAGAGAGAACAATAAAGTGATATGTTTAGATATTGCTGCAACAAAATAAAAAGGGGGTACCGGAGTTTGAATGAAAATTTTCAGAAAATTTAAAACGAAAGATTATTCTAAAATAATTGGAGAAGGACCTCCTACCCTTCTTGTTACTCCGGACCTGCAGAAAATTGGGGAAAAAAGATCACGGCGATAATAATTTGACGCTCCCGACGTGATTCGTATATATGTAGTGTGTAAAATGACGTTTTTCGTACCTGTGACAAAATGGCTACATTTATATTGATGCTTGTATTTATTTCATGTAGATGATTACCGTAAAAATTATGTCATTATCTAATACAATATGAAATGTTCTTTCAAGATACAGTAATGATTGGTATATATATGTTATTAATTTATGTATTTTTGATATGTAACTGAGACATATTAAGTAATAGTACAGCGACTCGTACGTGCATAACAAAATGGCTACACTTAACAAAGCCTTACTAATATCTACGTATTAGCAGTTATATGACATTTATCAACATAACTAACTTTAGAAACATATGTACTTAAGGATTATTTATCAAAATTTCTTTTTGTTTGGCATTTATGTCTAGTACACATCGCCATGTGGGCTAATGTCAACTTTAGGAAACGATTTTTTTCTGTTGGACATTTTACTTACGCTCTGTAGAATCAGCCCAAACTCATGAAATTGAGAAAATGATATTAAAAATTCAACAATATCACAAAGCATGCATCCAAATTATTGTATTTCCTAAATTTCATTCAATTTAGAGGATTGGGAGTGGATCTTTTTATATATTGTAGTTGCGCGAACAAGAATTCATGTAACGTTGGACACGGGAATTTCGCCGTAATAACCAATAATGAATAGAGCCGTATCATAACTAAAATATTTTTATATTATTAAAAAGAGAATTTTTAGAATAATTTATTACCTTGGATAAAATAATTAATTTCATTTTTAATTTCTAGTAACTTTAACATCTTGAAAACGCCAGTTTCTTTACGACATCTAAAGAGTCAGATTTTATAGTACCAACACCGTGCACAACGTCAATAGAATAGACAATTGGATGAAAAAAAGTTTCAGAATCTCTAGTAGTAAAACTTTATTTGAAAAAAGAAAATATCACTACATCCTAAACGACTTTCTAAAATACACAATTAAAAGAAATTATAGTTTTTTTATGCTTCAAAATGGTATCAGAGACATAAATGATTAGATTTAAACCTTGATTGAGTTTCTTCTCTTGTATATGTGGGGAAAAATTGGCTTTTTGATTGTTATTTTACATCATTTTTTTTTTCAATTCTGGTTTGAAAGTTTTAATATAAAAGAAATATGAAACAACCAAATTCCCCAAAAATCACTTTTTTGTCCATTTAAATCAATTCTTTAAATCTAAGTCAAAAAAGAATTTTGATATGCAAGTTTTCTTACAAAAAAATACTAGATTTTGAAGTGACCTTATTTAACAATATTGTGTTGCATTCCTGACATCTGATATGTATTTTATTTAACATTGTTTTAAAAATTATAACACACAATAACCCATTCTTAGTTTGTAAATCAGTTCGTCGTTTTAACATTTTTTATCATTTACGGCAAGTTTTTTTTTTTCATATTTTCAAGATTTCAAAACATTATAATTTGCACTGTGTAATATACATATACATTGTATTTAAGAATATGTGTTAAGTGATGGAAATTATTCTCTGAATTGACTATAATGTTTTGAACATCAAATTGTATCAAAAACTTTTTATTTATTTATTTTATTTTTTTTTAGTAAAGATAGATGAAGATCATTGGTAAT
The DNA here is from genome assembly GCF_033153115.1 of Saccostrea echinata. Lineage (NCBI taxonomy): Eukaryota > Metazoa > Mollusca > Bivalvia > Ostreida > Ostreidae > Saccostrea > Saccostrea echinata. The sequence continues at coordinate 15,953,071 of NW_026889758.1, forward strand.
TATAAAACAGTTTTGTTGCACTCCTGATTGCAGTAAAATTAAAAATTAAAACCATAGAACACAAAAATTCAAATGTATGCAACGTCAAGTAGTAACAAAATTGTGCAATATTTATAGTCCAATACTTCATAATTAAAAGATATTAAAGTATTTAAACTTACATCTTGGATTATTCCCTATTTATGTCAAAAAGCTGGCTAAAATGCACGTTTATATTCAGAAGATTAAAAATAGTTATGTTTTTCTTCACAGGACAGACAAACATTCTACTCATGGATTTTTTCTTTATATTTATTCATATTTGATCAACAGTAATTCTAACATATTTGTTGCACTCCTGACCAAGAGCATGGGAGTCTTTAAATTAGAATTGTGAAGCGAAAATTACGTCAGAACTTGTTCTGTTCTTTCAGTGAAGCTGAGGTGGAATTACTTGAGTTTTATAACAATTATTCAGTGTGTTTATTTTTTACATTCATAAAAAAATCAAAGAAAAGATAAGAACACAACTGATTTAAAAAAAGGGGAAGGATTTTGATAATAAAACTGTCAATAATTTAATAATAAATTATTCAAATTGAATAATATTTCTTAGCATGAATAGAAGTCTTTTCATCATATAACTTGAATGTTGAAAAAAAGTGTTGCACACCTGACCATAGAAATAAAGATCTGAAACATAGACAGATCCTGTAATTGAATAAAGCTATTTGGTAAAAATATTCTTTGTGTCTCTATTTTCCAAAATAAAACCCAGAGAATCATATACTGATAAAAATTTGGGTTTTTTATGCTGGGGAGCAAGCATCAAATGTTACACTCCTGATATAATTGGGTATGTACAGATACTTGACTCTCATTAATGCTGCTTGTGATTTTACAAATTTATATAACATTTTAAAGTTTTAAATTGCATATCAGTTTTTGTTTTATACTTTGAAAATTCTTTTTTGACTTAATTGTCTATCAGATTTTTAAAATCGATGATTTTTGGCAACACTACATTCTTTTCTGTTGCACTCCTGACATGGTATAACATTTTTTCAACATCAGCCATGACCACAACTTGGTCGAATCCGCGAAGCGGATTATAAAACAGCGTAAACTGACCCAAACCAGGTTATACTCGAATAATTTGGCCAAGAATTAGAGTTATTCCTCATAATTTAATTTTAAAATCATTAAATAACTATGGGTGTAAAATTTCGTTGCTTTTTATTAGTTCAAATTTGCCGCTCAATAATAAAACCGTAGTAACGGAAGTAACATGCCAACGTGAACAACGTATACATAAAAGCAACGAAATTTTACACCCATAGTTAATTAATGATTTTAAAATTAAATTATAAGGAATGACTCTAATTCTTGGCCAAATTATTTGAGTATAACCTGGCTTCGCGGATTATAAAACAGCGTAAACTGACCCAAACCAGGTTATACTCGAATAATTTGGCCAAGAATTAGAGTCATTCCTAAAATAATTTGTGTTCCTTTTTGGATATTAACCAATTAGAGGCTAGAATACAAACAAAACTAAATTATTCTACGGGAAGCCTTAACCTACCTGCGATGTTCAACTAATAAACAAAAATTCCCAAGGATATGTATTAGAAAAGTAATGCATGCAACATCTGATTCTTCTTTTGTGTCCCCAAGGTTCTGTGTATGTTCTATGTATCAAACAATATGAAATAAATGAACGGTGAATTAATGGAATTTAAGATTGGTGCCACAGATTCCTCTGTATTTCCTGTTCGACATTCAATTCACCGTGGATTATTCGAGCAAATTTCAATAGGATAATTTTGTGAAATGTTTATAATTTACGCTACTAATTTTCTACATTGCTCATATTTGATTGTTTTATTTATCAAAGCTTTTTTTCAGTGTTGTTTATTGATCTGCGCCGCCTTTTGTTTTCATTTCAATGTGATCTGTAGCAGTCCAGTAAGTTTTCATTTCAATTTGACCTGTAGCAGTCCAATAAGTTTAATCTTTTTAGACACCTACTGGACGAAGTACAGGACAATAGGACATTTACTGGAACAGGATTAAAAAAAGGTGACTTACAAAAAGGTTTAGAATAATATTATTATACGAGATAATTTATAATTCCTAAAAACTTAGAGACTGCTGCATTAATTTCACCTTGTGCTATGCGTTTAATTATTCCATTGTTCACAAATCCTATCTTTAGTTCGAAATTGACATATAGAGTACTATAGAAAATATAGCTATTATATGCTTGTGCTCCCTCAATAATAACGTCTGATGATCTTCTTTTTTTTTTCTTTTTTTTTTTTTTTTTTGCTAGCTTGTCAAGGAATTTTGGTAGTTGATAGTGCCCCCCCCCCAACTGAAAATGTATAGTTGTGCCCCCTCAAAGTGAAATTGCTTCCTACGGGCCTATAGTATGACTTGCTTTATCTGTTGCTACTGTTGATTTCATTGTTTCCTTCAGAAGCTGCACTGTCAAAGATTGCAACATAACAGCAAATATTATTTAAACGCCGTCTTTTTTTTATTTTTAGGATGAAAACTTCTCCCCTACTTTAATTCATATTCTTATTTACTATTTTATATCATGAAATATGAAGGCAATGACAAATCAGGCTTGAAAGTCCTAATAAACAATACAGATCGAAGACAAAGCAATCACGGACCCCTGGGAATTTCAAAGGTTGATCAGGACCGGTGTCATTAAGTAGTAAGCATCATGCATGTCAATGAAAATATATTATCTTCAAATGGTAATATCGACATTTGTTTAAAAAAGATATTTAAACTTACCTTGAAACTGCCATGTCTTAATAGTAAAAGAATGTCCTTGACAGGAAACTACACGAAATCGTTCTAAGTCGTATTAAATGTACCTTTAAAATTTTGTTTAGAATGCATTGTATGTCTGGGTTAGAGAGATCCTCGTTCGGCGGATATGTTTAGTACATGTATATATTAGGTAAGCCAGGATAATTATGTAAACGAACATCGAGCGAGCAGTGAAGATGATTCAGATCATTAAACAAATGTAAAAATTTAGTCCCATATTTCAGTAGGACTACATTTTTTATTGTTGGTAAACCAGATAGATATATGTTGTGTTAAACATTGGAAAGTTTCAATAGGTACCTTTTTATTGTGTATTTAAAGGACTGTTCCGTCAAATGTTGGAATTTCAATACATCCTACTGAAGCAGAAAACTTAATAAAAATTGTATATTGTATTCCACAATCACCCATTTTCTATAATGAAAAAAAAAATTTCACTCAGTTTTTTTCTTTATTCGACACATATTGATCACCATCTGCACGTAAATATAAACTATGTGAAATTAGATAAGACCCATTATCGTGTATCATTTTTGAATTTTGAATTTACTGGAACTGGTGAAGTTCCAGTAATTTACTGAATTTACTGCAATATTCACAATATGATAACTAGTTATCATTTGTGAATTTTGCATTTTCTACCTTGTGAATTCAATTATAAGTTGATAGTGATAATTATGTTACATTTCAATGAAATTCAAAGGGAGATTATCTTCATAATGCTGACAAACACAAAACGAAACAGGAAGTATTACAGAAAATGAATATGATGTGATATAATGTATGTTTGGTGGGTGAATTTTGCATCTTTTAATAACGAACAGTCATCAAGCTCAAAATGTAGGAAAATTACAATCAAGTAACCGGTAACTCGGTCGGGAAATTTTACGACTAACCGGTCACAAAAAATTATCCGATTAGCATCCCTAATATATATATATATATATATATATATATATATATATATATATATATATATATATATATATATATATATATATATATATATATATGTATATATGTATAGGCTTTGCCATTCTTTCAGTTATTGGTGGAATTGATAGAAATTTATAAAATAATATTTTGTACTTTTTATTATTATCTATTTATTTTTATTTCATATTATTTTTATCTCAAACCTTTACCATAATAGGAGTACATGTTTTTAGTAAATCGCCATGTTCAAAATCATGACATTTTAACGATTTGAACTACACTCATACATTATTCACCCTCTATCCGGAAATATATGAGTAATTTTATAAACATTCCTCAATAAGGTCTGACAACACATTTCTCAATTATACGAGGGTTGTTCGGAAAGTTCGTGGACAACTGTCATAACTTTTTTACTTAAGGCACGTCATATTACACTAAATAATTTCTGAAGTCATATATCTTCTGTAAAATGACATAAAAAAGGAAAAAAAAATACAGGTTCAATTTAAGAATTGTTTCATCGTTTTTGGTTCTAAATTATGACTTAATATTTTGCTTCGTTGATTGATTGATTGTATGTTGTTTAACGTCCCATTCGAGAATTTTTCACTCATTAAAGACGTCACCATATACCGGTGAAGGGCTTCAAATTTTGACCTTTACTCGGCACTCAGGGCCATTGAGCAGTGAGGGATCTTTATCGTGTCACCGCCTGCCGTGACACCGGGCCTCGGTTTTTAAGGTCTCATCCGAAGGACCCGCAACTTTCACTTCAAAGTGCCGAGCGCATGGCGAAGGAACAGTTGCTACCCATTTTTTATCGACTTAGATCAGTCGCGGCCGAGATTCGAACTCACGACCTCCCGATCACGAAGCGAGCGCTCTACCGACTGAGCTACCGTGAACGGTTTTGCTTCGTTGAAAAGAAATCAGTTTTAGAAGATAGGTTCTCCTTATTAAAAAAGGGCAAAAAAGATGACGTCGTAGAAAGTCATGGAGCAGCAGTTAACCATACAGTTTTGTATTGTACTCTGAAAAACTCCAGAAAAAAATCCGAAAATGCCGGAGGAAGTAGGAATTATGTCAAAAGCGAGCCATGCATGTGTGTGTATATGGTACAAGCAGTATTTGAATGATAGACTACTCTGCTTAGACGATGGTGATCTGTGAGAAAACGGATTATCTGTAAAAATCTTATCAAAATACTGAAAAGTTAGTAACGTCATGCTAAGAGTTTGGCGCTTCACATATGCCAATCTTGTGAAACCACACTTATGCAGTGAAAAAAATATAACATTGACAAACAAAATGATGCTACTGGAACAATTGTTAGCAAAATAGATTTCAAGTGATAGAGAAAAGTTTTTGAGTGCACTGGTATTAGTCAATACTGCGTGAAATGTATAGGGATAGTATTTCTGAGAACCTAATGTCGGTGTGTTTTGACGTTATAGTGTGTTGAGTTTAATTGCTCCTTGGTTACAAAACGTGTTGATTTTAAAATCAAATAACATGAATTCTATTAAATCACATGGAATGAAACTTCACACTTAAACAAAATAAATATTTTTTACATATGATAATGTGCTCATTTTAAGTATAACGAAGATTGGCATAGTCTACGAACTTTCCGAACAACCCTCGTATTTTTAAAGAGAATTTGTGATTGAAGTATTGCAACTTTAACAAGTTTCCAGATAACAATGAGGGATCAGGTGCCACGCAACAGTAAGCATCCCCTGTCGACCGATGAAACTTGCCGTGTGCTTCTTGTGATTGGGTAGAGGAAAAAGCCGTAGATAGTTTAGTGTGAAAATAATAGCTAACAATTTATGAAAGACATAAGTCGGCATTCGACTTAAATGCAGATTGTATTTGCATAGAAGGCCATTGTACACAGAATTTGCGAAATATTGACTTTAAAGTCCGAGGTTTTCACCCGGTCGGTTTCCCTCAGGTAAGTTTGGTGTGGGGTGGAGCTTAATTGAAACGGCTCTGAAGCCCCGAGGGAAACCAAGCTGGCTTGTGTATACCTACCTATATACACAGGATGTTATCTGTATATTACCTGTAAATGTTTTCGTAAGACATAGTTTAACTTCGCGTGTTGGTCAATCGAAATGATGATCGTCAAGTTTATGAAATAAAATTTTTTATGTAGACTGATTTCTTTAGTTCAAATCTTTTTTTAAAAAATATGTTTGAATAAAGGAGACAATTTTAGTTTAATTTTGTGCGTTAATAAATTTCAAATCTTTGGTTGTAAGTTGGCGACACCGAGGGAGATAGTCATTCGCAAAAACGAAAGTAGAAAAAAGCGCGGTCCTGAATAATTAAGTCTCTAAAACTTAGAAATCCTGTTTGAAGGCTAAATTTTGTAGAAAATATATAATAAATTAGATAAATATTTTTTGTATAATTCCTATGTGATTAACCCATGACGCATGCATGTTTCGTAAAAATGGTCATGGCATCCGCGTTTTGTTTCTCCGACACGTAGACGGAACGGGAATATAATCACTTTATCCTACTTTTTTCGTCGGGATCCATAATTCTAAACATAACTTTAATATGCAACGACAGCTTTTATAATACTGCTTATTTCTCTTTAAAACTGGTTATTTTACCGTAACTTTCATCACCATGTCTCGAAGAAATACTACACGTCTTAAAATTTTTAACTTGGACAATATGACTATCTCATAATTATGAAAAAGGAATTATTATTTCATTAAATTACACGATGCTTCCAATGCAGTTCGGTATTTTCTGTTTTAAGTAAAATCGATGTACGTGTAAATTTGGATAATCTATACTGCATTATAGATTGTATAGTGAATGAACCCCCCCCCCTTTCTTAATTACAATTTAAATAGATATATGACTGATTTTCTTTTTCATTTATTTAATTATTTGACAGACTGATTAAATATAAATTATATATGGCTAATTACTTTATAATAAAGAAAAAAAATAATATCGGCTCTCGCTGCTTCTTTATCACGATGTTATAAATTATATGCGGTAGGCATCAAAGACTGAATGTTAATTCAATGATCGGTACGATCCCCAGCAAAGGTATACAAGAAATACACAACGGCAGGTAACAAAATGTCAATCAATTTTCAGAATCCAATCTCAGGCTTAATTTCATCTGATTGACAGGGGTTCACAGACCAGGTAAAATTGAGGGCGGTTTTTATTTCCTCCCCCCTTAAACGAGTTTATTAGTACCCTTCTATCATCAATTCACTAATTGTGCAAGAATACAGAGGATGGTATTTCATATATTATATTTTGGAATTCACTTTAATTGCTGACATTACAGTTTCTGGTATATATATATATATATATATATATATATATATATATATATATATATATATATATATATATATATATATATATATATATATATATATATATATATATTTTTTTTTTTTTTTTTTTTTTTTTTTTTTTTTGTTTCAACATTCAAAATCCAGTTAAGATGCCACGAGATAAAAAAAAAAAAAAACTTTTTGGCTATATTACGAAGAGATAGGAAAAAAAAATATTCGAGGAAAATTTTGTCAGACTTTAAATGAACAATAAATGCTTTTATTATATAGTCTATAAATAGTCTCTATATAATCTTTACAAACGCAAACAGTTCATAATACTTTATTTACATTTGCAAAAATTTTTCTTAGATGAACCTATTGAAGAGAAAATATGTTCAATTCTGTATTCATCAACTTATTAGGGGTCAGAGGTCAAAGCGTGACCGAATCACACAGCGAGATGATATCTTGTCCACATATTTCTGTCAGGGTGACACTGGTTTTGGAACTTCTAAGCCGTTAAAGCGATGAAAAAGATAAAATTATCAAAACAAATGTTTTTTGTTCAACAAATGATCATTAGATCTTTCTTCGGTGTGAAGAATGTTTTTAATTAGCCTTAAATCACGCTTACCTTTTTAACCCGAAATTCCTTTGAAGGTATGTAAATTGAAGACGATACCACCGCTTTTGACTTCATATATAAAGAACTCATACAATAATAGTAAGATTATTCTCAGTAGCGATCATTGTTTTTTTCATTACGAACAGATATTTCCTGAACTGGACTGCAAACTTCCGCCAGAGTTCGTTTGTACCAAACCAAACTCTTCCAGGCAGGCATTGTGGGATACATATTTCTCCCAAATTCTCGCGAACTACTTTTTTACGAGAAGACATTTCCAACACAGGTAAATAATTTTTTATGATGACAATCATGATTAACAACTTTGAAATGATAATTTTATAATGTGTAAGTTAGATGCTGATATAAAAAAGTTACTAACATCTTGTGTTTTTCAATTTGAACTGTCGAAGGAGGTATTCGTTCCGAATTTCCTCGAAACTAGTTTCGTTATCGCTGTCGAGGAAGCAAACAACCATTTGTATGGGAATTAATATGCTCCTTTGCAAGATGGCTATTGCTCTTGTTACTTTTGTTTTACTTTTGTAAAACAGAGAAATAAAATCATTTGTTGTATTATAGGTGGAAAACAGATATACCATACAAGATATCAGTAAGAACCTGTTAGATGTATTATGGATGTATTATGGATTTTATTGATGCAAGCAATGACATTGATTCAGCAGAACTTTGCAGAAAATGTCAGTCCTGCTGTTAGACTCCACCAGAAATATAAGTGGCCATTTACAGGTTGGTATGTGTAATATATATTGAAAGTTTTCAGTTTTTTTATACAAGGTGAGAGACAATGACTGATCTTAACTATTATTAATCCACAGATATGATGAGTGATTATAGACACACTGACACCCCTCTCAAGACAATTTTTCGAGGGAAACAGGAATTGGAACCGCATTGCTTTATATGTTTACGTTCCCCCTCAGAGAAGTTGAGAAATATAGTTACAAATGTGGCTCTCTCAGAAAACAATGCAGTTTTGAACAATATAAAAAAGTGTTTAATGTACATTACGTTAAATTCCAATACCATACAGGATTGCAAGATATGTTTATCGTGCAAGAGACAATTAGAAAATTGTGTATACTTTCAGAATACATTGAAGGAAGCCATAAACAGAAAATCAACCTCAAACTCAACATGTTCAACAAAACGAATGGCATTTTTTCAGACACCTAGTTTGACACCTAGTTCTACCAAAAAAGAAAATGTAGATGATGTACACAATAAAGAGAATGTATTTTTGAGGAAAACCAACTCTAAAAAGAAAAAGAAACTTGAGTTTTCGGAACTTGAAACAGATGTAACAATTGATGTAATGAAATCTGAGACGTGTCATTCAAATCATAACTATGGTAGTCTTGCATCACCACTTGACAAAGCAAACTTGAATTCATTTAGAGCAAAACAAGAGCTCTTTTGCAAGAAAGACAACAAAACCTACCAGAGTCAATGCTGTTCTGCAGATGATATTTTCAAGAATAAAATATAACTGTCTGAAATTCATAAACTGATTTTACTAGAGACTGAAGTCATTGCTGATAAGTTATGTTCTCTCAACATTCAACCAGGTCCATCAGTCCTCAGAACAATGCAACATCCATCTCGCTTGAAATCAGAGGATATTTTGCATAAATGTCTGCTTGAATTTCAAAACTGTTTTCCATTTGTTTTTAGAGTTTTTCAGACATTAGCATCCCCATTACATGCTGATCAACAGAAAACTGCTACTGGCAATTCCACAATTGCTATGATGTATGTTATGGCCATGAATAGGAGAAATAAAGATCTGTGTGCAATGCAGAAGATAAACACCTGTATTGCCCTTCGATTTCATGCAGGTAATGACCTCTTAGATGTCTTCAACAAGACTAGTATTACCCTCTCAGCAGACAGTAAATATACATTTCTGGACAAAATGGGAGATTTGAACACAGAGGGGATTGTTCGCAATATCCAGTTGGGAATAGGAGGGAAAGTCACAGTTGATAATATCGATGGAATGACCATAGCAAGGGATGTCAGACTCACTGGACGGCTTGGCCAAGATCAGGTGCCCATTTCCTATTAAATGATGTTATATAGATGTAACTATTTATAGTTAATCTAATCTAAATGTCTTTTGTTGCATTGCAAAGATCAGAATGAAAGCTTTCCATTGGTATATAATATCATATATATAGTATCCGCATTTTTGAAAAAAAAACAACAGAATAAAGTCAAAGATTCATAATTTTTTAAACGTTATGCTGTTGCACTTGATTTTTTACATTTTAAATAATTGTTAATTAAAATTATTTTGAATGAAACATTCCCAAATAAATGTACTTTAGTATAGAGAAATCATTCTGGTTAAGTTTACTTTTTACAGAAAAGGAAAAGGATAAAAATTGTGGAAATTATGAATAAATGTGTGCAGATATACCTTTGTTATATAATTTAAAATTTATCAATGTTTGAATAAATGCATAATTTCTATCAAAAAAGAGCAAATATAATTGTTTAAAAATTTCTTATTTAACTTATGAAAAAAAAGTACTATGGCAAAAATATATTGGTTAAATTGTAAAATGTGTGCGCATTTTGTATTTTATTTTCCACTGGTCTAATATTTTGTATAGTCCGTAGCCCCATATTTCATTATAGTTTGTGTTCAACAAAAGAATGTAGAATTAATCGTGCTCTTGTTTAATATTTTCACAGTTACCAGTAAAGTAAAAAACAGTTATGAATAGCTTTTGCGCTAACACCAAAAGAAGTTATAAAAGAATGATTGGTGTCCGTAGCCCTGTATAGTCCGTAGCCCCAATATAATAACTTCCAGAAAAAGTCATATACATTATTGATACAATAACTACAATACAAAAATATGTTTATTCGAACAAATGCAATGTTTTTAAATACAAATACCACTGTAAAATATCTGAAAATTAACATTTTTCAACTGAAGGCTTGCTTCTGTAGTCTGTCCTGTTACGTTTGTGGTCACAACATATTTCTAAATATACATGATAAAGTTTTCCTTCTTGTGATACATACTAGCAATCCATTTACAATGATTAGCATTGGAATATTTTTAAAATAATATTTAGCCACACAAATCCTACTTACAAAAGGGCTACGGACTCTACAAATAAATTTAGCAAATTTACAGACCATATAACCGTACTTCTGTATTAGCAAGAGATTTTTTTCCTACTTGTGTCTACTACAAAATGGGTATTCAATGGTGTATTAGTTCTCATTGACAAATCTTAACATCCCATTGTGGGATTTGTGGGATTTGATCCCAAAACATAAGGATCAACTCCTTACTTTGCAATTTAGTACAAAGTGAGGCCTTCACTCTTATAATTGAGCCCCCCAATCTACATGTCACTGAAATGTTAATTAAAAAAAAAAACATTGATTCTTTATGGGTAAATATTGTACTATTTTGTTTTTTACTTCAAATGGTCAATCATGTTTTGCAATTTTTTTTTTTTTTGAATTACACCATATGATTATGATAAATTATATACTGATACACCTTTTGAATGGCCATCTTGAGTTATATGCATTACATTAAATGGAGAAAAAAAATATGAAGCAATATAGTCCGTAACCCCCCTCCCCCCCCCCCCAACACACACAAATCATGCCTTGATTTAATTTCAGCTCCTGTTGCTTTTATTCATTATAGTTTGAACACCAATTATGCTTTAATTAGTTGAACTGGAATTTCATTTGGCATTGAAAGGACATTAGACAATTAATTTTTAAGTATGGTATTATAAATACTCAAACTAAGTGGTGTGAACTGTTATAGAAAACCAATTGATAAAAAAAAATGCCCAAGATTTAATTAAACAATATTTTCTTTAAGTTGATTGTCCACAATAGAGATGTTTAACGGTATAGTCCGTAGCCCCCGTGTTCACTTGGAATCCATCCTTCTTAGATGCTAAATTAAAGCTCATTCTTGGGCTTTTGGTGGTTTTAAACAATATTTTATTATCAAAACACCAATACATGTAATTCTGACATTTCCCATCTATGAAATGGATGCAACCCTGCATCCCTTTACACATTCCTCATCTTTATAGTCAGCAGATGGCAAGCAAGTCACAGATATTTCCCCTTAAGGTAATCTTTAAAGATTTTAAAATTTGAATTTGATATTCCAATTTGTCATGAAAAAAAAGTTACAGTTTTTAAATGTTATGTAATAGATTATACATATATGCATTAGTGATGCCTGTACTCAATTAAAAAATGTAACAGTGAACATGCAGTAAGCCACTTTTTTATCAATTGGTTTTCTATAACAGTTCACACCACTTAGTTTGAGTATTTATAATACCATACTATTTTTCATATCAATTTGAGTAAGAACTTTTTTCAGATAATTCCTCAAGACCCTAAGTATTATGATGGGTGCATTGAGGTTCTAAATGAACTCAGTAGAGAGTTGGTGAATTCTTATGAAAAAGCCGGAAGACGTAAAAAAAAATTGTCCTAATTTTGTTTTTAATTTTTTGTTCATATGTTTGTAATGTTACTGTTGTTAAAGGTTGATTTGAAGGATAATTACCAAGACCATTTAATATAATGTTTCTCAGATCCATCTTTGTTGCATTATAGTTATATGAGTTCATTTGTTCATTGTGTTCATTGCAGTATTACACTTAAGGCTGTTTACAGTTTGTTTAAGCAATGTGAGCTGCAATTTTGAAGTCGAAAATTTTTGTAGCAAAATTGGAATTAACTATTTCAATGACAGAAAAAAAGAATGTTCATAAACTTCTGCGGTTCATATTTCAGTGAAAGAACTACTTATAAGCTTTGATTGAACCAAAATTACATTATTGTCATCCTGTACATATTGATTTCTTATATAATACTATACACTACATTGTTCAGAAATCTTACTTCTGAAAAAAAAATACTTTTTTTGTATAACTGATCATAAAAGTTTAAATTACAAACAGATTTATCATAATAGCACATTTTAACTGCAAAATAAAATTCTTAAACATGCAGCTCATATTGCTTTAAATGTTTTTTAGTAAAAAAAAATCAACTACCAGTAAATACAGATATTCAAAACATTTGTCAGAGATACAAAAGATACAAACTAGAGGTACTGTGAGCACTGAGCTCACTAAATGATACCCCTGCCTCTCCCATATGATTATAATGGCAAAGTCCAAGTTTTGTTACGGGAGACCCAAAATAAGTGTTTGATCAAAAAGTAAAATAGGAGGTGCATAATGGCATTATTTATACAATTCTTTAATCAAATGTGTTTTATTGCTTGTTAGGAGATGACTTTGAAACAGCTGAAATAATACTTGGAGGGGATCAACTTGTTAGAGTAAGGATGAGTGGAGCTAAAGATCTTCTTGCTGGTGCTCACACTGCAGTGGAAAGAATGGAGACTTTTGATCCTGTTATAGAGGAGCTGTTTCATGTTGAACGGGATTTTCTTGATGTTAGTTATACTGCTGTTTAAAATGTGAAGAAAAAAATATGTCTATTATGCTGAAATATAACATTAATTATGAAGTGTAAGAATTTTTACTTATAGAAATTGTTCAAACGATTCTACTCAACAAAGACTTCAAGACAAGAAGGAAGTCTAGCTTTCTTCAAATGTCAGCTGAGGAGGACCAACGTAAACGGTCAAGTAAAAGGAGGGTTCCAGGTATGTATCATGTCGTCCATGCTTATTCTCTAGAAGTAGAATGACCCATGGCCAAAGGGAAGCAAGATTCTGAATTTCATAATTCATGCGAATTGTGAAATTCATAGGTTTAGACTCTACATGTACTAGTGTAGGCTAAGTTTGTCATATATTGAAAATACATTATTATTAATAAAATCTAACTTGTTACTCATGGATATCTAGCAGGCAAACTGTTTGCATGATAGTAATAATCTTTTTATCAAAATTTTAAGTTCACGGTCCCTGGGTTCATGGTTCAGGTCTTAGGGTGGGCTTAATTGGTTGATATTGGTTATAAATTAATTGATAACTAATGTTAGTTTAAATTTTGGCTATTATGGGGTTTGGAATCCTATAGTTTTGATATTTTTAGGCACACAGCGACTTCGTACACACAGTTGGCGAGGCCTGACTGATTCAGCTATGTATGAAGAAATTTTCAATGGACAGCTTAGAGAGTGAGCCTGTTATTCCAAATTTGAGTCTGCCAGAAAACATCGGAAACACACAGATTAAAACGAGAAAACCCTTCTTTTGGAAGGTTGTTCAAGAAATTGTGAATGAAATATTCATGGAATTCATGACCCAGGATGTTTACCTCAAATGCAATTGGATTTTGGTGCTAGTTCTGTGATAATTCCCAGAGAACAACTGTGCAAAAATGGCTATGTTGATGTGAAAATGTCATCTGGGGAAGTTTTTAGAGTATTCAATTTACATGAAACCACAGATGACTTACAGAACTACTCTGTACAATTACTGATGTGGTATATCCATTTTTGTGAATTTCAGGATGGCATACGAGAAGGAGACCCTTTCAGGACCAACATTAACTTTAAAAGAATGATTCCCTTCTTTTACAGTCATTCAGATCGGTCCAAATATGCAGTTAAGTGCATAGATTATATCCTCAAAACAGAAGTTTTATTACCAAAGCACACAGCTATGAGAGTGAGACTTGGTAGTTTTGTTAACCCACATGGAAAGAAGGGAGGAAATAAGCCAGCTGACATGCAACAAGAAAATAACATTCTTGTTCTCAAAGATGTTATAAAAGGTTTAGGTGCCAACAAAACCACAAAAGCCATGGCGCGAGCATCTGCAGCAGCCCCTGTTGTGGCAGAAACTGTAGAAAATTATATGAACAATATTGGGTGTGTATCAAGGAGTGGAAAACACAGTACAAAAGACAATTTGGAAGATGTGACACTTCTAGTTCAAATTTTAGATCAATTAGACCCATTTAGTGTGATTGATAACCGCAAGATGAATTTTTACAGTGGTTTCAGGAAAAATCCATTCTCAACTATATCTTCAGATTTTCAATCCCATCTTCTCAAAATAGTTGAGCGCTTGAAAAGATGCCAGAACATTGACCTTGAATACTACAACCAGTAAGGATCATTCATAGGTTTTTGGGGGATGGGGGTGGGTAGTTGCATCTGATTGTAGTGTATGATTGCTGTATGTATTATGTCAAATGTTATCAATATGTTTGGATGATTAGGGGCATATGAACTTGGTGTTTTTAGCTCACTTGAGCCGGAGGCTTTAGTGAGCTTTTCTAATCGAAATTGTCTGTTGTCTATTGACGTCATCATCTTATTCTTAAAGGTTTCTTCTCTAGAGTCACTGTGCCAATTTCAACCAAACCTGCCATAGAGTATCTTTGGATGAAGATGATTTAACTTTGTTCAAATGAAGGACCACACACTTTTCAAGGGGAGATAATTTAGAATTAGTGACATTTTTATAGCATCTTTCAAAAATCTTCTCAGGAACCACTAAGATAGAAAAGATGAAACTCATGTAGAAGCTTCATTCATAGTGTAGATTCAAGGTTGTTCATGTCATGACCCCCAGGGTAGGGTTGGGCCACAATGGACGATCAGTTTAGCATAGGAAAATATTTTTAAAAAAAATTAGAAATCTGCAAAGCCATGATATTTATGGAGAAACATCCTCACATAGTGATGATTCAAGTTTATACGAAAATCTTTTAAAAACTTCTTCTCAAGAAAAGCAAAGCCATGATAAGTCACATTTACTGAGAAACATCCAAAATAGTGTAGATTCAAGTTTGTTCAAATCATGACCCTCAGAAGTAGAGTGCCTGTGGGCCACAATATGTGATCAAAACTTAACATAGGAATATACAGCAGGGCCAAAGTGATTCAGAGCATTGTGGCCGATTGGTCTCTTGTTTAACATGTGTAACCACTAACCAAAGATATTATGTAATAAAAGAATATTATTTTTTCCATAACAAATAGTTGAATTCTTATATATTTAAAATCATGCAAAATCTCAAATGCATTATTTTTACATCATTGAGTCAAGGTCTTTCATGTAAAGGCAAGTGTCAAGGTTTACAAGGCAAGTACTACTATAAATTGTACTTAAATAATGATTAAGTTGTAATCTTTTGTCACCTGCGAATACTATGGCACCATGTTACAATTCACAGTCTGAACAACAGCATAAAATTTCACACACGTTGCAGCATTTGCATTTTTTGTTTCCCACATCTGGCTTGTAGTCTAAATGCTGTAACAATTGCAAACGCAAACAAGTATCTGTACTAATACAGTATTGACACATAGAGTTTTGCATCCCAGGTCTGTTGGTCCTGACATCTGTTTTATTAAAATACAAAATTGCATTAGCAGGTAACCCATCTCGCCCTGCACGTCCAGTTTCTTGTAAGTATTTCTCAATGATGGTTGGACATTTAAAATGAATAACTTCGCGAACAGCAGGTGCATGTAAACCAATACCAAGAGCTACAGTTGCAAGAACTACTCGAATTACTGGCTCAGATTTGCCGAGTTCAAATGAATGGTCATGCCCTCTTGCAACTCAAGGGGAGATAATTAAGAATTATTGAAAATTTGGTGGCATCAATTAAATTTCCTAAGAACCACTTCGCCAGAAAAGTTGAAACTTCTTTGAAACCTTAACTACATAGTGTAGATTCAAGTTTGTTCAAATCATGACCCCATGTGGTATGATGGGGGCACAGTGGGGGATCGGTTTAACATAGGAATATATAGGGGAAAAAATCTTTCAATTGAAAATTTTCTTCTAAAGAACAAAGCCATGATAAGTCATATTGATATAGAAGCTCTGTCAAGTAGTGTAGATTCAAGTTTGTTCAAATCATGACACATGGGGGTAGGATTAGGCTATAATGGGATCAGATTTTTACCTAAGAATATATAGGAGGGAAAAACCTGCTGATAAAGAACAAAAGGGTCATATTGACTCAGGTGAGCCCTTTGGCCTATGGGCCTCTTGTTCTCATATATATCATACCATTCTTGTATCAAGTGTGCTTCATCTATGCAGATACCACACACATGATCCTGCAAAGCTTGGCTTTGTAAAATTTTCCTTCCTTCTCTTGAAGAAAAGAATGCCGCGGGATGGGCATAAATAAGGCGAAATTTTCCAGTTGCCACTACTTCTGGAGAAACTTTCATCAGCAGCTTCCCAACATCTTCATCAGTGTAAACATCATTGCTGTTGTCATCTCTTTCCTCACTGTCATCCACAATATATACAGGATTACAGAACTTACTAGTAGTATGCTCATTATATTGTTTGTTTGTCTGTATCCAGTACAAAAAAAAATCTTGAAGTTGCCTTATCTGGCAAAATGTTGCACTGCACTGCATAAGCATATCAATGAATCATACTATAAATTCCATATTGATGACAACAATTATTTGAATTTATTATGCCCCTTCATGAATTTAGGGCATATAGCTTCTGTGATGACATTTCAATCCTTCCATCTTGTCTGTTCCTCCATCGTACCTCAAAGAAATTGTTCAGAATATTTCTGTCAAATTTTTTGCACTGATGCATATATTTGTGAAAGCTATTCAACTCTTTCATTATGTTCTGACTTATATCAGTTTCAAAGAAATTATTCTATTCCTTGTTCTGCATTTACCTTTACACCTGATTAAGTAGAGGGTATATATTTTTTTTATTTTAGAAAAAAAAATTAACTTTTAGAAAATAACTTATATTGCATAGACAGTTACATTTCATCCACACAGATATTAGAAGTCATATTTATATGAAAATTATTATTTCTTTCATCACATACTGTAATTAGTTTAGATCATGCAGACCAAAAATCTTGCATTATACATTTTTGTACCTTGTGTGCGGTTGCTCTGACATATTTGAATGATATTTCCTAGTTAATTTATCGGACAACTGGCAGTGCATGTATTTAATACATGGGTTACGCATGCTGGTCTAACTGTTAAAATTAGTATATACCTTGGCCATTTGGATTTAGTACAAATGATTCTTTCAGTTGATTGCACTTCAGACTGCCCCTAGGATTTGAACCTGGACTTCCTCAATGCCAGCATATTAGCAACTGCTAGAAGCATGAGGTGTGCTGACCATTTACACTAAGACAATCTGTAAAGTACAATTTATCCACAACACAAAAAACACATGTAATTAAGCAATATATCCTGTCAATGAACATTTAAGAAACAGGTACCTTAGCAAATTAAAAAATACTTGGCTTGTGTTTTGGTATATTCTTCACTCACCGAACCTTTCAATAGAATAGATGTATCATTCTGTGTGTGGGAGTGGGGATTTTTATAAAAGATGTTAACAGCTGGTTAATGCTTATTGTGTGTCTCTGTATGTGTGGTAGTTTTTTTATGCTGAACATGAAGAGTGTTGTGGTCAGTAAGGGACCAGGCATAAATATTATTCATTTATTGACTGGGTTCGAGGGCAACATGAATTTTGTCGGACCCAAGAACCAAACTGTTTGCCTGAGGTTGTTAGGCCGAAGGCAAACAGTTTGATTCGAGGTGTCAACAAAACGCATTTTGCCCGAGAACACAGTCAATATGTGTTTTGTTATACCTTTTGTTTATTTGTTTTATTATTATTTTTTTTACATACATGTATGTCAAACACCAACAAATGCAAATGAGACTTAGCTGACCCCGCCCTTTATGTGACGTAAGCGGTCCAACATATCGACAGGTCCAATATTTCATTCCGCAGTCAAACATCAATTTTTTTATGCTCGCTCAGTAAAACATTACAAATGTTAGACTTTTATAGTACTGAATTATATAGGAACAAATTTTTAAAGGTATAACAAAAATAAATGTTGCCTGGTCCCTAAGCATTAGAAATTAATGAGGATTTTAAAAAGTCTAGATTAAAAATGACATACTTGTCCCCAATGCAGGTTTCAGCTTGTAGGTGGAACCATCTCTTCCCGTAATATCAAGAAAACAGGCTGGAATTCCCCTTTCGCATAACCTGATCCTTCATAATCGCGTTCAATGGTGATGTCACAAGGACACTGCCATGGGATCATCGGAAAGAAATGGCATCAGTTGAAAAATAACACTTTTCCCAAAGCCAGTCGGAAGTAAACTCACGAGGTCCTTTGACTCTATGAAAGCACGAAGTGCAGTAATTTGTTCTACCTTTAATTCATATGTTATTCCTAACTTCTTTTTAGCACTCGTTAATCTGTCTGAATCCATGTTTTCATTGAAGTGAAAGTAGAAAATATATTTGAAAAAAGTATTTATTTCCGTTTTTTGTTATTTTTTACGTCTTTTTAATATAAATTGTACATGTAACTTGTAATTTAAGTCTCATTTATGAAGTTCTTCGAATTTTATTACATAAAAATTAGGGTATTATCTTCGCACTTATTCTTTTCTGTAATTCGGCCGCGTTTTAATCGCGGACGTACATTATCTTAATTCGGTATGCGTTATACGGTAGATGGTAGTGTCTTTGTGTGCGGAGACGCAGAGGACTATGGGCAGTATGAACTGGACTGCTGAACATCAATGTAAGTATTCAAATGTTGGAGAGAGGCGAACTCTCAAGACCAAACAGCTTCTAGGTCATTGCGCGTCACAACATAGCAATACGGCGGGCCGTTCGTGTAATAAATGCAGTTCTATTCAGAATATTCGTCTCAAATGTAAATAAAAGTAATACTTAAAAGTTTCGGGTCTCACAGGATTTGATCACGTGACCAACCAAGTTCATTTCCCAGAGAACTTTTTAACATCGTTGTTTATTTCTTAAATATTCACTGGATTTGAAGTCGCATTCACCGGAGGTAAGTGCGCATGCAGCGGCATTGTGACGTCACAATCAATACTCAAACAACGTTGAAAACAATGGTTGCAACGGCCGGAGCCAGCTGGATATCTAAGCAGATAAATTGTTAGGCAAGTCTATCGCAGGATTATTTTCCAAACATTTCGATGTAAGGAAAACGCGGAAGTCATTAGTTGTAATCTGAACATTTTTTTTCTACGACAAAATGAAAATGGAATCCTCATGCAGCCCTCAATGTTTTATTCATTCGAATCCTGACTATATGATAAAACAATTTTGGACTCTTTCGATGGTGAATATGGTTTGTTATTCACCAGAAAAATATCAATATTGACCTCTGCTTTATTTAGGTAAACTGAGTGTAAAATTTGAGTACCGTATGTACTTGCTGCTTATAAGTCGCCCCGCCTATAAGTCGATTGTATTTGTAGAATATTTTGGAGGGACTTGAAATTGACCCTCTTAAGTCGGTACAACTTTTTGACAGAATCGACTGACAATTTCAGATCAATGCTCTAATGTTTTTACCTACGTTTCGAATAATATTCTACATGTAAGTGATGACACTTAATCTTTTATTCTCAGGGAATCAATTTTATGTCAGTACTCTACTGTATTTACCTGTGTTCAAATAATAATTTGGGATAAAGACATCAATATTTTATCCATTTCCTTTATTTCATGTATGTTTTTCTTGAAGAGTTATATGTCCATAAATTTTGCCATTCATATCGAAAGGAGAATTTTCCACACATTGCTTTGAGAAGGTATAATTTATGATTTTTTTTCTTCTGTTAAAATACTGTTATTAAACTCTTAAGATGGTCATACTTTTGATAGGAAGAATTATCTCAGAATCAGATAGTTTTTGAAACAAATTCACATGAAATGGTTTTAAATACCAATTTCTGTCTAATTTAGTTGAGCAATCTAGAAACATATATGTGAGGTCATCCAGTACGTGCTTCAATTTGATTACACACACACACACATACACGCGCGCGCGCTAAATGAAGATTTTATTCAGATTCTTTTGAATGGATAGCATTGGTTGATACTTAAGTTCTATTATTTGGCATACATTTAATGATTTTTTTTCTGATTTCATTGTTGAAATGCCTCCTCATAAAACATTTTGATATTTCCACAGAGTGTTGATATTTCAAATTTCAAGAAAAACATGGAAAAAGTTACAGCGGGTAAGTAATTCATACAAGTGACATTTTAATAGCTCTTTCATATATTGTATGACAGTGCGAGTCACGGTTGGTTAATACAAAATATGTCTGGAAATACGATGACGTTAGGTACATATATGTATGTAAGACTGTAGTCGATGTTATCATTAATAAAGATGAAATTTATGTACAGCACATTTCAATTATAAATAAATTCCACAGTGCCTAGAAACAAAATCGTCCCAAGTTTTCTTCCTCCTCTTCTTTCATTTATAGTCCTGCTGGATACATCATTGCTGGTGATGTGAATATTATTGACAGTGATTTTTTTAGGGCCGATTTGGGGCCGAAATTAGGCCCCAGTCCCAATTGAAAATATGCCTGTATTTTCCCAAAATGTAGTGGAAGTTTTCCCAAAGAAAAACTTACAAAATATGTGATCAAATTCAGTTTGTTTATTGCATGTTTTTCAGTGGAGTTCAAGCAGGTTTTGTTGTTCAGCCATGATGGATATCTTCATGATTAGATAGTTCATACCACTATTGTTCTTGATGCAAGTAATTAGATAATTCATACCTAGAATAGTCTTGATTTGTTATAACAATTGTTTGTTAAAGTAATACAAAGACAAAAACAAAGCTTTTTGACAATGCTTTTTAAGTGACTGGGTTTTCTGGGAGATTCCCAATTTAGCCTAATTGACGCTGAAATTCCCAATTCTGAGGGCCCCAGCCCCCAGTCCCAAAGTACTGAAAAAAAAACCCACTGATTGAAAATGACGACCTAAAGTTCCTAAATTCGGGGAACGTCGATCTTTTAAATGGCGACATGACTCATTTTCTTTATGAATTCCGTATAGGAATATGACCTCCGATTTTAGTGAAAGAATTAGAAAGATTAATGAACAATATGTTATAGTTTCAGCTGATAAAGCGTCTAACAATATAGCCTTTTTGGTAAGGCTCTTTATTACAACTGCAGTCTTGAAGAACTTGGCTTAAATTTCACATTTGGTAATCCAACTTACGATCTCACTTCCTTTTCAAAAAATGAAACTCTTCAGAATCACCTTTCAGTCTAAAATACTTTCAAAATTCTAGTCAATGAAAGTGAAATTGATTTACTGTATTATACTAGATTCAAACACTTCAAAAGAAAATTCTTACAAAGAAAGATATATTGTAGGGTTCAGTAAATGTTCTACCAACCTCTGTCTTTACCCCTCAAAATTTAGACGTACTGTGGATTAATCAGATGTGATTTTTCAAAAATCAAAAAGAACTTAGAAAACTTTAAACCATAAGATTTTTCCAAAATCAATAATAACATCAATTGATATGACTTTTCTACACTAAATACATCACAGTAGACTAAAGACCAGGCATGTGTTGAAAAAATTAAATAAAATTTCTTCTTGATACTTAAGTGACTGAAAAAAATTGTTCTCTTTTGTAGAATCCCAAGACAGCAGACAGCACGCATTTCTCCGATACGTTTACAGACGGCGCTGCGTCATACCGATGAACGAAGTTGATAAACTGACAATAGAGCCAGGTATCAGACAATTACTTGTACATTTAGTACAGAAAGTTGGTGAAGAAAATCCAGTCTTTAAAATATCTGACATTGTTTCGTCCGGAAGTTTCTATGAAGGAACGAAAATTGGAAATCTAGATGAATTTGACTTTATGGTAATTTTGAAGATTTTTTCAACATCTGATAAAATTAATATTCAAAAGGGATGCTCTGACTGGTACACTAAACTCCAACTACGAACAGACCAAAAGGAAGTCCTTCAACCTTACACGTGCTATTGTAGCAGTATTAACGTTCATAATCAATCAGAAAATAGGTATGAAAATTACTTCAGAAATCCAAAAGATTTAATTTCTAGTTTCTGGGGTACTATTTCTAACGTTACGGAGTCCAACTCTTTCCATGTAGAAATATCTGAAGGGACCTTAATGCCAACAAAAAATGAGAAAGAAAAACTCACTCTTGTATATGTTAGAAGATGTGGTGTGTCAGAGATGAAATATGATAAATATAGCGAAGCTCTAGTTAAAGTTGAAAGAACACATATTGGTGTTGATTTGATGATGGCGATGGAACATCCGGACCCAAAAGCTGTTAGCAATCTGCCGGGCTTTCCATCTGAGTTTCAAGATCTGCTCTTGAAGCATGGATGCCACATCATTACAAAATTATGTCACATTGATCACTCCCCTCACCCCTCTTGCTGGTTTATCTCCTTCGCACGAATGGAGCTTGAGCTAATGAAAAACATGGACGAACACCATAAGTTCTGTTACAAAATATTAAAAGCACTTCTAATTGAAGAAATAAATTTGCCCGGAAAGTGTATGAATTTATCCTCGTATGTTTTGAAAACAGCTTTCCTATTCCATGTTTATGGAGAAACTAAATGCAAACATTCCCGAGTGGACGTTGCCTGTATAAACAGTGTTTTAGATTATATGTCATCGTGCTTTTACAAAAGTACAAATGTCTTGCTTTTTTGCAAGAGACATGAACATCTGGGGACACGTCTTAGAATTCCCATGTTTTGAGTGGGGATGGCCAGAACTTACTTATTATCTCGATCGATATCACAAGTTTGCCTTATTGTGGATAAAGTTCTGGTATAGCGTCGTTCAGTTTGTTAAATGGACACTATCGGAAGAAAACATCCCTGAAATGGATGATTGGATCTCTGTTACTGACACATTTGAATACATGAAAAGAACAATATATTACTTAATTAATAGGTACCTCTGTAAAGAGGAAGTTGTCAAGGGTGCACTCACTATTGAGGAATTTGCTGAATTAAATCTGGATTCTTGCTCTGACGAAGATTTTTCGACATATATAATGGAGTTTCAGAAAAATTACAATGTAAAACTGGATTTTGACTGAAAAATAAAATTTTGAATACACTCATAAAATATCTAATGATGACTTCATTGACAAGAAAAAAAATTGTTCAAGAACTCCAAAAAGTATTAAACTATTTGGGAAAATCTTTTTTCTTACGGATACAAGAGATGAACACGTGGAATACAAGTTTTATGTATATTTTTTAGGTGTCATCAGTAGACTATTTTTTGGCATAAGTCATATGTTCTTTTAGTCGTTCATCTTTATAGAATAGAATAGCATTTATAACCAAATCAGGGCTCAAATGGGCATTTGTATCGGTGGTATTTTCAAGAGCCAGTCTATCAGAAAACCATGCAATACTGCCCAAATCGAAGGTTACCTATCTTGATGAAATTTGGTGGGTAGTAAGACAAAATAAAACAGAAATTGAAGATAAACTGATGGCATTAAGTCATTTTTGAATCAATCAGTTTGTAGAGATTTTCCATTTAATTCATTGTAATTTTCTACAAATATGCAAATGAGCTGTTACGAAAAATTGATGCGAAGTTTGACGATTTTTTGTAGATATTCTGACTAATACTTACATGTAGAAAAATTCTAAGCCACTAAACAATCCTGAGTCGAAACCTTCCATTTGAATGATTTTTTTTCTTCTTTTTTTGTATTTTGCATGTTATTGGTATTATATTCTACAAACAGGAACGACTGATAAAGTAATAGGGCATATCCACTTCTGCCTCATGTAGAATAATCAGATATATAATATATTGAGAAAAATATGAAGATTGTATGTTGAACCGTCTGGGTAAATCATTCTTTGATGTCAACCCGTATATATGTGACCATTTGCTTTCCAGTCCTGTGTTGTTTGTCTGTTGTTGCTTTTAAGGAGTGGTTAGAGCTGACTGTCCGAAAAACAATTTATCTAGTTAATTTCCATGTTTTTATTCCATCGGAAAATCTATGCATATGCATCACATAATTTTTTTTTCTATCAAGGCATAATATAAATTAAAAAATCACAAAAGTGTATTAAATACTGCTTTATTATTAATAGAATTTTATCATCTGAATAGTACTGTGCTTGTCTCTGTTAGAAATCATGAAAAAGACATGTCTTCATTGATAGTAACAACTCTGTTTTCCTTCCGTGCTTTCTCTGCCGCAAATACAACTAAATGGCTAGCCAGAGTCTCTTCTGCACCCGTTTTAATTCCAGAAAAATCTTCATGCTATATGATGATAAATGTAATATATGGGAAAAATATCCAAGTAACATGTGATATTATAAATATCTCTTTATCATGGAAAAAAGTCTTTGTTTGCCAACTTTTACACTTTTTACTTGGAAATTTTTTTCACATCTTAGTGAATTTGGAGAGGTTTTTTTTGTGTTCCCCGGCAACATTCTTTGCAATTCCTTCTAAAATTTTACGATTAAAACAAAGTCTGATATAACAATTAATATGAATTAAGGGATATAGCGAGTTTTGTTCCGTAGAGGTTAAATATGACGAATTTTCATCTTTTATAACGAATATTTTGATGGCTCAAAATTTAAAGATATTAAAAGACATAATTTTTCGTAAGTCATAAGAAGGAAAAACATGTATATTGTGAATTTGTTATATATTCTTTTATGAATTTCTAATATGGATATAATGAATCATGGATACTTAAAAAAGTAAATCAGCGGGTCCCAAAGACTTTGTTATAGCCCAGTTATACTGTTTATTTACCTTGTGAAGATCCTAATTTTAAAACAAAAAAAATACATATGTGAGATTAGATTACATATTTCATCGGTTATATTTACTTACATGAATTGCATGCTCAAAGTGTTCCATTAAACAGTAATCTGCTCCCCCATGTCCTCCTAATGGTCCAGAATGTTTAGACTCCAGCTGATGGTGGTCTGTTGGCAAGATAACAGTGATTATCTAATTTCGAAATGTTATATTTACAATTGATGAAAATCTAACTGAACACTATTTTTTAGATAAAGAAAGTTTAAACCTAAATGTTAAATGATTGACAAACTGCTTCACAATAGTAACATTACTTGTGCTATCTTCTTGCTGGATATGAAGTTTTATGTGAAAATGTAAACAGTCAAAAAGCATTACGAACCAAGGGAAGAAATCACTTTAAGGGACAAGACACAGATTTGAAGTTAATATTTTCTCAAATTTTCTGTATAATATCATGACTTATATGTTGCTAAATATCATTTCACACAGAAATATAATTAAAAAAAACTTATTTTATCTGAAAATTATTGAAACTTCGAATTTCGGGACGCGTTTGATTGACACATCCTTGCACTTTTACAAAGTAAACTTTAATTTGTCCTTTATACTTAAGAATTTGTTAAACTCTGCACAAATCATTGACCATGGACTAACAATACTAGTGAGTTGGTCTTGCTTTCTCACATTTCTACTCGAAATTTTCTGGATTATACCTTTATTTTTTCATTAATACACAACTAAATTTCTACTTTTCTTAAGTTTTAAGGATAAAGTTTACTTTGTGAAAGTGCAAGGATGTGTCAATCAAACGCGTCCCGGAATTCGTAGTTTCAATAATTTCCAGATAAAATATGTTTTTTTTTAATTATATTTCCGTGTGAAATACTATATATAGCAACATATAAGTCATGATATTATACAGAAAATTTGAGAAAATATTTACTTCAAATCTGTGTCTATGTCCCTTTAAAGTTCAGTATTAATTTAATGATGCGTAATGTTTTCTGGCTTACTTACATCTTTGTCCAGTAACAAAATCAACTTGTAAAATCTGTGGTTGTCCATCTCGGTATCGTATCTCGCCCTACAAAGCAATTAACACCAATAATGGAATATAAAAGGTTGGACTAGTTATGCATTCAGTTTGGAAGACAACAAAATCCATAAAAAGAAAGAATTTTCTTACTTTTGTTCCAAACACATTGACTTCTCTACAACAAACAGATTCTGTAAATCCAATCATAGACATTGAAGCAGTGGCTCCACCAGAAAACTGCATATTAACCACCTAAAACAAAATGGACATAAAATATTCTGTTTTCACTTTGTAATCTAGTTGTTGTTCATTTTGACAGCTGTCTAACCTATTTATTTAGTTCCACAAGTATCAAATGTATTACCAAGTATAATAAACAACAAATATAAATAAAAGCAATTTTAAATCAGAAATCATTATGTCCAATTATGTCTGATGAATGTATTACTACAAAAGTTTAATTATTCATGAATTGAAGTGAATTTTCCAAAAAGTTTATATTTACATCATTTATGACCAAAATCACCCAAAAATATATACATGTATACAGATCCATACTTCCATTTCTTTGGTTTGTATCATGAGTTCTTAAAACGAAGGAGGGGGGGGGGGGAGGGGTAAATAAAACGTAGATCAAGCTGTGTACTACCTGCTGTGACATGACGTCATTATCCATGTCATATACACAACGTCCATATGGTCCAGTCCTTAAGGCTTCCGTCACGTTTTCTATATCAGGGGGTTCAGAAGTCAGCACGGATACAGGCCAACCTCTGTTCAACTAAAGATTACGATCAATTACTCAATATGAATAAAGTAAAAGATGATCAAGCTTTTTAATCATGAAAACAATGAAAAGTATCCATTAATAAATGATTGCGAAGCACTGACTTACAGATTTTATACCGTCTTCAATGTAAATTTTGACTGCTGAGTAGGGACACTGTCTTTGCACATCCTTAGGACAGTCTAGACACCGACTACCTGCATTCTTTGGCTGCAACATTCATGATAGTAATTGTAAGCCTTTTAAATATTAATGTGGAACTTGCAATTGCAAAACTTTATGTCGTTTCGGAAATATTAGTCTTCACTCATTCTCTAATCTGAATCAGTTTAAACTGGTATGGAAAATGGGATTTTATACTCATCAATTACCAAGTTTCAAAATGTTTTAAATAGTCTTAACTTTAAATTTTTAAAAGTTGCTGGAAACAACTTCAAAACAAGATTCCATTGCGTAAATTTTACAAATCTTTCTTGTCAATTCAAGAACTTACTTTATTCTGCTTGTTAAAATGACTCAGATGTCCAAACGAGGACACACTCTGACATTTCTTATCTCCCATCCAATGACACAAAAGGTCAATGTCATGACAACACTTTGCCAATAGAGATGATGAGCTCTCATTCTCTTTATGCCAGTTTCCTCTCACATACGAATGGGCAAAATGCCAGTACCCTACCTGTAACGATGAAACAGACCACAGTGTAAACTTACTTTGTTTTTCTGAGAGAAATGACTTAGATGACCAAATGAGGCGACAGAATGACACTTCCTCGGACCCATCCAGTGACATATTAGATCAAGGTCATGACAACACTTTGCCAGGAGGGAAAATGAACTTTCTGATTCTTTGTGCCAGTTGCCTCTGACAAAAGAATGGGCAAAATGCCAATAACCAACCTGAAATTGAGAATGTGGACCTCTGACAAAATATGTCCATAAAATGTTACAAAGTAATGTGTTTATTTTCCCTTGGATTAAAATGTCGCACTTTCATTGGATTAAACGAGACACGTTTCTGTCGGTTATATTTGTATGTTACCGTTCACGGTAGCTCAGTCGGTAGAGCGCTCGCTGCGTGATCGGGAGGTCGTGAGTTCGAATCTCGGCCGCAACAGACCTAAGTCTATAAAAACTGGGTAGCAACTGTTCCTTCGCCATGCGCTCGGCACTTTAAAGTGAAAGTTGCGGGTCCTTCGGATGAGATCTTAAAAACCGAGGCCCCGTGTCACGACAGGCATTGGCACGATAAAGATCCCTCACTGCTCAATGGCTCTGAGTGCCGAATAAAGGTCAAAATTTGAAGCCCTTCACTGGTATACGGTGACGTCTCTATATGAGTGAAAAATTCTCGAATGGGACTTAAAACAACATACAATCAATCAATATATTTGTATGTCAGACAGATGAGAATTAATATCTGGCAATATGGCCAACGTATTGCCTTTACATTTCCATATTAGAAATCATTTATTAGTTTACGGAAACCACTTTCCTTTACAGCATAAGAAATGTCGTCAGATTTGTTGCATCGATAGTTAGCGTCAAGATTAATTCAAACAATAGAGGAAAAACGTTTTAAATTTGAATCTAAATAGAAACAAACAAATTATTAAAAGAAAATAAAGGTGCTTTAAAGATTCTCAAGATTACATAATGGTAAAAGGCGAGATTAATAATTTTGTAAATGCAATTATTTTCTGTTTATTTTAAGCTCTCTGCAAGAACTACACGATTCTGTGGGCCTTTCATACTCGCCATATTCGCATGGAATCCTGGTAGAAAGAAAACTCTGGGAAGATTTCAAAAAAAATATATATATATACAGATTTCCACTGTTCTTACGATCTGTGAGCTGCTATCCTTCCCACGTATGTGCGCTGCACACCTCATAGACTTTCATACATTAAGATGAAGAATATATTATCTAAGCAAGCAATTTAAAGGGCTGGGTGTTCATGATCTCTGTGAAAAAGGGGAAAGAAATTGCATTAAATATAACAGTTAATGGCTAGAAAAATCATGTTTCCTTTTTCTGTTGTATAATTCCTTCACCACCCAGCCTAATTATCACTCAAGAAAGAGCGAGTTCAATTCGAAGTGCATAAAACTACTGATTTATGTTAAAAAAAAATATTGATTTTAAAATAGTCTGTTATCTCACTTCAACTAAAACTGAAGTCATACATACTGGTTCCAGATGTTGAATATTAACCACTTCCCCTATGACTCCACTGTCTATCAGTTCTTTGATTTTTTTCACCCATGGTGTGTATCGGAGGACATGACACACCGTTAAAAAGACATTGTTTTCGTTGCAAACACGGACAATCTCCCTACAGTCTTCTTCTGTCGTCTGGATTTAAAAACATTTATCCTTATGATATCCACAAATTATGACACATTTATTCTTTAGATTTATGTATACTATCACATATATTCAGATATCCATAACTATCTACAGTTTTCTTTCAGGTTTTATTTTTAATTTTCAGCAAGAAGTTTATCCATTTTTTACCACATGACTACATCAAATACTATAAAAATCACCTTAATCTGTATGACTTACTGCCATGGGTTTTTCCAGTAAAATGTGGTATCCTTTCCTTGCAAAGGCAAGAGCAGGATCCTAGAAAGGAATTTTTCAGTCAATTGAAATATGAATAAGGCACAATGAAACGAATTTCAATTACAAAATATTACGAAGTACCCAATTTACCTATAATTGTTATTTAAATTGTTCAAGAAGTTGATGTTTACCTTGTGCTGCTTATCCTGAGTACAAATCATCACACAGTCTGCAAACTTATCCCTCTCTGCAATCTCCCGCCAGTCTAAAGGAAGAGTCAATTTTACACCGTGTCATTCAAAATGTTATGCTCAGTGTATTAAACAAGGGTTAAATGGTTATTTTCCTAAATCACGAATTTACTGTAGGTATATCATCTAAAGTTACTGAAAAAAAAAATTTTAAAGGTGCACAACCTTCATATAAACAAAAAGTAGCAATATTGAGTTTCATTTATTTCATGAGAGTGAGTATGGTTTTTCACTCACACTTTACTACACATTATAGTGCAACAGCCTAAACAGATACATATAACATAACCTCATTTCATTACACTTATTACACCGATACATATAACATAACATCACTTCATTACACTTATTACGCATACACATAACATAGCCTCACTTCATTACACTTATTATACAGATACATATAACATAGCCTCACTTCATTACACTTATTACACATACACATAACATAGCCTCGCTTCAGTACACTTATTATACAGATACATATAACATAGCCTCACTTCATTACACTTATTACACCGATACATATAACATAACCTCATTTCATTACACTTATTACACATACACATAACATAGCCTCACTTCATTACACTTATTATACAGATACATATAACATAGCCTCACTTCATTACACTTATTACACATACACATAACATAGCCTCACTTCATTACACTTATTATACAGATACATATATCATAGTCTCACTTCATTACACTTATTACGCATACACATAACATAGCCTCACTTCATTACACTTATTATACAGATACATATAACATAGCCTCACTTCATTACAATTATTATACAGATACATATAACATAGCCTCACTTCATTACACTTATTATACAGATACATATAACATAGGCTCACTTCATTTCACTTATTACACAAATACATATAACCTCACTTCATTACACTTATTTATACAAATACATACAACCTCACTTCATTACACTTATTTATACAAATACATACAACCTCACTTCATTACACTTATTACACAAATACACTAAACAAAGCCTCACTTCAGTACACCTATTACACAGATTATGACATCACACTTGATTCCTGCATGACTTTAAATTCTTCACAGTCCTCAATGATACAACTACACTTATATAAGCAAATCATACAGTACTTCACACTTTTGTTTGCCCAATGAATTTGACACTGATTACCTTTCTTCACGGTTTCATTTTATTGATATTGAAATCATCTACTTTCTTTCATTCATTTTACTAGCAATTAATCACATCAACGTATAATTTATTCAAACTATACACCGGGTGCCTTTAAGTTAACTGATTGCTACTATTTTTATGATCTGATACCTTTAAACACCATGTCATCTGGGATGTCACATAAATTCTGTAGTCTCTTTCTCTGGTATTCTTTTGGGTCAGCAACAGCAATTACCTGAATAAAACAAATACATTTACATCCACTAAATATTATTACCTTTATTTCTTATGAAAACCATTGCCGTTAATCAATCAGTAAACAACACTAAGCAAGCCACCTGCATAGATTTCTTAAGCTACGGCTGTTCCATCAATTAAGCATACAATGACATACAAATCTATAATACAATATTTAACATATTTAATTTTCTTTGAATGTTTTTTTTATAAAGATAATATAAACAATAAAATGTCTTTCTTTGTTTGTTAGTACGGGAATTAACGTCGCAGCTATTGCAGAAAATAATACACATAACCCGCTCACGCGGGTTATGTATTGTTTCTGCAACAGCTGCGACATTAATTCCCGTACTAATAACCAAAGAAAGCATTCTTTTGTTTAAGTCATATGTAACTGTTCATATCATCTCTTTAAGAATATCTGACTCTGCATGGATATTTAGAATCCGTGATAGAATCTGCACTAGTAAGTTTGTTTATTCATGCTGGAAAAAAGACTACATGAAATGAAGCTAAGTTGTAATGGAAACGAATGTAACCTTGACCCTGTCCAAAACTTTGGTTCAGGGTCATGACACATCATATGATGATAACAATTTGTACCAAATACACCAAAAACAATTGTGACATGGACCCTCTCCAGCTGATCTTGGATCTGTGTTAGGAAGTACACTTGAATCATAAACTTATTATTTTTAAGCCGATTGTAAATTTCATGCCTTCCAGTCATAGAATGAGCTACTTTTGTGCATATTATAACCGCGCGTTTTGTGGTGTCTCTCCACCTTAGCAGTTACTAGGGAATTAGCTCAACACTCGCAATATTTTCCACATTTTTTGAAGTTAATAACATATATAATAACAATCTGGGGAATCAGTTACTCTTCACTTCGTACAATATATATGTGGGGAAACTCGCCATATTACTTAAATAAACGGACAGACAGACCTTATGACAATGAGGTAAACGTTACGGCTTTTACGGACACTTCTTAACCTATGTGTATCTCTACTCTAGCTCTGTTTCTTACTCTAATTCTATACCTTTACTAAATCACATTTTATAAAACATCGACTTTACTTTGATTGACATGTCCAAATATAAATTAATCAGTTACATCTATCCAATGACTGTCAATCTATATTACTTAAGACTGACCATCGCTAAAGGTTAACGCCCATTATTTCACCTGCGTTAATCCGCTAATTGTTACCTAAACGTTTTAACTCAGTGTCAAACACTCTTTTGATCTTGAAATGCATTGTCCATCTGTCCTCACTATCTTATAATTATTTACCCTTAAGCAATATTTAATATCTTTGATTTACTATTTCATTGTTACAGTTAAGACTTTTAATAAACATTAATTTACGTTCTATCAAGAAGAATTTCATAAGATTGCGCATGTAAAATTGTTAACTCATAAACAAGCCGAAAATAGAAAATATTTACGAATGTGCAAAATATACATTTTGCACGGTCATTATGACCGTGCAAAATGTATATTTTGCACAGTCATAATATTATGAAGTCTTCTTAAAGGTCATTTCAAAAACAGAGACCGATGAATCCCCGGTCTTCGAACTCCGAAGCAAAATGTTAATTCATTAGCTCTATCAAATTTAATAGAGTTTTGTTTCAGTGATATTTTTTTTCTATTTTAATAATTTTATTCGAATTAGAAATTGAAGTTTTTATTCATGATCATCACATGAACTTATTTATCACAAACAAATTATAATCACATATCGAGTCTGTTTACCTGGAATTCCTTAGGTTTGCACTGTTGAAAGTGGGCGTAACCAAATCCCCTCTGGCCAGCCCCGATCACTATAGCTGTCGTTTTATCCTTTCTACTGGTCATTTTATTTCCTGTAAGATAAAGTAAAACTTCTTGTTAGTGGAATTTCATAACCCCTTGAAGGCTTAATTGGTTCCAAGAATTAAATATTGCAGGGGCGGATCCAGGATTTTTTTTTTTTTTTGACCATAAATAAACTAAATAAATATCCCCCAAACCTGAAAATCCTATTGGGGGAGGGGGGGGGTCTTCCAAACGTGTGATGTCAAGGCTGCTATGAATATTTATTGATTTGAAGTTTAATTTATTTTTAGGGTAGATAATGGTCGTTATTGCATACTGTTTTTTTTCTGATAAATGCACACACGGAATCCGCTCAAATGATCCCGTCGTTAAATTTTCATTCCGACTCTATTATATATTTTACATGACGATATTTGTTCATCCTCCGGAAGTCTATACATTTACACTTCTCTTAAAAAACCCTTCCTCGCAGTTGTTCTTGTAACATGTTACGAAACACCTAGGAAGAACCTGATTGGCTGCTTACAAGCAGAAGGATTCTGATTGGCTGCTTTACTAGATGCGCGTTTCATGTACTCGGGCAAGCGTCATGTCTCTTGAAAATTAAAAAAAAAAATAAGTAACGCAAGTTTGTAAAATAAAATAAAAAAAAAAATTATGAAATCGCACTGATGATAGAACCTAGATATTTCCCCTATTGTCAGTCTAGACAAACTCCCAAAACGGAGTGAACGACAAAAACCGAGTCAATCGTGCATTGCGGCAAATGGAGAACATGGCATATCCGCAATCGGCAAACCTCGGCTGATTCCGTCACCTTCATCAAACAAGGTTAGATGAGGTACGAATCGGCCGAGGTGTGCCGAGTGGGCAACAACAATCAATGGATTGTCGTGAAACGTCAACTTTGAAAGTAAATAACCTCTTTTTTAAAAAATATTTTGTAAAATCTGACTAAGACATTATCTTTTGATGACTTTTAAGTAGCATTTCGGAGCACTGAAATGTTTGCCAGATTTTCTAATTAACACTATGACGTTCGAGCAGTTTTGTAAACCTATGGTTTTTGCAGAAAATGAGCATTTTCTCTGTTTGAGCGCATGCGCGGACTCTATTTTCAGCGGGTTTTTTTTTAGACTCTACCTCTTACTTCCGGTGACTACTTTTTCGTTAGTTCGTCGAAACTGATTGTGGCCAATTTATTGTCTAAATTGATCTGTTAATCCCTTAAATTGGAAAGCATATATATGTTATTCAGTCTATATATTTCAATTTCTTATTGTTTACTCGATTCCTATAGGAGATGAGGGCATACTCGAGCGTCATCATATTTTTTGTCATTAGCAAACACCTACTTCAGTCCACACTTGGACTCAAACTATTTACAGTAAACATCTTTAGATCGAATTTGGACAGAATCAGAGAAAATTATATTCCAAGACTTAGAAAGTGTGAATAAGTGTGGATTACGAATCTCAACTCGGCGAATGTTATCCATAAGTAAGGCGAACATAACACTATTTTTTTTTCAAGTTTGTGTGCATCCTGAGATTAATTTCAGTGCAAGTTTGATTAAGTAGGACATATAGTTACTTGGGAATGGACCTGCACCAAAAACTTTTACCTGTTCAATCATCCATAAAATGTCGGTTAGTTCCAACATCCGATGCAAGTCTGATAATGTCCATCCCTTGTTGTATCATTCTTGCAAGTCTCATCATAACAGGCCAAATAGTTATAGAGCTAGTCAATTAGGAAAACATAAGTCAGTTCCAGCACCCCAAGAAAGTCTGGTAGTGTCCATCCCTTGATGCATCATCCATGCTAGTTTTATCCAGGTAGGTCTTATAGTTCCTTGGGAATGGACCTGCTCCAAAACTTCAACCTGGTCACTTATCTGGAAGATATACTAGGTCAGATCCAGCATCCGAAGCAGATTGTTTAGTGGCCATCCTTAGATGCATGAACCAAGCAAGATTGGTTCAGGTAGGGCTTGTAGTCACTTGGGAATGGACCTGCTCCAAAAACTTTAACCTGGCCAGGCATCTGGAAAATATAGGTCAATCCCAGCATCCGATGCAAGTGTGGTAGTGTCCATCCACAGATGCATCCAAAAATGCAACTCTGGTCCAGGCAGGGCTTATAGTTACCTGGGAATGGACCTGCTCCAAAAACTTCAATTTGGTCACTCATCTGGAAAATATAGGTCATACCCAGCATCTAAAGCAAGTCTATTAGTGTCCTTCCCTTGATGCATCATCCATGCAAGCGGTCCTGGTAGGTCTTATAGTTCCTTGGGAATGGATCTGCTTTAAAACTTTAACCTGGCCTTTACATGTATCTCAGAAAACTTTTTGTCCTTCCACTCTTTACCATTCACTCATAAATAAAAACGCTGAAAGGGGGATAGTGAAGGTAAATGGAGGAAAAAACGAAATATGCGAGACTATCAATAGCTAGTGGAATATGAGCAGGGATTTCTGTCGATTGAGCTGTTTTGAACTTCGTTTATGTTCAAAGGTACTTATTTTAGACGTAAAAATGTATATTCCAAAAAACATATTTTATCCTCCCCCTCCCTCTCTCCACTTCGCAAAAAATTAAAGGGGGTCCAACCCCCGACCCCCCCCCCCTGGATCCGCCAGTGTTATAACAATTAAAGAACACGTAATAGAAGAATGAGAGGCGACACCTTCACTAGCTGCACATCCGTAGCCCGCTTGTCGGGAAGTAAAAATGGATTAGACGACAATATTTTTAGAAGAGTTACAGTACGATCTGCAGCTACCAGCTCAAGGGACTCGTGAGTCTTTGTAACTGGCGAGCTAAAAACTACAAGGGGAAAAACCCACTTGATTTCATCATTTACACAACAACAAAGTTAGCACAATTATAATAAATACACATTTTCTTCAAAATTTTATCTCTGAGAATGTTTACTTAACAGGTTAAATAAATTAAATCGTAATTTGAAGAAGATGGATTGTTTAACTTACCCATATGCATACATGTACATTTATGCTGTAGAATACAATTAAAACAGTTAGATTCCTCTTAATTAATGCAATAACACGCTTATATACGTGCCAACTTGGCAGCGTTTCGTCAAATTCTATTTTAAGACATTTGATCAAAACAAACAGGAACAGGGAAATCTTATCACAGGTGAGGTGGTTCAGTTCAATAACTCAGTGTAGGTCCATGACAAAGTATAACCATAAGTAGAAATCCCCATTACTTATAAAGGAATAGAATAGTCTACACATTTAACACAAATATACATTAACAAATGCCTCAAATAATGAAATATTATTTGTAGTAGTTTCCTGTGTATCTCGGAAATTAAACGTTTATTTGACTCTGATATTACAGGAGCACGTGTTCCGGGTGTTGGTAAATTGGGATTTTATTTAAATGTGACGTTTGTATCATAGGTGCTTGGTTTTAGGATGGTGTATTTTTGTATTGTTAGTTTACTTTGTCTTTATATATTGACTATAATAAAAATTAAAAATCGCTGAAATTCGCAGTTTAAAAAAAACAAACAAGAGCCCCATGGGTCACAGCGCTCACATGAATAACTGATGCCCCTCTTGTTTATCAGCAGATTCTTTTTCCTATATATTCACATGTAAAACTTGATCGCTCATTTTAGTCTCAGTCTATTCCCGGAAGTATTATTTGAGGATGCTTTTTATACAATATATATTAATATAAATATGACTAGTTCCTGGGGTAAAGATTTTTTCAATATATTAATAGCCATTCTCTGTAAGCATGTAAACTCTAGATCTTATATTGGGAGTGTGGCACGCTAGGTCTTGGATTTTTATGAAACTTGGAACACATTCCTATATTGATGTATGAAACTAAAATTCATTATAAAATGGTTGCTATGGCCAATGGTTACCATGGCAACAAGCATACATTTTTCATGGCTAAAAAACGCTAAATTTTGATGAAAAATGATTCTTTTTGACTGATTAAAAGTCTTTAATAGAACAAGATATTTACATGACTTTATCTTTTTGCCAAAATACATCATTTTTTTTAGTTCTTTAGATTATTTCCAGCATTTGAGAAACTTTACCTCATACAAAAAATATCCCCCGTTTTTAAGAGGGATTTTTCTGGGGAAAAATTGTAGATTTTAGGCTCTTTTGAAAAGCCTGGTTTAAAATTTTGCGGACATTTGGGAAAAAATAAATACATT
Source organism: Saccostrea echinata (assembly GCF_033153115.1). Classification (NCBI taxonomy): domain Eukaryota; kingdom Metazoa; phylum Mollusca; class Bivalvia; order Ostreida; family Ostreidae; genus Saccostrea; species Saccostrea echinata. Next base: position 15,990,570 of record NW_026889758.1, read on the forward strand.
GGTCTGAAAGTCCATATATAGTTCTAATAGAAACTGCAAAGACGCATTTGGTATTCATACTTTGTTTTCATGTTACCATGGTTACAAACTTATGCTTTTTTAAAAATTCCAGACAAGGACAACGGGTATCTACCATCAGTTTCCATATAAATACCTGAGTATTTTATAATGGATTAAAACCAAATTTAGATATGTGGTACACAATAGCAAAAACAAAGAGAAAAATCAATTTTCATGACAAAAGGTCAAAGGTCAAGGTCAAATTGGCTCGATTAAGATGGAAATTTATGGAAACTAAGCACATTTTTTTTTGTGTCATAACTAATACTTGTGTTTTATACAACATAATTAATGAAGAAACAAATTACAATTCTGATGGACAATAACTAGCATCACATGAATTGGTAAATACAGACAGAAGGTCAAAGTTCAAGGTCACAATGGTATATAAAATTTGCCTTTTTGTCCCCCACTTTCACTGAAAGTGGGGATATTAATTTGGGTCTGTCTGTCTATCCATCCATCCGTCCTTCCGTCAGTCTGTCTTTCTATAACACTTTCTTTCGGCGCGATGTCTCGAGAAGCCTTTAAGCCTTTCCAATGAAATTTTACATAAAAACTCCCTGTGGCCTAAGAAAGACCTCCAATGATTTAAAACTCAAAGGTCAAGGTCATGAATTCATAAATTCTGTCTGTTTTAACACTTTATTTCCGCACGATTTCTCAGGAAGCCTTCAAGCTTTTGCAATGAAATTTTATACCACAACTCCATATGGCCTAAGGCAGACCCCTATTGATTTCGAGGTCAAAAGGTAAAAGGTCAAGGTGAAAAATTTATACATTCTGTTTGTGTGTAAAACTTTCATTCCCAGCGATATCTCAAGAAGGTTTTAAGCTTTTGCAATAAAATTTTATATCATAACTCTTTGTGGACCCGCCCGCCCCTCTTAATGTGTCCTGTCCCCCCATTTTCACCACCCTCTGACCCCAATCCCTCTAGATCCATACATGCTCTTCTTTTTTTCTTAAGCAGGGCACAAAGATTCTTTGAATAAGCTTGTTAGTATAGCATTTATACTCGGATTTTGTGAATGTCGTATCCTGTTTTATATACAATGTATTTTTATAAATTACTGAAACTGGTATTACATTCTCACCTTTAGCTTGATGCATAATGTGAAAATGCTATTAGAATGTTTTTTAAGGTCATTTATTGTTAAAAAAAATATCCAAGTCAAAATATTGAAAGCCTATACACTCATCATATTGAGTGCCTTGTGCTACATGCAAGTGTTGTTTTTGCAGACTATTTCCTTCTAAAAAAATTTAACCCTATTCAACACTGTGCGCTTTTCCAGTGGCAGACAAAATGTGTTTTCCTGTGACTTTCTGCGGAGAAGTTGACAGAAAAAGCCTAAATCCATTTTACTTTGCAATATTGTTCTTAAAAAATTTTAGAGACATTGGTGATAATTGAACCCAAATATGCCTGGGTTTACGTAATAGATCTGCTATTTCCAAAATTTAATCAATAATAATCTGTTTTAAAAAAATGCTAGACCTCTTTGGATAATCTGTTTTTGTGCTTTCTTGAATTTGTGTCGGTTGCTAAGTTGGAGTTGGTTGGTAAGCTTGATGGAATCGTACACCTTATGGTGTGTAATGTAAACATAATTTCTCAACTTAAGTCTCTGAAATTGTTGATAATAAATTATCTAACCCTTCCTACAGTTTTCATTTTTTGAAAAAAGAATGAATATGATAAGTAACAAATGACCAGGACATACTCCACCCCTTCCAGAAACCATGTAAAAGCACTTACCCCACATAAATTGGCAAGAGTCATTTATGAGAAAAACACGGATCCCTTGTAAAACGTTAAGATGCATTATTTATAAATATGAATCAAAACCGTTCATTCATAAGTGATTAACCCCACCTCGCCCCCATTCCTGAGGTATAGATTTTTTGTGTTTAATTTTATGAATTTTTTTTTTTTTTGGTAGAAAAAGGGGGGTGCTTGTCAGAAATTTATAATTTATATTTTCATAATTAATAAAATACAACTAGACAGATTTAATATTAATTTTACTACTAATGCTATAAGGTTCAATCTAAATGTATCTTAGTCTAGAGAAATGATAAACCATTAACTTTGAATATGATTCAGACAATTTGTAGTTCTATGCAACCCCCCCCCCCCCCCAATTGAAAGTATAATTTTGACTGTTTGACAAGAATCAAACAAAACATTTTTATTATTGGCCTAAACAATTTTTTTTTATTCTTTTTTTTTAAAGGGATAAAGACCTTTCCCTTAAAGAAAATTCCTGGATCAGCAACATTATCAATTTCTTTGTAAATGATGCACATGTTTCAGTAATGATTTTTAAAGCCAATATAGTATGATAAAAATACTTATTATACTATGAGTTAAAAACTTATTACCGAAACAAGTGCCTGTGGGTGGGAGTGGGGGTAGTAGCACTTATCAACTTATTATTATTTATTAAATTTTCCTGTCAGTCGAGGTCAGATTATTTTTTTTTTCAACATTAATTTTCAAGAAAAGATTATAAGTTTCTAAAATATGTCATCTCCCCACCCCGTATCAAATGGTCATTCCTTTAATGACAGGCATTAACTTTCATCACATCATTAAAAATAAACTTGATATCATACACCTGTACATGAAGTATGATGTACTTTGTTGTTGCCAAGCTTATTTTTATCCAACTTTCAACTTCCAGTTTTGTACAATCAATTTCAATCATGCAAATGTAGCTCGACCTTAATTATCTAGGTAAAATCAATAGCTTACTAGTAGTTCTCTCATATTATAATTCAGTTTTGTTTTGAAAAAAAAACAACACTGGCTTTCCAAAGCTGTATTCATTATTACATGTATATATCACTCTGACTGAGACCCTGTACCTGAGCTTCTTATAACCAATTCAATATAATTTCTAATATCTCAAGTTATCTTTCATCCCCATTTTGAAACTCCTAAGATCCTGAGGCTTATAGCTGGCTTCAATATCATGAATGTGTATGGAGCTGATTTCCTGTATAGGCCTACCATGTGGCCTTGTACATTGCGCCATTATTCATACGTTCTATTTCCACTATGGAAGAGTTATACTTCTTAGTGCTCTCTTTTGTGAAAAAGTCGGAAAATGTACAAATCTCGCGGGATTTCTGGGACAAACGTAACATAAACATGTAAACAATATGTTGAATGTCGATGAACAGTTCCTAAAAAATACAAATAAAATATTTTATTGTTGTGGACTTTATATACATCAAGAGTAGGAGTGACAACGATATCAATTTATATCTATTGTTGATCGTTTGTATCTATTTATCATATGGTACATCTAAATACAATACACATGCCTCGGAAATGTCATATTTTTTATTAATGGATGATAAATATAGGGTTCTCGCTCTCTTACATATGTCATTTAGTTCTTCTATTCTTTAATTTGAATGACAAAATTAACACTGCGACATTTAAGTCCGGACACGACATAGTCCGGACTTTTAGGTACCCTTTCGAAAAGACATAATTAAAAAATTTTCCTGGATTTTGGTGGGATTTTTTATTCTCATCTCATCATGTCAATCTTAACTTCCACAATGTTGTAGTTTTCTTATAAACTTCTCCCAAAAGAATATTTCTGCTCCAGAGATCGAAAAATGTATTTTGAATACAAAGTAGCACACTACCTTTAATTTTTCATCCTATAACAATACAGCTACATATAATTATAATAGACTGCTCTTAATCATTTTGTTAAACAAATATAATTAAATTCATCAAAACCAAAATAACTGCACGATATTTGTTTTCTTTGACCCAATAAAATTAAAACCATGTTGTTTTTAAAGTGAGTTTAATTATTTACTCTTCATTTAAAGTTAACTGATAATTAAACCCGTTTTGGAGTGTCCCCTAAATTCCTTAATCATTCTTAAAAATAACATAATATAAGTATAGTCTTGTTTTCACTGCAAGAATTGGACATGTTTTGTAATTCTTTTGGAATCCTGATAGCGAAGGTATTCTGGGAATGTTGCACAAGAAAAGCCTGACGAATACATGTATAAGGATTTCATTCCGAATTTCCTCTGTTCTTACACGTTGTTCTATTGAGTTCGCTTTGCGAGCGCCGCTTGCTGCGCTCTCTATGAAAATAAAAATACTACATGCAATGCTTTACAGAAATCAGAGTCCGAAACTTATAAAATATTACTGAAATCTGCACACGTACAATGTACAATCTCCATATACATTTAACATTGACAACATAGATTTTGTAACTGCATGGTTTGAAATCTGTAAAATGCACATTTGGCCCGCACATTTTACACTAACAACAAGATTTCAGTCTCAAATTGTGTCAGTACATGTATGTAGACGGAAGATTTTTACAGTTCTAATTTTAGAAATGTATAAGTATATACGTCAGAATGGGTAAGCGAAAATTCACTTAGTATTATTTCGTATAAATTACCAAAGATTTAATATGTAATCAGAAATTTCATTAAAGCACAATTCTTAATTTTAAAAAAATCATTTACTACCGATACAGTGATTATAATATTCTTTTAATAAATGAAATAAAATGTAATTCGACATTAATAAGTTTTGTTATTTAAAAGACATTCCCATTTTCCTGAATTGTGCACGTTTAAAAAGAATAATTCGAATAATCTTAAATTGTATACAAATGAAAATTATGTACATGAACTTTTACAGGCATTCTTAGGAATATAATTCATATTAATTAATTTTTTTAAAAAATCATTACCAATTGAAACAGGATAAACAGATATATTATCTTTGACGCCTTGGGCTGCTCCGTGTTCTCCGTGATATTGCAAGGTATTGTGCAATACAGGGGATTTGATAAATGACTGCGATAATATTTTGAGGTCAAGTTTTTGTAATCACCCACCCCATCAATCCGGATTACAAATAATGTTCACCACTCATAAATGTAGCAGTTTTACGCTTAATATTTCGATTGAACAAAGTTAAGATATCCTGTAGCAATAAACTTTAAACTGTAGTCTAGTAATTGCAGATGCACTTGACAGAATCAATAATCATGAAAAAGACATGTCTTCATTGATGGTACCAACTCTGTTTTCTGCTTTTTCTCCGGCGAACACAACTATATGACTGGTCAGAGTCTCTTCTGTATCAGTTTTAACTCAAGAAAAGTCTTTATGATGTAAAAGAATAAAGTAATAGTTGAGATGTACAACCGCACTTGAAATAAAATTGCAATGTAAGGAAACAAAAACCGGTCCAAATTTCATATAAAAAAAATATATATATAGAATAATAATAATTATATATTATGATATTCGTACTCGGTTACTCGGATGTATTTTTTTCATATTTCAAAGTGCATATATTTATTAAAAACCTAACAAAAAGGTGATTTAATTAAGCATTGTCCATGTCTATACAGTAAATAGCGTCACCTACACCGTTATCGCCTGTACGAGATGAAAAATGCACAGTTAATGTCGATTTGTAGTCGGGGTGTCAAGTCAGTCACGTCGAAAAGTGAAGTTGATCATGTGTGGTAGAATTTGAACTCCAACAAGCTAAGTATTCTGGCTTAATCAAGTGAGGATATCTCCCTTTGTATAGAACCAGTTACAATATTATATGCATTGAAAGCAGCTGTTCATGACATTATAAAGCCATATATACAAGATTGGCTTTAGTCCTTACTTTACTCCAGGTAATATCAAGATAAGTGTATGAGGTAGAGAGAGCGGAAATGAGAAACAATGACGTTGTCGGACGTCATGAAACTAAACGGCGACAGCGCCGGGTGATCATATAATGTCTTTTTTATTTTAGAATAATTTGGAAAATTATCAACGTATCGAGCTAAAATTTTCAACATTTCTTAAACTTTTGTTGTTTTATGTTTCTTATAAATTTTGTAAGCACAGACTACATAGTATTAATTTTATCGCATCAGTCCACGAACTTTTTGATAACCCCTCGTATATACAGTTAGCGTAATTTCCCTGCCTAGTCACTGCTGTTTTCGCCTCTTGTGACCCTCGCTAATTTTGGATGGCTTTAATTATTTGTTTTATATGAAATATCGTTTACTTACGATCTATTAATTATTTTTAGAATATTTAATTAGCATACGGTAGCGTACATAGAAATCCTGCTACCAATTCCAAAGTGAAGAAATTATTTTAAAAAAAACGGAGATTTAAAAAAATTTAAAAGTCAACTGTGCATAGTAAATTTAGCGTATACGGGGGAAACAACCATATACATTGTATTTAAGGAATCACTGTCTAGTTTGATGGGTATGCCAGGGCATCAACGGCAATTAGAAACGTTGGATAAATTATGCATTACGGGTGAAGTTGTAAATATCGAGAAATCAACATAGTTAACTTTCAGTGTTATCACAGAGAAAACATTTGGAAATGCAAATAATATTATACGACTCGCGATCACGACAACGTCTATTCCCAAAGATATTCTTTTTCGCTAATCTAATCATTACAAAGTTGCGTCCTTCTCTTTCTTTGATCAAGTTGTCTTCCTAAACAAGAACTTTAATTTAAAGCATTTGTAATTATTTGCGCATTAATTAATTGTCTTTTGTGTTTTTTCCAAACATAAATTGAAATGTTTATTTCAATTTATGAATTAAAAAAAAGTATCAGTATTTATATTAGTACAGTTACTGAGTTCCACAAATACTAAAGAACTATGTAACTTAGGTAAATTTCTGTATTTTTCTTATCAATTAAGAAATTATGTTTTAAATAGTGTACAATAAGAAATGATAATACATAAATGCTAGTGTTTATGTAATTGCCACAGGTAATGTATATTGTATAGCGTATATTACGCTTATCCTGTGCAAATCTTAAGTATAAATATTTATGTACATATTTTGTATACCTATGAGATGTAATGTCTCTGGTTCAAATAAAAAACAAACACAAATAAAGTACCAAAAAATCGTTTTCGTTTGCCTCGATGTTTATGTACATGCATGGCCTTAGGAACCGGAGGGCCGTGTTCCCCCAATAATTTTGCCGATATATAAATTACTATAGAAAACAGAGCTACTATATGCTTGTGCCCCCTCAATAACAACGTCTGATGACTTTTTTTTTGGGGGGGGGGGGAGTTTTTTTGGGGTTTTTTGTTTTGTTTTTTTTTTTTTGTTTTTTTTGTTTTTTTTTTTTGTTTGTTTTTTTTTGTTTGTTTGTTTTTTTTTTGGCTTGTCAAGAATTTTTTGGTTGATAGTGCCCCCTCAACTGAAAATGTATGGCTGTGCCCCCCAAACTGAAATTGCTTCCTACGGGCCTGTACATGCATGCATTATAAATGAAAGAAAACATCGATGGGATAGACAGGTCTCAATAAAATCAACAACAAACTTTTACTTGCATACCCACTTTTTCCGATCGAGTAGCCGGGTACTCGATCGGAAAATCGTCCGAGTAACCGATTATGAAATATTGACCGATTTGACATCTCTAATACATATACAAATTTGGCATATAGCATTTATGGGTGAAGGGGAAAAAAATTGTGAATTTCATGGTCCCTGCCCCCCTGGGGCCTGAGGGGTGGGGCTAAAACCACCAAAAATAATGCAATCTTTAAAAATCTTCTTCTTTACTCCTGGACATCAAGCAGTCAAACTGTTGGCATGATTGTAATAAGCATTGCGCCCTCTACCAAATTTTGAAATTCATGGCCCCAGGGTCAGGGGTTCTGGTGTTAGGGCGGGGCTATATAGATCATATAGTGAAAGTGCATTATTTCTTTGAAAATCTTCTTCTCTGCTCCTGGGTATTAAATAAAGTAACTAAGTACATGTACATAGTTATGAAGAACAAGAATGCCTCTTCCAAAATTGTGAAGTTCATGGTCCCAGGGTCAGGGGTTCTGGTGTTAGGACGGGGTTCTATTGATTATATAGTGGAAATGCATTAATTCTTTGAAAATCTTCTTCTCTGTTCCTGGGTATTAAAAAAGACAGTAAGTACATAGTTATGATAAGCAAGAGTGCCTCTTCCAAAATTGTGAAATTCATGGCCCCAGGGTCAGGGGTTCTGGTGTTAGGGCGGGGCTCTATTGATTATATAGTGGAAATGCATTAATTCTTTGAAATCTTCTTCTCTGTTCCTGGGTATTAAATAAAGTAACTAAGTACATAGTCATGATGAGCAAGAGTGCCTTTTCCTAAATTGTGAAATTCATGGCCCCAGGGTCAGGGGTTCTGGTGTTAGGGCGGGGCTCTATTGATTATATAGTGGAAATGCATTAATTCTTTGAATCTTCTTCTCTGCTCCTGGGTATCAAATAAAGTAACTAAGTACATAGTTAGGATGAGCAAGAGAACCTCTTTCAAAATTGTGAATTTCATGGCCCCAGGGTCAGTGGTTCTGGTGTTAGGGTGGGGCTCAATTGATTATATACTAGTAGTGAAAATGCATTAATTCTTTGAAAATCTTCTTCTCTGTTCCTGGGTATTAAATAAACTAACTAAGTACATAGTTATGAAGTGCAAGAGTGCCTCTCCCAAAATTGTGAAATCCATAGCCCCAGGGTCCGGGGTACTGGTGTTAGGGTGGGGCTCTATTGACAATATAGTGAAAATGCATTAATTCTTTGAAAATCTTCTCCTCTGCTCCTGGGCATGAAGGTGACAAACTAAGTACATACAATTGTAGTTATGAGGAGGAGGTGGGCCTCTTCCAGAATTGTGAAATTCATGGCCCCTGGGTCAGGGGTTCTGGTGTTATTGCGGGGATTCTATTGATTATATAGTGAAAATGTATTAATTCTTTGAAAATTTCTTCTCTGCTCCTGGGTATTAAATAAAGTAACTAGGTACATAGTTATGATGTCTCTTCCAGAATTCTGAATTTCATGGCCCCTGGGTCAGAGGTTCTGGTGTTAGGGCGGGGATTCTATTGATTATATAGTGAAAATGCATTGATTCTTTGAAAATCTTCTTCTCTGCTACTGGAGATTATTTAAACAAACTAAGTGCATGATTATGATAGGCGAGGATGCCTCTTCCAAAATTTTGAAATATATGGCCTCAGGTTTGGGGGTTCTTGTAGAGGGGGGGGGTCTATTGATTACATGTATATAGTGAAAAAGCATTAATTCTATTAATTAATCATTAATTAATCCTGTCTGCTCCTTAGTGTTGAGCCGATAAATAAATTACTTAGCTATGATGAAAAAGGGAGCTTCGAACAGAATTTTTAAATCTTGTGGTCCTAGGGTCAGGGGTTCTGGCAAACCGGGGGGGGGGGACTTTTGATAATAATAATAGTGGAAAACTGTTAATTCTTTGAAGTCCATAGTTATGATGATGAGGGTATCTCTTCCAAATTTGTAAATTTCTTGACCCTGGGTCTTTGGTTCTGGTGTTACGGTAAGGCTTTGTTGAATCTGTAGTGAAAATGCATTGTACCTGTGAAATTCTTCTCTGCTTCTGGGCATATCGGAAGCAACTGAGTAAAAATTTTAATGAAATAAGTAAGGATATTTTTACCAGATTTATGAACATCTGGACCATTTGGTTAAGCATTCTGGTCCTGGGCAGGGCTCTATTAATTTGTATTCTACTGCATGAGAGAAGTTATTCCCCTTTTCCATTCACCTTTGATAATTAATCACTGTAAATAATGTATTTGAAAGGTTAATAGAAGAAGGTAATTATGCAAGAATTTTTATTGTATAATTCAAAAAGTACTTTCTTAGTTTTAATAATCAGATAGACCTGTAAAAGAATAGATAAAAAAAATGAGACAAAAATTTCTTCTTAAAAGTTCTTCAAAGGCCATAAGAGACGTCAATGTTAGAGGTTGAATATGGGCTTAAAAATAGTACAGAAGAACTAATAGGTTGTTAATAGTCTGCATGGTGATAGTGTTAAGTGGAGGAGTGAGTTGATACTGAAAACTAGACTAATTATTTTGTTGATCCTGAACTTCCTACTTCTTTTGCTTTAGGGCAACAAAGCTTCATCTATCAGTATATTTAACTTCTAAATTGTTGTATTATACTCAGGTGACCGTTAAGGCCCTTGGGCCTCTTGTTTATTCACCGAGTGAACAAATGCATGTCCTTATTATTACACTGCGATGCAGCCTGGTGAATACTATTCTTCACGTGTCACATTTATTTACCACTAAATGAAGCCACATATCATTTATAATGCAAAGGAGAATTAAAGGCCAAAAACTACCTATCAGCCACAGAAAGGCGCCATCGAGAGTTTATGGACAGTTTTCGGAGAAAAACTTTTTTTTTTTTGTAAGAGATATTATCGACAGTTCCTCGATTTAAATATGATCTCTTAGCCCCACATGACTTGAAAAAGGACTCAAGGGAATTTGGCATCTGGACTGATTTCTTCAATTTTTTTTTTAAAAGCATGCATTCCCGTTTCATGGTAAGTTTTGTTAAAAGGGTACTGATTGGTAAATCTGAGCTGATGGTCTGGCTTAATCTTCTAAATGTATGTCTTAACCTCGGCAAATACTGCTTCGTAACTTATAATTAGCATGTAGAAATTGGTCATGTTTTATCTGATTAGAAAATTTGCATATTCGTTTCCTTTTGCAAATACATGTATTGTCCTTTTTAAATTAAATTTCCCCTTCTTAATTACATATATCAATCTGCAGTGAAAGGTAGCAAAATACAAAATATATAATGACACCAAAGCGACATTTAAACGAAATCTGGAGTTTTCTTTTTTTTTTTAATTATTTTAAAGGATAAAGGTATGCATATTAACCTGCAAAAAAAATCACTATGAAATATATCATTATACGTTATTATGAAACATAAAAGTACCAAGAAGCTCTCGGAAAACTCGTGTCTCAAACTGATGGTACATGTATGCATACAAAACTACAAAACTGCATCTTTTTTGAACAAATATAATCTTTGCCAATGTACACGTATTTCATCAATTCAAATCGCAAATAAAAAAGCAGTTTCCAGATTAGTGCTAATTAAATGAAAAATTGTAGTGTCTAATGGTCACAAAAAAGTATGTATTGAATTATCATACATTACAAAATTCTATTGCCGTGAAACCCTATAACCTTTGATGCTTTCCATAATTAAATTACTAGTATATACGAGGGTCATTCAAAAAGTTCACAGACTTTTGTCATAACATTTTTTTTTTTTTTTTGCGTTATATTATAACCAAATTTGGTAAAGATACTTTAACAAAAAAATCCAAGTAATTCAACTATATCATTATAATATCCAAATTATATTTAGAATTTAAGGACAGACGATACGTTCCTCAATAATATTACAGAGGGCGAAGTTCAAAAAGTTGTGATGAAATCTAAATCTGGAAAATCGTGTGGAATAGACGAGCTTCCGTATGAGGTACTTAAGTCGGACACAGTTATAAAAATTCTACATAAGATGTTTATGTTGTACTTTGATACCGGAATTATACCTTCAATATGGCGTAAAGCAATAATTTGTCCGTTACTAAAGGACCCATCCTCCGACCCTCTGCTTCCATTGAATTATCGAGGAATAAGCCTTCTCTCTGTTGTAACTAAAATTTACAGTTCTATTCTGAACAAAAGACTGGTGACTTACTTTGACGATAACGATCTTTTAGTCGATGAGCAAAACGGATTCCGGTGTGAAAGATCCTGTTTAGATCACGTATTTACCCTAAATAGTATAATCAAAAACAGAAATTCTACGTTTGTTACTTTCATTGATTTAAAAAAAGCATTCGATATGGTAGATAGAGAGTTGATGGAATACAGTTTACTTAAAAATGGAGTGGATGGGCATTCTATCAAGCGGTGAAATCTTTGTATCGGAGTACCGAGTCTTGTGTTCGTTTAGGTAACTATTACACAGACTGGTTTGGATGTACGTCGGGAGTTAGACAGGGAGATAATCTCTCCCCAACGCTGTTCGCCTTGTTCATCAACGATCTCGCTGTACAAGTAAAAAACTTAATGGAATTGAATTCGGTGCCAACAAATTGAACGTCCTTCTATACGCAGATGATATAGCATTGATTGCGCAGAATGAGGCTGACATGGACGCAATGCTTAATGTTGTCTCTAACTGGTGTAAGAAGTGGAGACTGTGTATAAACTCTACCAAATCTAAAGTAGTACACTTCCGTAAAAAACAGCGAAAAAGAAGTGACCATGTATTCACCCTAGGAGAAGATCGTATTGATTATTCATCATCTTATAAGTATCTTGGTGTATTGTTTGATGAATTTTCCACATTTAAGAACAACAGCGAAAATCTTGCAAAATCGGGTGGACGCGCACTAGGGGCTGTTATATCCAAAATACATACGAATAAATCAATAGGATTCAAAACATATGAGAAAATGTATCTGAGCGGAGTCGCACCTATTTTGGACTACTGCAGTGGAGTATCGGGTTACGATAAACATCATAATATTGAATCTGTACAACATCGTGCGTTGCGGTACTTTCTTGGTGTGCATCGATTTACTCCAATATTAGCTATTCAAGGAGAAGTTGGTTGGCTCCCTTCATTTTATCGTCATCAGGTGAATATTATACGTCTCTGGAATCGACTCGTTGCAATGCCGGACGACAGACTTATGAAAAAAATTTTCTTGTGGGATCTGGAACAATCTTTATTAAACAACAGAAATTGGTCGCATATAGTCAAACTCCTATTTGAATCTCTTGATATGTCTATTTATTTCCAAAATCACATGGTCTGTAACTTAACCATAGTGGAAGAAAAACTTCGTCAGAAATTTTTAAATGCATGGAATGAAGATCTCCAAAACGTCCCAAAACTTAGAACCTACCGAGCCGTAAAGATTGATTTTCATACTGAGAAATATGTAACAATGGATATTCCAAAGTGTCATCGTTCTATACTTGCTCAATTTAGATGTGGTGTATTACGTATTAGAATAGAAACAGGACGGTATAAGGGGAGGCTTTATCTGATAGACTCTGTACTCTATGTTCTTCAAATAGTGTAGAAGATGAATGCCACTTTTTGCTTCATTGTACATCATATTCAAATTTTAGAGAAAACTTTTTTACCAGTATTGGATTTAAACCAACTTCATTTGATATAAATATGTCAGATTTAGACAAAACCAAATTTCTTTTAGTAAATTTCCCAAGACAAATCGGAAAATTCATATACTCAGCTTATACTTACAGACAGTCTATTATTTATAATAAACGCAATGCGTAATATCACAGTATTCTTATTGAATGTTATATCGTTAAAAGTGACATATAGGCCCGATGGGCCGGGTGTTTAAATTCCTATTATATGTATATTTGTTGACAGTTGTTGTAATTGTACATAACACATGTCACTATAATAAACCATTTACTAATATATAATTTTTTTCTAAGATTTTGTCATTGAGGTATTACTACTTTAACATGTTTACTCTCAAAAAATTGAGGTACCTTACCAGGCATTTGTGCAAGATACCAGAGGATGTTTTTCCTATAAAATCCTTTTTGGAAAAAAACTTAATTCGCCAATAACACATTTTTTGGTGTTTCATTTTTTTAAAGACAATTAGAAACCAGTTTAGAAATCAGAAGGTCATTAAAATTTGAATATTTTCCTCATAATTCGAAGGTATACAAAATAGATATTTGAGGAACGTATCATCTGACCTTAAAACTATCAACTAAAATAAATAGCACTTGAACGAAATAAAACTTAAAAGAAAGTTCAAATATACTTTTATTTTATAATTGAAGTACCAAACTGTGAAGTAATACATTGCTTCGTTTAGAGAGAAATCAATTTCAGAAGACATGTAGTCCTCTTTGAAACAAAAAAATACGTTAAAGGACGTCACGTTACGGAGCAGTGAGTATGGATATAATTTCGTTCCGCACTCTGGGAACCTCTAAACAAACTCTGAAAATGGTGGAGAAACCATACAGGAAATATATCAGAAATGAGTCGTGCATTTGTATATTCACAGGCGGCAGTTTCAAGGTATCACACCGGTAATTGTTTTCACTATATGTTTCTATATAGGAAAAAAAATCTTAAAAAATCAGGTAAATTAATTCATGAAAAAATATTTAGCAGGAAGTATAAAACATTACCTCTCTCATTAGCCGAGTCCAAAAAACAGGGTACCTACACGGCATTTTCTGATTTTTTCCATCTGCAAACAGGGCTACCCTCAAATCCACGTGTTTTCAATGTGTTTATAAACAGCTCCAGTGCACCCCAGGAAGTAGCCTCCTATGCCCTGAAAAAAATAGTTCCTGTCAAAAAACTTTATTTATTTACAAAGTACATTAAATTTAATAGGCACAGGTACCAAAGTTGTAAAAATAGCCTGGAAGAAAATTAAAAAAATTATCAAAAGAAAGAAAAATTAATTTTATATGTATGGAACTACAATTGACTAAGTTCATTTTGATTGGTCAATTACCAGTGTGATACCTTGAAGGACCCTTGAAGTTGTCAGATTTTTTTCATTTTTGCACCTGAGATTTCTTAAATAACTGCCACCAACATCCTTAAGTTTGGTGATCTAATTCCCCTTATTGCTGGAGATATATGCATTTATCTCCCTTACTCCAGAGCAGTCAAGAATACATACAGAGCACTCTGACAGAAGTTTTTGTGTGCATATTTTGAAGCAGAATTTCATCATTAATAGACTAAGTCTGGCAAACAATTTCTTATCCGTGGAGAGTATATACATTGTTCTTCACAACAAACAAAAAATAGTTCACAAGTCTGAGACCATTATGCAATTATTACATAACAAAATTGCATTTTGCCCTCCTAAGAATGACAGAATTCACAGAAATTGTTAAATATTAGACTGATAATAAAATCTGCATCTGGTCAATTTATGTTCCAAATAAAGCCTAGGTACTTGTCTACAAGCTGATGTGCAGAAGTTTATCTAAAAGCTGTGTTGTAACACAGGGCAGTCCAAATGATATCAGCACCTAGGGAGAATCTGGACAGCTCTGACACTCCATTAAACTTGCTTTGATGATAAGAAAATGGAGGAAACAATTCAGATGTAATTGTTTGGATTTATGTAACTGGCTTTCTCTGCAGACACAAATTAGCCATGAAATTCCAATTGAACATGCATAATTATCCTCTTTTCATTGAATTACTCAGGAATTCCAAAGGTGTTTGATGAATTTGCATGATTAATTCAAGATTACAGCTTTTGGTTTCACCAAATTTACATAAAAATTCAACATTTAAATTTCAAAATATAAATCTTAAACATTTTTATGAGTTTTAACACTTTCAAATGTGAAAAAATGCAACAAAAAGACTAATATCAGGCCATCCTACATGGTTCTTGGGGGTGGGTGGGTGTACAAAAACTGCTGATAAAATTTATAGGAAGTGACATAAGAAAAACAGGGCACTTTATTAGCTGAATTATGGTTATTCTGATATTTTGATTGTGTAAATGTATCAAATTTCTTCATCACTTTAATTTGTAATTTATTAATATTTCAGTATATTAATATGCTTAACAAATCATGCTGAAATAAGCATCCTGACTGAGACTTAATTTAAAAGAGAGGGTCAAAACCTACATAAAAGTGCTAACATGACAAAACACATTCTCCGACAAACTGAAAAATCATGGATGTCAGCTGCGTAAGCATGCAAAAAGTCCAGAGAACCATAACAGGCATACCATGGTGCTAAGTGACATTCTGTACTACATGTGTGCTACATGATTAGAACTCTGAATAAGTATTCACTCTCATGCCCTGACAGTATTTATGCATTTTTTGGTCATAAGCTTCTTATTTTTGAAAAATTCTAAATAAATTTTACTTGTGCATTATTTTTATTAGACAAATTTACCTCATTTCATTATTTATATTCCTCCACTGCAGTAATACATGCATTACTTCAAGTGAATAAAATGAAAGTAAATCCACTCTCTGTAAAATTTATCACTCTGTGAAAAAATGTTTTACTTCTTCACATTTTATCGCAGTTGTCACTTTTGTTGAAAACTCATTCGCAATCCCAGAATTAGTCTTTTCTTGAAAAAATCAGCCTAAAGTACTTTTACGGCAAAGTCTGTAGACACTATAATTGACTGCGGTCAGGTGGTGCACATAGTTTAAAGTCATCTAAAATAAAAAACCAACATTTTCTAACTTCTTTCTACATGTCAGATGCATAATCCTACTTTGAAAGTCATAATTTAAAGTTTTGAGGGTAAAACATGATATATTATAAGTATTTTTCACAGAAATCTCTAAAAATTCAATTCAACTCTACTTCTAATTTTTAAAATATGTGCTTTCACACAGAAAGTTCATAAAATGACATATTTTGTTGAAATATGCCTTTTAAAAATTAAAACAGCCTTTTATATTGATGCAGATGATTTTACACAATCACCTTCAAGGTATCACACCGGTAATTGTTTTCACTATATGTTTCTATATAGGAAAAAAAATCTTAAAAAATCAGGTAAATTAATTCATGAAAAAATATTTAGCAGGAAGTATAAAACATTACCTCTCTCATTAGCCGAGTCCAAAAAACAGGGTACCTACACGGCATTTTCTGATTTTTTCCATCTGCAAACAGGGCTACCCTCAAATCCACGTGTTTTCAATGTGTTTATAAACAGCTCCAGTGCACCCCAGGAAGTAGCCTCCTATGCCCTGAAAAAAATAGTTCCTGTCAAAAAACTTTATTTATTTACAAAGTACATTAAATTTAATAGGCACAGGTACCAAAGTTGTAAAAATAGCCTGGAAGAAAATTAAAAAAATTATCAAAAGAAAGAAAAATTAATTTTATATGTATGGAACTACAATTGACTAAGTTCATTTTGATTGGTCAATTACCAGTGTGATACCTTGAAGGACCCTTGAAGTTGTCAGATTTTTTTCATTTTTGCACCTGAGATTTCTTAAATAACTGCCACCAACATCCTTAAGTTTGGTGATCTAATTCCCCTTATTGCTGGAGATATATGCATTTATCTCCCTTACTCCAGAGCAGTCAAGAATACATACAGAGCACTCTGACAGAAGTTTTTGTGTGCATATTTTGAAGCAGAATTTCATCATTAATAGACTAAGTCTGGCAAACAATTTCTTATCCGTGGAGAGTATATACATTGTTCTTCACAACAAACAAAAAATAGTTCACAAGTCTGAGACCATTATGCAATTATTACATAACAAAATTGCATTTTGCCCTCCTAAGAATGACAGAATTCACAGAAATTGTTAAATATTAGACTGATAATAAAATCTGCATCTGGTCAATTTATGTTCCAAATAAAGCCTAGGTACTTGTCTACAAGCTGATGTGCAGAAGTTTATCTAAAAGCTGTGTTGTAACACAGGGCAGTCCAAATGATATCAGCACCTAGGGAGAATCTGGACAGCTCTGACACTCCATTAAACTTGCTTTGATGATAAGAAAATGGAGGAAACAATTCAGATGTAATTGTTTGGATTTATGTAACTGGCTTTCTCTGCAGACACAAATTAGCCATGAAATTCCAATTGAACATGCATAATTATCCTCTTTTCATTGAATTACTCAGGAATTCCAAAGGTGTTTGATGAATTTGCATGATTAATTCAAGATTACAGCTTTTGGTTTCACCAAATTTACATAAAAATTCAACATTTAAATTTCAAAATATAAATCTTAAACATTTTTATGAGTTTTAACACTTTCAAATGTGAAAAAATGCAACAAAAAGACTAATATCAGGCCATCCTACATGGTTCTTGGGGGTGGGTGGGTGTACAAAAACTGCTGATAAAATTTATAGGAAGTGACATAAGAAAAACAGGGCACTTTATTAGCTGAATTATGGTTATTCTGATATTTTGATTGTGTAAATGTATCAAATTTCTTCATCACTTTAATTTGTAATTTATTAATATTTCAGTATATTAATATGCTTAACAAATCATGCTGAAATAAGCATCCTGACTGAGACTTAATTTAAAAGAGAGGGTCAAAACCTACATAAAAGTGCTAACATGACAAAACACATTCTCCGACAAACTGAAAAATCATGGATGTCAGCTGCGTAAGCATGCAAAAAGTCCAGAGAACCATAACAGGCATACCATGGTGCTAAGTGACATTCTGTACTACATGTGTGCTACATGATTAGAACTCTGAATAAGTATTCACTCTCATGCCCTGACAGTATTTATGCATTTTTTGGTCATAAGCTTCTTATTTTTGAAAAATTCTAAATAAATTTTACTTGTGCATTATTTTTATTAGACAAATTTACCTCATTTCATTATTTATATTCCTCCACTGCAGTAATACATGCATTACTTCAAGTGAATAAAATGAAAGTAAATCCACTCTCTGTAAAATTTATCACTCTGTGAAAAAATGTTTTACTTCTTCACATTTTATCGCAGTTGTCACTTTTGTTGAAAACTCATTCGCAATCCCAGAATTAGTCTTTTCTTGAAAAAATCAGCCTAAAGTACTTTTACGGCAAAGTCTGTAGACACTATAATTGACTGCGGTCAGGTGGTGCACATAGTTTAAAGTCATCTAAAATAAAAAACCAACATTTTCTAACTTCTTTCTACATGTCAGATGCATAATCCTACTTTGAAAGTCATAATTTAAAGTTTTGAGGGTAAAACATGATATATTATAAGTATTTTTCACAGAAATCTCTAAAAATTCAATTCAACTCTACTTCTAATTTTTAAAATATGTGCTTTCACACAGAAAGTTCATAAAATGACATATTTTGTTGAAATATGCCTTTTAAAAATTAAAACAGCCTTTTATATTGATGCAGATGATTTTACACAATCACCTTCAAGGTATCACACCGGTAATTGTTTTCACTATATGTTTCTATATAGGAAAAAAAATCTTAAAAAATCAGGTAAATTAATTCATGAAAAAATATTTAGCAGGAAGTATAAAACATTACCTCTCTCATTAGCCGAGTCCAAAAAACAGGGTACCTACACGGCATTTTCTGATTTTTTCCATCTGCAAACAGGGCTACCCTCAAATCCACGTGTTTTCAATGTGTTTATAAACAGCTCCAGTGCACCCCAGGAAGTAGCCTCCTATGCCCTGAAAAAAATAGTTCCTGTCAAAAAACTTTATTTATTTACAAAGTACATTAAATTTAATAGGCACAGGTACCAAAGTTGTAAAAATAGCCTGGAAGAAAATTAAAAAAATTATCAAAAGAAAGAAAAATTAATTTTATATGTATGGAACTACAATTGACTAAGTTCATTTTGATTGGTCAATTACCAGTGTGATACCTTGAAGGACCCTTGAAGTTGTCAGATTTTTTTCATTTTTGCACCTGAGATTTCTTAAATAACTGCCACCAACATCCTTAAGTTTGGTGATCTAATTCCCCTTATTGCTGGAGATATATGCATTTATCTCCCTTACTCCAGAGCAGTCAAGAATACATACAGAGCACTCTGACAGAAGTTTTTGTGTGCATATTTTGAAGCAGAATTTCATCATTAATAGACTAAGTCTGGCAAACAATTTCTTATCCGTGGAGAGTATATACATTGTTCTTCACAACAAACAAAAAATAGTTCACAAGTCTGAGACCATTATGCAATTATTACATAACAAAATTGCATTTTGCCCTCCTAAGAATGACAGAATTCACAGAAATTGTTAAATATTAGACTGATAATAAAATCTGCATCTGGTCAATTTATGTTCCAAATAAAGCCTAGGTACTTGTCTACAAGCTGATGTGCAGAAGTTTATCTAAAAGCTGTGTTGTAACACAGGGCAGTCCAAATGATATCAGCACCTAGGGAGAATCTGGACAGCTCTGACACTCCATTAAACTTGCTTTGATGATAAGAAAATGGAGGAAACAATTCAGATGTAATTGTTTGGATTTATGTAACTGGCTTTCTCTGCAGACACAAATTAGCCATGAAATTCCAATTGAACATGCATAATTATCCTCTTTTCATTGAATTACTCAGGAATTCCAAAGGTGTTTGATGAATTTGCATGATTAATTCAAGATTACAGCTTTTGGTTTCACCAAATTTACATAAAAATTCAACATTTAAATTTCAAAATATAAATCTTAAACATTTTTATGAGTTTTAACACTTTCAAATGTGAAAAAATGCAACAAAAAGACTAATATCAGGCCATCCTACATGGTTCTTGGGGGTGGGTGGGTGTACAAAAACTGCTGATAAAATTTATAGGAAGTGACATAAGAAAAACAGGGCACTTTATTAGCTGAATTATGGTTATTCTGATATTTTGATTGTGTAAATGTATCAAATTTCTTCATCACTTTAATTTGTAATTTATTAATATTTCAGTATATTAATATGCTTAACAAATCATGCTGAAATAAGCATCCTGACTGAGACTTAATTTAAAAGAGAGGGTCAAAACCTACATAAAAGTGCTAACATGACAAAACACATTCTCCGACAAACTGAAAAATCATGGATGTCAGCTGCGTAAGCATGCAAAAAGTCCAGAGAACCATAACAGGCATACCATGGTGCTAAGTGACATTCTGTACTACATGTGTGCTACATGATTAGAACTCTGAATAAGTATTCACTCTCATGCCCTGACAGTATTTATGCATTTTTTGGTCATAAGCTTCTTATTTTTGAAAAATTCTAAATAAATTTTACTTGTGCATTATTTTTATTAGACAAATTTACCTCATTTCATTATTTATATTCCTCCACTGCAGTAATACATGCATTACTTCAAGTGAATAAAATGAAAGTAAATCCACTCTCTGTAAAATTTATCACTCTGTGAAAAAATGTTTTACTTCTTCACATTTTATCGCAGTTGTCACTTTTGTTGAAAACTCATTCGCAATCCCAGAATTAGTCTTTTCTTGAAAAAATCAGCCTAAAGTACTTTTACGGCAAAGTCTGTAGACACTATAATTGACTGCGGTCAGGTGGTGCACATAGTTTAAAGTCATCTAAAATAAAAAACCAACATTTTCTAACTTCTTTCTACATGTCAGATGCATAATCCTACTTTGAAAGTCATAATTTAAAGTTTTGAGGGTAAAACATGATATATTATAAGTATTTTTCACA
This sequence comes from Saccostrea echinata, assembly GCF_033153115.1. NCBI lineage: Eukaryota > Metazoa > Mollusca > Bivalvia > Ostreida > Ostreidae > Saccostrea > Saccostrea echinata. The sequence goes on from NW_026889758.1 coordinate 16,011,744, forward strand.
GAAATCTCTAAAAATTCAATTCAACTCTACTTCTAATTTTTAAAATATGTGCTTTCACACAGAAAGTTCATAAAATGACATATTTTGTTGAAATATGCCTTTTAAAAATTAAAACAGCCTTTTATATTGATGCAGATGATTTTACACAATCACCTTCAAGGTATCACACCGGTAATTGTTTTCACTATATGTTTCTATATAGGAAAAAAAATCTTAAAAAATCAGGTAAATTAATTCATGAAAAAATATTTAGCAGGAAGTATAAAACATTACCTCTCTCATTAGCCGAGTCCAAAAAACAGGGTACCTACACGGCATTTTCTGATTTTTTCCATCTGCAAACAGGGCTACCCTCAAATCCACGTGTTTTCAATGTGTTTATAAACAGCTCCAGTGCACCCCAGGAAGTAGCCTCCTATGCCCTGAAAAAAATAGTTCCTGTCAAAAAACTTTATTTATTTACAAAGTACATTAAATTTAATAGGCACAGGTACCAAAGTTGTAAAAATAGCCTGGAAGAAAATTAAAAAAATTATCAAAAGAAAGAAAAATTAATTTTATATGTATGGAACTACAATTGACTAAGTTCATTTTGATTGGTCAATTACCAGTGTGATACCTTGAAGGACCCTTGAAGTTGTCAGATTTTTTTCATTTTTGCACCTGAGATTTCTTAAATAACTGCCACCAACATCCTTAAGTTTGGTGATCTAATTCCCCTTATTGCTGGAGATATATGCATTTATCTCCCTTACTCCAGAGCAGTCAAGAATACATACAGAGCACTCTGACAGAAGTTTTTGTGTGCATATTTTGAAGCAGAATTTCATCATTAATAGACTAAGTCTGGCAAACAATTTCTTATCCGTGGAGAGTATATACATTGTTCTTCACAACAAACAAAAAATAGTTCACAAGTCTGAGACCATTATGCAATTATTACATAACAAAATTGCATTTTGCCCTCCTAAGAATGACAGAATTCACAGAAATTGTTAAATATTAGACTGATAATAAAATCTGCATCTGGTCAATTTATGTTCCAAATAAAGCCTAGGTACTTGTCTACAAGCTGATGTGCAGAAGTTTATCTAAAAGCTGTGTTGTAACACAGGGCAGTCCAAATGATATCAGCACCTAGGGAGAATCTGGACAGCTCTGACACTCCATTAAACTTGCTTTGATGATAAGAAAATGGAGGAAACAATTCAGATGTAATTGTTTGGATTTATGTAACTGGCTTTCTCTGCAGACACAAATTAGCCATGAAATTCCAATTGAACATGCATAATTATCCTCTTTTCATTGAATTACTCAGGAATTCCAAAGGTGTTTGATGAATTTGCATGATTAATTCAAGATTACAGCTTTTGGTTTCACCAAATTTACATAAAAATTCAACATTTAAATTTCAAAATATAAATCTTAAACATTTTTATGAGTTTTAACACTTTCAAATGTGAAAAAATGCAACAAAAAGACTAATATCAGGCCATCCTACATGGTTCTTGGGGGTGGGTGGGTGTACAAAAACTGCTGATAAAATTTATAGGAAGTGACATAAGAAAAACAGGGCACTTTATTAGCTGAATTATGGTTATTCTGATATTTTGATTGTGTAAATGTATCAAATTTCTTCATCACTTTAATTTGTAATTTATTAATATTTCAGTATATTAATATGCTTAACAAATCATGCTGAAATAAGCATCCTGACTGAGACTTAATTTAAAAGAGAGGGTCAAAACCTACATAAAAGTGCTAACATGACAAAACACATTCTCCGACAAACTGAAAAATCATGGATGTCAGCTGCGTAAGCATGCAAAAAGTCCAGAGAACCATAACAGGCATACCATGGTGCTAAGTGACATTCTGTACTACATGTGTGCTACATGATTAGAACTCTGAATAAGTATTCACTCTCATGCCCTGACAGTATTTATGCATTTTTTGGTCATAAGCTTCTTATTTTTGAAAAATTCTAAATAAATTTTACTTGTGCATTATTTTTATTAGACAAATTTACCTCATTTCATTATTTATATTCCTCCACTGCAGTAATACATGCATTACTTCAAGTGAATAAAATGAAAGTAAATCCACTCTCTGTAAAATTTATCACTCTGTGAAAAAATGTTTTACTTCTTCACATTTTATCGCAGTTGTCACTTTTGTTGAAAACTCATTCGCAATCCCAGAATTAGTCTTTTCTTGAAAAAATCAGCCTAAAGTACTTTTACGGCAAAGTCTGTAGACACTATAATTGACTGCGGTCAGGTGGTGCACATAGTTTAAAGTCATCTAAAATAAAAAACCAACATTTTCTAACTTCTTTCTACATGTCAGATGCATAATCCTACTTTGAAAGTCATAATTTAAAGTTTTGAGGGTAAAACATGATATATTATAAGTATTTTTCACAGAAATCTCTAAAAATTCAATTCAACTCTACTTCTAATTTTTAAAATATGTGCTTTCACACAGAAAGTTCATAAAATGACATATTTTGTTGAAATATGCCTTTTAAAAATTAAAACAGCCTTTTATATTGATGCAGATGATTTTACACAATCACCTTCAAGGTATCACACCGGTAATTGTTTTCACTATATGTTTCTATATAGGAAAAAAAATCTTAAAAAATCAGGTAAATTAATTCATGAAAAAATATTTAGCAGGAAGTATAAAACATTACCTCTCTCATTAGCCGAGTCCAAAAAACAGGGTACCTACACGGCATTTTCTGATTTTTTCCATCTGCAAACAGGGCTACCCTCAAATCCACGTGTTTTCAATGTGTTTATAAACAGCTCCAGTGCACCCCAGGAAGTAGCCTCCTATGCCCTGAAAAAAATAGTTCCTGTCAAAAAACTTTATTTATTTACAAAGTACATTAAATTTAATAGGCACAGGTACCAAAGTTGTAAAAATAGCCTGGAAGAAAATTAAAAAAATTATCAAAAGAAAGAAAAATTAATTTTATATGTATGGAACTACAATTGACTAAGTTCATTTTGATTGGTCAATTACCAGTGTGATACCTTGAAGGACCCTTGAAGTTGTCAGATTTTTTTCATTTTTGCACCTGAGATTTCTTAAATAACTGCCACCAACATCCTTAAGTTTGGTGATCTAATTCCCCTTATTGCTGGAGATATATGCATTTATCTCCCTTACTCCAGAGCAGTCAAGAATACATACAGAGCACTCTGACAGAAGTTTTTGTGTGCATATTTTGAAGCAGAATTTCATCATTAATAGACTAAGTCTGGCAAACAATTTCTTATCCGTGGAGAGTATATACATTGTTCTTCACAACAAACAAAAAATAGTTCACAAGTCTGAGACCATTATGCAATTATTACATAACAAAATTGCATTTTGCCCTCCTAAGAATGACAGAATTCACAGAAATTGTTAAATATTAGACTGATAATAAAATCTGCATCTGGTCAATTTATGTTCCAAATAAAGCCTAGGTACTTGTCTACAAGCTGATGTGCAGAAGTTTATCTAAAAGCTGTGTTGTAACACAGGGCAGTCCAAATGATATCAGCACCTAGGGAGAATCTGGACAGCTCTGACACTCCATTAAACTTGCTTTGATGATAAGAAAATGGAGGAAACAATTCAGATGTAATTGTTTGGATTTATGTAACTGGCTTTCTCTGCAGACACAAATTAGCCATGAAATTCCAATTGAACATGCATAATTATCCTCTTTTCATTGAATTACTCAGGAATTCCAAAGGTGTTTGATGAATTTGCATGATTAATTCAAGATTACAGCTTTTGGTTTCACCAAATTTACATAAAAATTCAACATTTAAATTTCAAAATATAAATCTTAAACATTTTTATGAGTTTTAACACTTTCAAATGTGAAAAAATGCAACAAAAAGACTAATATCAGGCCATCCTACATGGTTCTTGGGGGTGGGTGGGTGTACAAAAACTGCTGATAAAATTTATAGGAAGTGACATAAGAAAAACAGGGCACTTTATTAGCTGAATTATGGTTATTCTGATATTTTGATTGTGTAAATGTATCAAATTTCTTCATCACTTTAATTTGTAATTTATTAATATTTCAGTATATTAATATGCTTAACAAATCATGCTGAAATAAGCATCCTGACTGAGACTTAATTTAAAAGAGAGGGTCAAAACCTACATAAAAGTGCTAACATGACAAAACACATTCTCCGACAAACTGAAAAATCATGGATGTCAGCTGCGTAAGCATGCAAAAAGTCCAGAGAACCATAACAGGCATACCATGGTGCTAAGTGACATTCTGTACTACATGTGTGCTACATGATTAGAACTCTGAATAAGTATTCACTCTCATGCCCTGACAGTATTTATGCATTTTTTGGTCATAAGCTTCTTATTTTTGAAAAATTCTAAATAAATTTTACTTGTGCATTATTTTTATTAGACAAATTTACCTCATTTCATTATTTATATTCCTCCACTGCAGTAATACATGCATTACTTCAAGTGAATAAAATGAAAGTAAATCCACTCTCTGTAAAATTTATCACTCTGTGAAAAAATGTTTTACTTCTTCACATTTTATCGCAGTTGTCACTTTTGTTGAAAACTCATTCGCAATCCCAGAATTAGTCTTTTCTTGAAAAAATCAGCCTAAAGTACTTTTACGGCAAAGTCTGTAGACACTATAATTGACTGCGGTCAGGTGGTGCACATAGTTTAAAGTCATCTAAAATAAAAAACCAACATTTTCTAACTTCTTTCTACATGTCAGATGCATAATCCTACTTTGAAAGTCATAATTTAAAGTTTTGAGGGTAAAACATGATATATTATAAGTATTTTTCACAGAAATCTCTAAAAATTCAATTCAACTCTACTTCTAATTTTTAAAATATGTGCTTTCACACAGAAAGTTCATAAAATGACATATTTTGTTGAAATATGCCTTTTAAAAATTAAAACAGCCTTTTATATTGATGCAGATGATTTTACACAATCACCTTCAAGGTATCACACCGGTAATTGTTTTCACTATATGTTTCTATATAGGAAAAAAAATCTTAAAAAATCAGGTAAATTAATTCATGAAAAAATATTTAGCAGGAAGTATAAAACATTACCTCTCTCATTAGCCGAGTCCAAAAAACAGGGTACCTACACGGCATTTTCTGATTTTTTCCATCTGCAAACAGGGCTACCCTCAAATCCACGTGTTTTCAATGTGTTTATAAACAGCTCCAGTGCACCCCAGGAAGTAGCCTCCTATGCCCTGAAAAAAATAGTTCCTGTCAAAAAACTTTATTTATTTACAAAGTACATTAAATTTAATAGGCACAGGTACCAAAGTTGTAAAAATAGCCTGGAAGAAAATTAAAAAAATTATCAAAAGAAAGAAAAATTAATTTTATATGTATGGAACTACAATTGACTAAGTTCATTTTGATTGGTCAATTACCAGTGTGATACCTTGAAGGACCCTTGAAGTTGTCAGATTTTTTTCATTTTTGCACCTGAGATTTCTTAAATAACTGCCACCAACATCCTTAAGTTTGGTGATCTAATTCCCCTTATTGCTGGAGATATATGCATTTATCTCCCTTACTCCAGAGCAGTCAAGAATACATACAGAGCACTCTGACAGAAGTTTTTGTGTGCATATTTTGAAGCAGAATTTCATCATTAATAGACTAAGTCTGGCAAACAATTTCTTATCCGTGGAGAGTATATACATTGTTCTTCACAACAAACAAAAAATAGTTCACAAGTCTGAGACCATTATGCAATTATTACATAACAAAATTGCATTTTGCCCTCCTAAGAATGACAGAATTCACAGAAATTGTTAAATATTAGACTGATAATAAAATCTGCATCTGGTCAATTTATGTTCCAAATAAAGCCTAGGTACTTGTCTACAAGCTGATGTGCAGAAGTTTATCTAAAAGCTGTGTTGTAACACAGGGCAGTCCAAATGATATCAGCACCTAGGGAGAATCTGGACAGCTCTGACACTCCATTAAACTTGCTTTGATGATAAGAAAATGGAGGAAACAATTCAGATGTAATTGTTTGGATTTATGTAACTGGCTTTCTCTGCAGACACAAATTAGCCATGAAATTCCAATTGAACATGCATAATTATCCTCTTTTCATTGAATTACTCAGGAATTCCAAAGGTGTTTGATGAATTTGCATGATTAATTCAAGATTACAGCTTTTGGTTTCACCAAATTTACATAAAAATTCAACATTTAAATTTCAAAATATAAATCTTAAACATTTTTATGAGTTTTAACACTTTCAAATGTGAAAAAATGCAACAAAAAGACTAATATCAGGCCATCCTACATGGTTCTTGGGGGTGGGTGGGTGTACAAAAACTGCTGATAAAATTTATAGGAAGTGACATAAGAAAAACAGGGCACTTTATTAGCTGAATTATGGTTATTCTGATATTTTGATTGTGTAAATGTATCAAATTTCTTCATCACTTTAATTTGTAATTTATTAATATTTCAGTATATTAATATGCTTAACAAATCATGCTGAAATAAGCATCCTGACTGAGACTTAATTTAAAAGAGAGGGTCAAAACCTACATAAAAGTGCTAACATGACAAAACACATTCTCCGACAAACTGAAAAATCATGGATGTCAGCTGCGTAAGCATGCAAAAAGTCCAGAGAACCATAACAGGCATACCATGGTGCTAAGTGACATTCTGTACTACATGTGTGCTACATGATTAGAACTCTGAATAAGTATTCACTCTCATGCCCTGACAGTATTTATGCATTTTTTGGTCATAAGCTTCTTATTTTTGAAAAATTCTAAATAAATTTTACTTGTGCATTATTTTTATTAGACAAATTTACCTCATTTCATTATTTATATTCCTCCACTGCAGTAATACATGCATTACTTCAAGTGAATAAAATGAAAGTAAATCCACTCTCTGTAAAATTTATCACTCTGTGAAAAAATGTTTTACTTCTTCACATTTTATCGCAGTTGTCACTTTTGTTGAAAACTCATTCGCAATCCCAGAATTAGTCTTTTCTTGAAAAAATCAGCCTAAAGTACTTTTACGGCAAAGTCTGTAGACACTATAATTGACTGCGGTCAGGTGGTGCACATAGTTTAAAGTCATCTAAAATAAAAAACCAACATTTTCTAACTTCTTTCTACATGTCAGATGCATAATCCTACTTTGAAAGTCATAATTTAAAGTTTTGAGGGTAAAACATGATATATTATAAGTATTTTTCACAGAAATCTCTAAAAATTCAATTCAACTCTACTTCTAATTTTTAAAATATGTGCTTTCACACAGAAAGTTCATAAAATGACATATTTTGTTGAAATATGCCTTTTAAAAATTAAAACAGCCTTTTATATTGATGCAGATGATTTTACACAATCACCTTCAAGGTATCACACCGGTAATTGTTTTCACTATATGTTTCTATATAGGAAAAAAAATCTTAAAAAATCAGGTAAATTAATTCATGAAAAAATATTTAGCAGGAAGTATAAAACATTACCTCTCTCATTAGCCGAGTCCAAAAAACAGGGTACCTACACGGCATTTTCTGATTTTTTCCATCTGCAAACAGGGCTACCCTCAAATCCACGTGTTTTCAATGTGTTTATAAACAGCTCCAGTGCACCCCAGGAAGTAGCCTCCTATGCCCTGAAAAAAATAGTTCCTGTCAAAAAACTTTATTTATTTACAAAGTACATTAAATTTAATAGGCACAGGTACCAAAGTTGTAAAAATAGCCTGGAAGAAAATTAAAAAAATTATCAAAAGAAAGAAAAATTAATTTTATATGTATGGAACTACAATTGACTAAGTTCATTTTGATTGGTCAATTACCAGTGTGATACCTTTATCCATAAAGCAACGTAAACAACAACCAGTGAGCTTGGGAGCACTGGTTGTTGTTTACGTTGTTTTATAGATAAATACGCCGACTCCTATGGTATATTTATAGTACAAAAAGGTCATATTAAACTGTTAAATGCTCCATATCACCAAAAGAAGGGCATTAACCCCCATTTTGTATTTCGAGTTTTAATTGAGCTATGTGCAGCTGATGTGTGTAGATTCTAAAAATATACTTGATAAATTTTTTTTCAAATTACTCTTGATAGCAGGATCCAACCTCCTTTAACTGAAATAATATTATGTAGCATGTCTACAGAATGATCATGTTGCATCGTGGACAAATGATGACAGATACTGGTGTAAATATGTAAATTTACCAATGTTAATTCCGACTCTCTAAAAAGATTGGTAACTTAATTGCATGTCAACATAATTATTCTGCATGTAGGCATAATTACATGTATCTTGCATGTTGACATACTTTTGTTTCGCATGTAAACAAATGTAATTTATCTTGCGTGTAGGGGGACAGAAATATGCCACCATACAGACCCGTAGGAAGCAATTTCAGTTGGGGGGGGGGGGGGCACAGCCACACATTTTCAGTTGTGGGGGAACTATCAACTACCAAAAATTCCTTGACAAGCCAAAAAAAAGTCATCAGACGTTTTTATTGAGGGGGCACAAGCATATAGTATCTATGTTTTCTATAGTAATCTATATATCGGAAAAATTCCCCCTACCCCCCCCCCCCCGTTCCTACGGCCATGCCATAACTTTCTTTAGAGAAGTGGTCAGGCTTTCGCATCTCCACAGAGAATATATTAGCCGTGTTCCGAGCACAGGCACTTGTTTCGTATACGGGGCACCTACTTATTTTTGTGGTAACAAGAACAGATATGGGTTACCCCATATCCAAGATATTCGACTTTTAATTTATTCGAATTTTCATTATGCTCAGATAATTTCTAATTAAAAAAAAACTATTTACTGATAAAACGTCAGAGATACTCAAGCTGTAGAAAGTCAACTATACAATGGCCATAAATATCCTAAAATGACATAATATTTAGGCTACTGAGTTTCAACATCTTTTGTTGATTAAAATATATGCATGTACTAAGAAAACTGCATGTACATATATAACGTTACATGCGTGTATAGTGACTTATTATCACAACGTTGCAGATGCCTAAAAAATAGTTTTAATTTCCCATAGAACATAGACTAAATATAATCAACCGTATAATTTTAAAGATGTATTTAACAGCTCACTCATTTTCAGAAATATTTTAATCCAAATAGCATGTTACAGGCCTGTAGCAACGTTTTCAAAGTGAAAGGGGGGGGGGGAGGGCTCCGAAAAAATCCCGCGTACTATGGGCCTGTGCTACATGTGTACCATCTAACTTTCCAATGATAGAATCTTCTGTAAAAATTCGAAACAAGTCCAAGCAAAGATCAAAGATAGCCCAATTTTTTAAATAGCAAAACTATAGATCTATCAAGGATAGATTTTAATTTATTTTTTAATTTTGTGCTATTAAAGTACTATCACTCAAAGTATAGGCATATGTTAAAGATGGGTCAACAAGAGTAATCAATGAACTCGTCTAGAGATGCATTGACGGCCGTTGTTAAACGCAAAGTAAAGCGCGAGATCGGTTGCGGCTGTGGAGCGTCACTGAACATTCCTTCGTCATAGAATAAAATCCGACATTTAAAACTTTATATAGACTTTGAATATAGAGACGTTTTGAAGATAAACTTCATTTTTGTTTCTAGAAATGTTTTTATTTACAAAAATAGTATATTTTCGTGTTTATAAACTGAGTAGTGCAATGACCTAGCATCGTTTTAGATAACTCAGCTCCTCTAGTCCAGTCTATAGGGCTTGAGTAAAAAACCTGCACTTGTTATGAAACTGGTGTATAGTTCTTCCTCATGTCCGTAGCAAATACTGATACCCATTCTACATGATCTAAGCTTCGCTAGCGAACGGTGCACATACCTATGCTTGCAAGACCAAATAGACTAGGTTTGCACACGTGCGAAGATCCTTTCCGACGAGCTCGTTGCTTTGCCGAGAAGTTACGATTGCAGGTGTTTAACCATAATATCCATTCCGTTATTTTAAAAAAAAGAGAAAAAAAACACACATAGTTAATGATTAACATTCTCACTCAAAAGAAAATATACGGCAATTAACGAACAATAATCATGACAGGTATATAATTGGTGAAAAGATTTATCACTATCAATCGAAGGATGACCTACATATTTTCGTGAAAAAGACTGAGGAGGCAGCGAGCGTAGGAATATGAAAATTTTTTATTTCCTTTTCTGGGGGAAAAGTGATTTTCTTAAAATCTTTTAACGTTAATTTTGTTTTCTTTAACGAATTAAATATACATCATTATTCTTAACATTTGTTGTAATGTTGTATCTACTGATCATGAATGGAACTATTTTCTTCGGAGCAATTGTGTGAAGAGTACCTGACTTTAGTATTATATCTTGAATAGATAATATGCACTGATCGAATATATTAAAAATAGGTGGCCCATATACGAAACTTGCCTGTGGTTCCGAGTCTTCTTTTTTTTCGGTGACGGAAAAGGACGAACGTGATCCGTTTGCCGACGGAGGAATAATTTGCACTCGGCACTCCTCGGCCGATTCGTACCTCATCCCTGATGAAGGTAACGGAATCAGCCGAGGTTTGCCGAATGGAATAATTTGAAGAGGAAGCACGTGTCCTGTCACATGGATTGTTTATCGTTTCACAAAAAGCACATGACTTACAAAATGAAGTAGCGGATTGATCAATTACAGCTGTTAACGTGATTGTCATCTGAACGCACCATGCCGTGAACTATTTACAATCGCAGCAGCATTGACAGGTAAAGGATGTAATATATTTAACTCGACTTAAACTGCTATCAGAATTAAATTAATTTTTTTATGTTCGAAATCAAATTATTATAGTTTATTGATATTATACTGTTACAGTATAGCCATTAAAACTTTTCTTGGTCATATATATAATTTTTTTCATCGTTTTACAAAAAAGCAGCAGATAAAACTAAGTCTGTGGCAAATGATCTAGCTAGTCTACTTTTGATGAAACGATGTTTGATTCATTGTACAGTCATCCTCTCAAGCCAGAGGTCCTGAGTCAACACGTTGCCGTTGGACCCCTGGCATATTTCATTCAATATTTGTGGGTTGACTGTAGCGACGTCTTTCGGAAAAATTACAAATCTTGATTGTTTTTCTTATCTCTCAACCAATCACATTAAGCCATTCTTTGATAAACAACTTGTAACACTTGCATTTGAGGTGTCAACTGAATCCTTATCTAACTATTTATGAAACCTTTAATTTGATTGGTGCTTCTCAATGAGAGAAGCAAGCCCACAAATATTGAATGAAATATGCCAGGGGTCCAACGGCAACGTGTTGACTCAGGACCCCTGGCTTGCGAGGATGTTGTACAGTACACATATAAAATATATGTTGGTAATTTGAGTACTTTGGTGTTCACACATTAATAGTAATGAAGTCAAGGTATAGACGTGGCCAACTAACATTAATTTTAAGCATGGAAGAGTTACTAGAATCTCTTTTTGTTTTAAATGGACAATTGTTGTATTTTAACTTTCTTTAACAATTTTAAGAGAAATATACCCTCCCCTGCCCACCCCCAAACCAAGAGAGGATTCACTGAGGGAGGGGATCCAGAACTCTCTTAAGACATATAGTGCTATTAAATATAATATAGTAATTGGTACATGCTAGAAATTCAGATTCTCCAAGGAAAAGTAGACCCTTATCAGGGTAGCCAATAGCAGAGGACATTAAAATTTAAAAAAGTAGAGGGGGTCTGGGGTTCCTTCCCTAAAAGAAGGCTGAGGGAAAATACCAGAATAACTGGGGGATTACAACATCACAACTAGGTAGGAAAATTCCCTGGCCCTCCGGGTCTTAGAAACAACCCGGCTCATACATGTAAGTTATTATGCAGTCTTCTTTTATACAGTAATAAAGAGGGTTGGTGTAAGAACTTGGATCTACATTTAAAAATAATGGACAACAGATTGATGTAACAAATGAATTCAGGTATTAAGGTACCAATCTCTGACAAATAAAAAGTCAACTAGATTGTATAATTAAAATGTATATTGCTTGGTGAGGAGAGAATGCAAGTTTGAAATTATTTGCAGGTGATCAATTAAAATGGAATGGAAGTGTGAATACATCACATAAGCAGTGACTTTTGCTGTTACCTTGGATGAAGACAAAAAACTTCCTTACTTCACCATAATCTCTAAACTTTCTCAAAGTGTGTTCAATTAAACAAAAGCAGAATATTGCTGTGAAATCATTGACAGAATGGGTTTACCATTAACCCAGAGACTAGGCTACAGTGTTGGGCATGTTCTCAATGACCTCACAGCCTCTGTATGGTTCAGTTACCTGATTGTTTACTTTCATCAAGTGATGAACTTTAATAATAATTTAGCTGGATACTTGATGTTGATTGGACAAGTGAGTGATGCTTTATTCACACCTTTTATTGGCTATGAATCTGACAACACAAGAGGTTTTTGTCGTCTAGGAAAAAGAAAATCTTGGCATCTAGTTGGTGAGTGGAAAATTCACTTTTACATATATGTACATGTATTTATACTTAGATTAAATATTTGAAAAACTTCACTTCTTAAGTGCCATAAAAATTGTACTTATGTAGATATTTTGTTCCATGTTTTTTTAAATATCTACACCACCTGCCTGTTAGAATTATCAAATGAAATTCATGTTTTGTATGAGTTCTGGTATGTACATTTGTTAGCTTACATAATTAAATTAAAGGCTCAAGTGAGCGTTTCTGATAGTAATTTAGTATCAGTCATCCATCTGTTATCTATCATATTTAAACTTTTTATAATTTCCACTGAAGGGGGGACCTATGTCCGAAAAGTCTTTGTGTGAAAATTTTGAAACTTTCGACATTTCTTTCCTTGCAACTTACCTATAAATTTTAGGCAATAAAAATAATACCTTTAATTTTTACACAGCAGCACATGCAAAAACAGTGTGAAATGCTAAAAAATATTATTTCAAGACAGCTTCGATTCTGCAAAAAATGTCAAAAAAAACCAATGTGCCAAATCACTTTTAAAATCAACATTTATTTAAACTATTTGATTTACATCTTTAAAGGCAGAGATTTTAAGCACCGCCTTCGAAAATACCTGGTCTGTGTATCCCTGTCAATCAAGTGCATTAAGGTACATCATTGGGTGCTAGAACTTGATTGACACTTACTTACTAGTCCCTGTGTATACCCTGTACACCTTGTTTGGCACTCGTGGTGACTTTCCAATTAACTTTTGATCCTTTGATATTTACCACACATGGTATAAACAACAGAGTATATACACATGTATATACACATACACCTTTCGTATTTGTAATAATAGTGATATTCTTTATGATAATATATTATATCAAAATTAGGTATATTTTTTTTTTCAAAGCTCAACAAATACTTTAAATAATAATATTGTTTTAATGGGTGGGAATGTTTTGACACACATTCAATTATAAATTAATAAAAATATTGAGATTAAACTTTAATTACAACTTTTTATTTCTAATTTAAAATAATCTCAAAATCCCAACATGGGTAAAGTTTCATAGTTTGACTTCTTGGGTATTCTACTGTGTATTAAATCACTTCCTGTGTATAGGGATTAGAGGACAAACGACCACAGGTAGACGGCTAGCCCTCAAGGCATTCACACCTGTACAAAATAAACCCCTCCCTCACCTGGAATTTACCACCCGGTAAAAAATCTCTGCCTTTAAAATGAAGGCAAATTTATTATAATTCATCTTGCATGAAAAATTATAAGGGAGCACAATGTGAGTATCACTCCGACGAATTTTTAACAATTTTGTTATGTATTATAGGTAATATCTTAAAAAGTCTTTGTGTGTAAATGTTGTGGTTAATATTTTTTTTGGAAGAAATGAATTATCTTTTTATTTAGATAAAGAAAAAAGTATACCTTTATGAGAAAATAAACAAGAAATATGTAGTTTTCAGTAATTTTTGTACTGTTGTGTCAAAAATATTGACCTTTCTGCATTAAGACAAAAGTAAGTAAGCATTGATGAACACATGAATAAAAGACCAAGTAGTTTGTTTAGATTAATGACTGTTTACACTGATTTGATTTTTTCTACCAGATTTCAATCATTCTTTTACTCCCTCTCCCCTTCCTCATTACAAACACCTGTTGGAAATGGCTTGACAATTAAATTTACTAATCTATAAGCATGATTAGGTGCAAGTGCATTTTTAAAAATTTTGTCTTAGTTTTATTGTGAAAATACAATTAATGTTTATATTTAATCACAAAATTTAAATTTTTTTTCCTGTTTTAGCTACTTTGATTGCTGCATTTTGCACTTCACAGCATGCTATCGTCAAGTATTATTGCTATGAGTTATCAATCAACAAAAGAGAATTCTAATAACACATTCTAAATCAAATAAAACCATTATTATTTTAAATTTAAATTTTCTTTTTGCAAATTGTTAACATTTCTTGTACACTTTATTAGCAGTGTTATCCCTAACGATGTTATATCGCAGTTCCGAGCACATTAATGCAAAAATCAACTGATAAAAAAGAACGCAGCTATTGTGACATCAAATAAAGCTGCTTTGACATAGAACGACACAGGTCCATCCTTAATATTCTTTTCAAAAACCACTGGACCTGTGAGTTTCATCTAAACATACCTCAATTCCTTATGGGTGAAGGTGGTATGAAAATCTCTAGAAATGTATGCAAATGCCAATTGTGAATAAAATCACAAAGAATATCATTTGGATGTAGATTATCATCAGTTTTTGTTTCGGTGACATCACAAACTATTTGAATTTTTAGTTATTTTCAAAAAAAGAGGAAAAATGCTCAGGGCAAATTCAAAGAATACAGTATATTTTCTTTTACATAATTGTGACCAGGCGAATTTAAAACTGGGCAAAATTGCTTGCAAGTGTGAAATGGTGAAAATAACCCTGTAAACAGTATTCATAAATTCCACTGATGTTCTAAGTCTACACAACTATTGTATGATTCAACATTATTCAGTTCTGTATTTTAATGAAATTTGTGTATTTTTGATTAAAGGTACAATCTGTGTGGCTTGCAGTTATCCGTTTGTCTTTAATGACTGTATTACCTGTTCCAATGCTCCGGACTGGTCAAAGTTTATTTATTTTGCACCTTTTGTGGTGATCTTCCAGTTTGGCTGGGCTTCCACTCAGATTTCACATCTGTCACTCATCCCTGATCTCACACAGGATGAAAATGAAAGAGTAGAACTGAATGGAATTAGGTGGGTTTACAAAATACCACTTACAAAACTTGACTTTGAATTAGAAATGTACAAGAAAGAATTCTTATTATTTTATGATGATTAACAGAATTTAAGGTGGTGGCTGTGGCCTAACCCTTTGCTTTAGAGATAACTTGAAGTTATTTAACATACTGTCGGGATAACTCACCTGTGGGATTAAATTTCTATATGGCTTGCACATGATCAGTGCATGTGATAAAATGTAAATTTCAATGGACCTTTTAAGCAAATCTATAAAAACCTGAGAGGCACTGATAGGACAGCAATAATGTATCTATGATAAGCTTATTAAACAGCTCACAAAGAAGTGTACCTTGTGGGGATGTCACAAACTTAAGATCCATTTCTGAAATGTATATTTTAATGAGGAAGTGTACACAAGCACAGACTTGAGTATTTAGTTGAACAGATGTATCTCAAACACTGATATCTTGAATACTTAGATACATTATATGTAGATATGTCAAAGTCAATTGGAAGTCCCAATCACTCTTTCCTTATGTATTTTACCTTCAATATCTCAAATCTTCAGATATCTGGAAGATTCATCTCGTTGAGCTTGAGATAACGAGGTTTGACTGTATTTGCAAATTCCTGATTGCTTATTTTACATATACATATACCTACAAACTGAGTATAAACGGAGGCCAGGATCGAGCCTTTATAATTTTTGGCACTACAGATATTAAGTTTAAGTTTCAAGTTTTGCAGGGTTCAAAATAAAAATGTGTGTTCAAGTTATCCATGTACTAGCAGCAAATATTTTGTGTTAGTCACAATGGTCAATTTTATAAACTGATGTTTTATTTGTTACTATATTTAGATATGCCTTTACCGTCCTGTCCAATCTGGCCGTGTTTGGTATCTTCTGGTTGTTATTTATAGTTCATGGTGATAAAAGTGACAGCACGGAAACACAGCTAACATCCGTGGACTCTCTCAAATTCAGAGTAGGCCAAGATTTTCAGACTGTAGGCATATACTGCTCTTTGTATGAACAGGGCATATCCATCCAAATTGCTTAATGTACATGTTCTGTAGCATTTAGCTCACTTTCAAGAAAAAAATAAAAAATAATTTAATCAAATTTACATATAATTATGCCATGTCAAGAACATTGCATTTAGCTGTCCACAGGCTTTGTAACAATGACCTTTTCTATTATATTTCCCTGACATTGTTGATTTTCCCATATATACATGTATACTTAGTCAAGAGAGTTGGGCATTCCTGCAAACAGAAAATTGCCACTCTGTTCCCTTAGAATAAACAAGTCAGAATAAATGCAAAGCATATCATTTCTTTAGGAATTTATTACATGTAATTTAAAAATTATTTTAATTGTTCTTCAGTTCTCTTTTAATTCAGAATCTTGTATTCATTATTGTGAAGATGGGTCTTTGTCTTTAATTGCTCTTCATTTCTCTTTTAATTCAGAATCTCGTATTTATTATTGTGGGGATGGGCCTTGTCTTCAGTATTGCCTTCCATTTCATTGTCCGTGAGCCAGTGCAGCATGAGGATTTAAGCGCAGCAGAGAATGCTTATGCTGATGGATATTCCACCAGTATAGAAAAATCCACAGCTCTTCGCAGCAGAATGACATGGTCATGTTGGTTAAAAACAATGCAGTTTTATCAGGTAGACAAATGTCTTAAAAAGTGTAAAATTCATGAAGTTTGAGTACAGTAAAACATGCTTACAATGAAGTGCCAGGGACGGACAATTCCTCTTCGTTATGTTAAGCATAATTTGTTATATCCAATAGGTTTACAACATATAATTTTAAAGTTAATAAAATATGAAATGAAAATCACTTTGCTATAAGCGTCAATTCATTATAAGCGTGTTTTACTGTATTGAAAAGGGAACAGTTGTAAAGTTATTAGGATTACCTTGCAAATGTAATGAATAGTACAAACAGTGATGATAAAGATGACCCGAGTGCCCAAACAATCATACAAAGCATTGTCCAGGGTATGACTGGGACTATTTCTTGTTTCATTTTGAACAATACTATACATGGGGTACTTATTCCATGAACTGCTTTTTACATGTACTTATATATGATCAGAGATTAATTTTTTTTTGTAGATTGCATTAGTGTACATGTGCACCAGGCTGTTTGTAAATGTATCTCAGATTTATCTCCCTTTATATGTCACAGAAACTCTTCTATTACCAAAGGTCAGTTACCATCAACTTTCTTGACTTGAAAATGCCTTCAAGCATTTAAAAAACCAACATATGTATACATGTATATCTTATTTTCAGCAAAACATAAAAAACTTAAATATTTCTGGGTTTGTTTCAGGATACTGTAGCCATCTGTCCTTTAGTTGTGTATGTCTCGGGTTTCATAGCATCTGTTGCCATGAGACCAATCAACTCCATTCTAGGAAGAAAGGTAAGTTTTAGGCTTTACCAGAAACTTGAACCAAACACAGTTTATATCAGAAAGAAAGCAGGAACTGTTGGAAAATGGAGCTATAACCTTTTTTAAATAAAATATGGGAAATATAAGAGAGAAGCATGCTGAAATGATTACTCTGAGCACTATTTTTCAGGCTACTTATGCCGTAGGACTATTCTTTGGTGTTGGAGCATGTGTATGGATCTATTTTCTGAGTGAGGACACAGCCAAACAGGTGTATGGGGCTGTTGTCCTGCTTGGTTTGGGAGGGTCAACAATGTTGGTGACCTCACTGGCCATGACCTCTGATCTTATTGCCAACAATGTTGTAAGTAATGTAGGAAGGGTAGGGCTTTAAAATGATCTTCAATAGCTTAAGTTGAGTATTGAATATTGAATGTTTGGCAGATTTTCTCTAGAAACATGGAATGAGTGTAAGTAAGTGGAAGATTTTGCATCAAGTACATTGACATAGAAGTTAACTTTCACTTTCAAGATTGTCTTTGTATTTTTTTTTCAAGTCTGGTTTTTTTTTTTTTTTTTTTTTTTTTTTTTTTTTTAGTACTTTTAAAGTTAACTGTCACTCCATTAGTTATATATTGTAGGAATCTGGAGCATTTGTTTATGGTGCCATGAGTTTTACTGACAAATTATCAAATGGAGTTGCGGTTGTGCTGATACAACATCTGCATCCTTGTGTGTAAGTGTTTTTCAAATAAGTATACGTACTGTACAGCAGGTTAAAATCGCGGTTGGAAAAGTTCGCGATTTGTTCAACTTGCAGCAAATCGCGGTCGTTTGAATTCGCGGAAAGGAAAAATTATACAAAAACTTTTTCAGCACTGCAAATATTTTTCTTGCGTATTTTGTCGATTATGAACCCGATTAAATAGAACGAATCCCGATTGGATTAGAAGATAAAATATCATACGATGTACAATGTTACTCATTCAGATAAATTTTCTTCTTTCTTTCTCGTGTTTTCTTTCTTTTTATTAAATATTTTTGAAATACATATGATTCTATACTCGAGTGATTTATTCAAGTGATTTCAAGTCGTATCCAAAACATTCATGTAAAAAAAGAAGCCATTTGGCAGGTGTTTGTTCATAGGTACGTTTTGAGTTGAGTACAGAGTAGTATTTACTGCAGTATATTTAAATCCCTTTGAATCTAAATCAGTTGTCACTACCGATAGTCAAAATGTTGAACTGTTAATAAAATTTAATTAATGTGTAACAGTGTTGTCTTTACAACGTAAGTGCCTTGATTAAAGATAATACATGTAGGACTGAGTGATACGCACGGGTGAAATCTAACAATACATGTTTTATAGATAATTACATCGCACCTCTACTGGGTGGCAGAATTGAATGTTATAGATGTTTATTTATCAATTGTTAACGTCTTAGTAATTAATCCGTTCACCCGCATAATTAGGAAGACAGTCTACATCTCCTCTATATATCAATTACTGCTTTTATGTTTGCAAGAAACACAAATAGAGTTACCGAATTTAATCACAGATATCGGTAATATTTCAATTTATCCTTATCAATTTTTGAAGAATTATTCACTGTATGTTGAATTCACGGAATTTTTATTTCCGCGAATATAGCGAATATTAACTCCGCGAGTTAATTTCCTGCTGTACAGTATATTACCAAGCAAATGCACAAAAATTCACTTGTACCAGTATTAATTAAATCTCAGAGTTGTGCATTGATCCCATATCACACAATGCAATGAGAGTATTAAAGTATCTGAGCAAAGAAGGTCTTTGAAAGGCACAAGCAGTATACATTTTGACTGGGTTCGAGGGCAACATGCATTTTGTCAGACTCAAGAACCAAACTGCTTGCCTTAGGCTGTTAGGCCAAAGGCAAACAGTTTGGTTTGAGGGGTCGACAAAACGCATTTTGCCCGAGAACACAGTCAATGAATGTTTTGTTATACCTTTTATTTACTTATTTTATTTTTTTTTTTTGACATACATGTATGTCGACCACCAACAAATGCAAATGAGATTTAGCTGACCCCGCCCATTATGTGATGTAAGCAATCCAACATCTCATTGACAGGTCCAATATCTCACTCCGCGGTCAAACATCGATTTTTTTTATGCCCGCTCAGTAAAACATTGGAAATGTTACTTTTATTTGTAATGATTTATATAGGAACAAATTTTTTAAACTTAAGGTATAAGAATATATTATATTAAACAACTGAGTAATATTAAAAATTCAAATTTGAAAAACAAATTCTTGAAAGAATTTTATAAATTCACAAAATGTGCCAAGATGCAATTTAGAACTAAAGAAGTGTAATTAGCAAACAGGAATTTTCATTGTTATACCTTAATAAATTGCTTCCTATATAAATCTATATTGAAAGAAGTCTAATACATGTATTTCCAATGTTTTACTGAGCGGTCATAAAAAAATCGATGTTTGACTGCAGAGTGAGATATTGGATCTGTCAATGAGATATTGGACCGCCATGACGTTTTTTATGTCACATAGGGGGGATCAGCCATATCTTATTTGCATTCGTTGGTGTTCAACAGATATGGAATTAACATATTATCGCAAATAGGGAGGACAGAGCAAGATATATCACAATAAAAGCAAAAGGTATAACAAAACATTTATTGACTGTGTTCTTGAGTAAAATTCATTTTGTCGACCCCTCGAATCAAACTTTGCCTTCGGTCTAACGGCCTCAGGCAAAAATCACAGACATTTAAGTAATGTATATATGTAATAAATAACTATGATACTTTTTTTTTGTCAGAGCTTGTTGTCCTAGTTGTAAAGGATACTATCGCCTGGTGTTGACTTTTGTCCCTGGGGGTGTGGCAGCTTTAGCATTGCTAGCACTGTTGACTCTTCTTCCAAGCAAAATTGGAGTCAGGTCAAACAATGGTAGGTAGTGTTTGTCTTCCTTAATAAGGAAATATCACATGCAATTTCCTGAACTTTTGCATTCATTTATTTAATTTTTATATGTATTTTATACTGTTCGTCTGAGAAGCAGCTAGCTTTGACTTGCTACCTGCTTTTTTTGAAAAGTTGCTTTCTCTTTTTATCTTTGTAGGTCATCTGAGTCATATAGGTGACCTTTTGCTATCTGTTTTAGTCCTTGGTCATGCAGGTGTACGGGTGTGCATCTTGTGTGTAAACTTTTCACATTATTAACTTTTCCTCAAGAAGCACTGGACCAATTTCAATCAAATTTGCCACAAAGTATTCTTGGCTGAAGGGGAGTTAGATTTTATCAAATGAAGGGCAGTGCCCCTTCCAAGGGGAGATAATCAAGAAAAGGCAAAAATAGGGTGGGGTCATTAAAAAATCTTCTCAAGAACCACTGGCCAATAGGAGATAAACTTATATGAAAGCTTCCTGACCTAGTTTAGATTCAGTTTTGTTCTAATCATGGCCCCTGGGGGAATGGTGGGGCCACAATGGGAATCATAGTTTTACCTGGGACTATAGTTAGTTAAATCCTTAAAAATCTTCTTCTCAAGAACAACAAACCCATATTTATATGGAAGCATCCTCAGGTAGTGCAGATTCATGTTTGTTCAAATCTTGATCGCCGGGGGAGGGTGGGGCCACAATGGGGGATCAAAGTTTAACATAGGAATATATACATAGGAAAAATTTCAAAAAAATCTTCTTCTCAAGAAATGCAGAGTCATAGATTTATATGGAAGGTTCTTCCAAGTAGTGTAGATTCTTGTTTATTCAAATCATGACCCCCTGATGGAAGGGTGGGGGCACAATGGAGGATGAAAGTTTTACAGAGGAATATATAGGGAAAATCATTGAAAATCTTCTTTCTCAAGAACAGCAAGTCATTAGATGGTCATATTTATATGGAAGCATCCTCAGGTAGTGTAGATTCATGTTAGTTCAAATTATGACCCCTGGGGGTAAGTTGGGGCCACATTGGGAGATCAAGGTTTAATATAGGAGTTTATAGAAAAACCTTTTATTAAAAGTCTTCTTCTCAAGAACAACAGAGCCGTTGACAGTCATATTTATATGGAAGTATCCCGAGGTAGTGCAGAATGCCAGATTCAATTTTCTCCAAATCATGACCCTGGGAATGGGGCCACAATAAGATTTAAAAAAAATTGGATGGGAATTTATACTAGGAAAACCCATCACCTTCTGCTCATTCAGAACAGAGGATTTATGCTGGGTCATGATATGCCAGCATAAATCCTCAGGTAATGCACATTCAACT
Source organism: Saccostrea echinata (assembly GCF_033153115.1). Taxonomy (NCBI): domain Eukaryota; kingdom Metazoa; phylum Mollusca; class Bivalvia; order Ostreida; family Ostreidae; genus Saccostrea; species Saccostrea echinata. The sequence goes on from NW_026889758.1 coordinate 16,033,742, forward strand.
TTTTTTTCTAATCATAGTAGGGGGTGGGGAAGGGGCACAATAGGGGATCAAATTTTATATAGAAATAGGAGAAAATCTTTAAAATTGTTTGGAGGGTGTCATGTATTGAAATTTATTATACATGTACAATGTTTATTTCATTATTCATCAATTTATAGGGGACATAGTACATAAATTTGATAATGATTACAGAGTTCTCATCAAACTGTTGAATCTATGTGATATAAGTCTATTTAGCCATTTCAAGGTGGGCTCAAAGGAGATATAGCCTGAAAAACTCATGATACTCAGGTGACCATTAAGGCCCATGGGCCTCTTGTTTAACTTTTCTCATTTAATTCAATTTAAAAAAAATTTTCTGAATGTAATGTTAAGGCTTTTCTTTAGCTATGTTAAGTTATTTAAATTGATATTCATGTACTTATATATAAAGGATCTGATTTGTGGGTATTTCAATAACAATGCAAGAAGAAATGTTTCTTATTATGAGTACTTTTAAGTAAAAATAATCACCATGATTTTGATGATTTTGAACACATGTGCAGGTACACACATGTGTATGTGCAAACTTGTGCAGGTTTGCTTCAGTCAGAAAAGGCTGTTTGTGGGTCTGCCATGAGACAAAAATCCTAACCTTCAGATCAGTACATCATTTTTGGTAGAGATAGGGTTCATAAAGGATATGTCAACCAATTTGAAAACAGCTTGTATCTATCAATACAGCTAAAATTTATCAAACAAATTTTACACACATCACAAAGGCATGTTTTTATTTAAAAATATTTACAAGATCAATTAGTATTTATACATTTTGTTAACCACTTCAGAATCTATGCATGGGCTTCACCTTTCAACAATGGTTTTTCTTGGGGTGAAAATTTTCAATTTTACCCTCAACTACATGCAGTATTTACAGTAAAACTCAGTTATAACGAAGTCACTGGAACCTGTGAAATTACTTCGCTATATCCGTAATTATATCTGTATAAGAAATTCGTTAAATTTATATAGCTGGGGATCCAAGAAAAATGTGCTATATCCATGAATTCACTATATCCGTGTTCATATGCATACTAAACAAGTTTTACTGTATATAGAGTCACATAGATTTGTACTGTATTAATAAAAATGATGATAAATATTTATAAAGAAAAATTAGGGCCAGTATTACTTTTGTGAAGCCTATCTGCATTTGCCCAACATTATAAACAAGCTCTTCCTATTATCAGCTCTAAGTTTTGCTTTTTGATTGTTTTCCTTGCTTTCTCAATATACTTATATTCCCCTCAATATTTCTCTTATTGAGAGTGGATTATGTTTTGGATTACAGCAAAACCCATGAAAAGTCTGGTTGTTAATGAAAATGGCAGCATCATCAGTGACAGTGAGAGAGAGCCCCTCCTCCACAACAGAACTCAGTCCTAGCATGCTGCATGCTATCATATTGTGTGCCTGGAAAATGGTGCATCAGATTGCATGATTTAATTACCATTCTGCTTCCCCGGTTTTGGTTTATATATTCTTGCTAAGTTGACTGCCTTGTAATATTCTTTGACTTAAATGATGTGTATGGCTTTGCAGAAAATGCATTGAAAAAACCAGTTCATGGCTTAAAGGAAGATAACTCTGTCAATGAAGAAGAAAGAAGACCTCTCCTTGGGAACCATATCACTCAAAATACATTCAGGCATAATGAATAGATTACATTGTCTCAATTAAACCGAAAAGTATTTCATGTGCACATTCATAAAGTTTTATACTATGATGCTCATTGAAATTTTTTTTTGTATAGAGGTAGTGCATCTGTTTAAATGTTTACATAATGTTTATAAAATTTGCATATGTAGCAAGGAGGATAGAAACACAAGGAAATTTTTAGCCAGTATGTTATGACCCAAAAGAGATCTTCTGTTTGATCTTATGTAAAATGGAGGAGGTTTTATTTTATTTTCTGGTAAAAAAAAAATTTTATAAAAAAGAAAAATGAATTTCAGAAAAAAGGAAAATATATTAAAGTTAGCAGTTGATATTTGCTTATGAATAACTACAGTCAAACCTTGTTATTTCGAACTCGATGGGACCGAGCTAAAACTTCAGGATATCTGAGGATTTAAGATATCAAGGGTAAAATACTTAAAAAATAAGTGGTTGGGGTATTCAAGATATCAGTGTTTGAGATACCAAAGTTCAACTGTATATGTTTAACAAGCATTGATATTCAACAAATTTTCATATTCTTTTATATTTTAAATAAGCTTTAAAATTCATACTGTAAAGAACTGTAAAAGAATATGAAAAAAAAATTAGTTCAACTGATTTTCAAGCTTATTTAAAATATAAAAGAATATGAAAATTCAGGAGGTGTACAGCATTCAAGAAATATTGAAAACAATTCATTGGTTATATTAAGATTGCTTTAAATACAGATATTAAAGGGGGACATTTAATGTGGGTATTCTGGGAGAAATATACAATGATTTATTCTCCATTTTGTAAGACTGCATGTAATTTTTTTTTAATTTTAAGGACGTATGCAATGCTGTTTTGAACAATATCTTCTTATTCCCTGGTCCAATACCTGAAGGACTTCTAGGCAATTTTATGATGCCTGTTAATGCTGTATACCTCCTGTGAATCAAATTTTGAGGAAAGATCAGCTAAATCTATATTTTCGTTAATTTTTTCTTTAAAAAACACAAGAATTTTCATCACTTAATCCATATCTGTTTAAAACTCCTGGTAATAAATGCTGATTTTTTGTCTAATAACATTTGATGGTTCAAAGATTTCTTGGAAAATTATCAGAGGGAAAGGTACATTGTAAAGTACTTCACATCTACGTTGTGTATGACCTTAAATATTATAAAAGTGCAATACCAGCTAGTCTGTAAAATCTTATTTAAGAATGAATTTACCAGATAAATCGTGTCATTTTTGAACATTATTACTGTGATTAAATTAGAATAGTTAATTATGAAGTTGTATAATATTTTCTTTAGATTGGCATTATATTGCCGTAATCTGTGATATTATGTATTTTATGCTGTTGGTCACTCTGCTGCTTATCAAATCACAATTTTCAAAAGTATCAATTATTCAGGATTCAAGGTTTCTAAACAACATGTATTGTATAGGACTTGTGGAACGATATGTTACCCCATCTTCATTCAGTGTGAAATAAATACTCTAATTGGTTAATTACATTGTAACTAATAAATGATCAATGTTCATTATTGTGTGGCTAAGGATTTTTATAAATAAAAAAAATTGTAATTTTCCAATATGTATGTACAAAGAAATTTATGTGCATATGATAATTGTGTTTCTGTGCTGTACCTATAATATATTCTGAAGTCTAGTCTTTGTTATAGACATTTTTTTCAAAATAATTTGTTTATACATATCTATGTTTTAATATTATTAGCTCATCTGAGCTGAAGGCTCAAGTGAGCTATTTCTGATCAAAAGTTGTCTATTATACCGGTAGTTATCATCATTGTTGTTGGCATCGTCAATTTTCTAAAATTTCATCTTCTCCAGAACCACTGGGCCAATTTCAACCAAACTTGAAACAGAGTATCCTTGGTGAAGGGGATTCAGTTGTGCACGCCCTATTCTGAGAGGAGATAATTAAGTAAAAATTGGGTAGGTCACTTAAAAATTTTCTTCTCAAGAACCACTGGCACAGAAAAAATGAAACTTAGATGAAAATTTCCTGACATGGTGTAGATTCAAGTTTATTCAAATCATGACCCTTGGGGGTAGGGTGGACTACTATGGGCAATATCGTTTTACATGGATGTACAGGCCTGTAGCAACGGTTTCTAAATAATCTGGCAAGCAAAAAAAAAAAATTAATTGTCCAAATTCTGGAATTTGCCAGTGCTCGATCTTACAGCACGATAAAGTGTGTGTGTGTTTTGTGCGTGTGTGTGTGTGGTTTTTTTTTGGGGGGGGGGGGGGGGGGGCAAACAACATATAAAGGAAAATTTACTATAGCAATGAACTATACTCAGAAAAATTCTATGGGCCTGATGTATATCCATCCAGTTTTACATGGATGTATATAGGAAAAACCTTGAGAACAGCAAAGCCAGGATCTATCATATTTATATGGAAGTATCCTGAGGTAGTGTAGGATCAATTTTATTCAAATCATGACCCCAGAGGGTAGAGTGAATACATTGGGAAATTCTTTAAAAGTCTTCTGAAGAATAGCAAACAGTTAAATTTAATTTGAAGCATCCTGAGGTAGGGTAGATTCAAGTTTGTTCAAATTGTCAGCTGGGTGGGGTGGGGTGAGGCACTAAGCACTAAGGATGATCAAAGTTTTACATAGGAAAAATCTTTAAAAGTCTTCTTCTCAAAAACAGCAAAGTTATGATTAGTCATATTTATATGGAAGCATCTTCAGGCAGTGAAGGTTCAAGTGTGTTCAAATCATGACCCATAGGGGTAGGGTGGGGCCATGATCAAAGTTTTACATGGGTGTATATAGGAAAAATCTTCTTGAGAATAAAACATCCTGAGATAATGTAGATTCAAGTTTGTTCAAATCATGCAATTGGAGTTAGGGTGGGACCACAATATGTTATATAGTTATGGAAAAAATATGCTGATAAGGAACAGAAGGGCCATAGTTACTCAGGTGAGTGGTGTGGCCCATTGGCCTCTTGTTAATATTACATGTGTATTATGTATCTGTAATTATTAAGTTCAGCAACAAAGTATTCAATTTACATTGAATTGAAGGTTTTAAATATTCTTTAAAAAAAAAAACAATATTGAGTACATATTAGCAATTTTGGTAAAAAACCAAGAGCTTACAAATTAGTAGAGTGTTTATTAACCATTTGTCCATCATTTTGATAGTTTTTTCAAAATATCTTCTGATATTACTTTTAGTGACATCACCCATATGTACATGTATTAAGTATATGATAATATATATATATATATATATATATATATATATATATATATATATATATATATATATATATATATATATATATATATATATATATATATATATATATATATATATGTGTGTGTGTGTGTGTATGTATACCTCAATTTAATTTTTATTCCATTGTTCGTTGAATGTGTTAGTATACTGTTCTTTTGATAATTAAAGTAACTTAAATATATATGTATTGTATTTTCTGAATTGTAATCTAGAATTATTCAAATGAAATTTAAAAATTCAAAAAAGATAACCACATACAATGCATAGCAGTATTATATACTGGAAGCTTTAAATTTCTCCAAGTTACGAAAGATCATATCAAAACCTTTTTGTTTTGGGGGGTTTTTTTTGGCAAGAAAAATATTTTCATTAATAGATTTGCATATGCTCTGCCAACAAAAGATATATCACTGATATGCTGACCATCTCAAAGGGCCTAGCTCTTCCAGTAAATGTAAAAGGGAGATAGAATATGCCTTTAACAAAGATTTTAAACTTGTAGAGGAAAGGAGAAAATGCATGGCTGGACCAGGAATTGAACCCAGGAGACCCCTGCATCACTAGTCATGTGCTCTACCGACTGAGCTACCAAGGCTGATATCCACGGCCAAACCATTACATTCCTCCCTCCTTAATTTGTCTTCCCCCTCGAAGACACAACCCAAGTTATTATTTGCCACTGGCAGGATTTTCACCTGCAAGTCTAGGGGTGCTCAATGGCACCAAATCTGTAACAGGAGAGGAGAAAATGTATGGCTGGACCGGGAATCGAACCCAAGACCCTTTGCCTAGTTAGGTGCTGTACTGACTGAGCTACCCAGGCCACCGGCGATTGAACCCATCTGACTGCCACAAACTATTTTTAACATTTTAGTGAGAAACTTGGGTCAAGGTCACAATAAAGAATGGGTTTAAGGGCAGAAAATATATATTCTTTACAAGAATTTATACAGAAATTTACTCGAGTCATTGCCCTTGACCTTACTTCAGCATGCTAGAGGTTAACAGCCAGATCGTTTTGACTTAGCGCCGCATATATAAGGAGCATAGGGACGTTAACTGAGACTCTTACTTGTAGGAGTATCCTTGAACTCTGACCTAGAAATTTGGTTTGTATACCAATTATTAAAGAGAACTCTTTAAGTGAAATAAAGGGAGAAAAATATGTAGCACACAAAACTGTGTTTTGTCTTTTACCAAAAAAATAATCAATATCACTGCAGCCTTTTTTCAGTGAACAATCTGTGGGTGAAGTATGAATCAGATTAGGGCAGGGTAGAGAAAATACATGTGGGACAAGTCAAATGGGATGATAAGTCATGTCAAATAGACATAATACATACTAATCACTTGTAGAGGCTCAGCCCAAAGTAACTTATACTTGACCATGAGCACATCAATATCAAATAATGATTTGGAACAGATAGTTTCTTTAATTTCATTATAAATGGAAAGATATTTTATTTGAACCCTCTTTATTGCTATGGATTTTTATCACAGGAAAACTGCAAATAGTACAGAAAATCACTTATTTTCCCCCAGGCTGGTTTAATCTTCATTCAAAGGTACAGTTAATGAGACCATTTACATACAAAAATGTTAAAACACCGGTCAAACATTTGGGTATCTACAGTCAATATTTGATTTCCACGGATTAGTCAGTCAACAGCATCAGGATAAAACTCCACTTCCTGTTCGTCGTCACTGTCTGTGTCCATCTGGTCAACCTGGAGTCTGTAGCTGTTCTCAGGTTAAGGAAAAATGTGTATTAAGTCTATATAAAAATAACAAGAGGCCCAGGGGCCACATTGCTCACCTGAGCACTGTGGCTAGGAAAAAAGCAAAAATCAGTTTAGTATTGCAATGCATAAAGGGTCCCGACCTACCCCTAAAAGGGGGGGGGGGTATGATTTCAACAAAATTGAATCTACACTAACTAAGGATGCTTACACATTTTTTTTGACTAACTGTGACTTTTTTCCTACAAGTTTAAACTTTCATTGTGGCCCCTACCTACCCATGAGGGTCATGATTTGATCAAACTTGAATCTACACTATCTGAGAATGCTTCCTTCCATATAAATATGACCAATAAAGACTTTGCTGTTCTTGAGAAGAAGATTTTTAAAGATTTTCCCAATGTATTCCTATGTAAAACTTTGATCGCCCACTGTGGCCCCACCCTACCCCTGGGGGTCATGATTTGAACAAACTTGGATCAACACTACCTGAGGATGCTTTCATATAAATATGACCAATATTGGCTTTGTTGTTCTTGAGAAAAAGATTTTTAAAGATTTTCCTTATGTATTCCTACGTAAAACTTTGATCACCCAATGTGGCTCCACCCTACCCCCGGGGGTTATGATTTGAACAAACTTGAATCAACACTATCTGAGGATGCTTCCATATAAATATGACCAATCAAGACTTTGCTGTTGTTGAGAAAAAGATATTCCTTTGTATTCCTACGTAAAACTTTGATCGCCCACTGTTGCCCCACCCTACCCCTGGGGGTCATGATTTGAACAAACTTGAATCTACACTACCTGAGGATGCTTCCACATAAGTTTCATACTTTCTAATACAGTGGTTCTTGAGAAGAAGATTTTTGAAAGATGCCATAAATTTTTCATGAATTCGCAATTATCTCCCCTTGGAAGAAGGCGTGGCCCTTCATTTGAATAAATTTGAATCCACTTCATCCAAGGATACTCTGTGCCAAGTTTGGTTGTATTGGCCCAGTGGTTCTGGAGAAAAAGATGACAATGTGAAAAGTTTACAACAACAACGACAACAGACAACGGACAAATTTTGATCAGAAAAGCTCACCTGAGCCTTTGGCTCAAGTGAGCTAAAAAGTCATGTAGAAATGGTAAAACATAATCATATATGATAAAGGATTCGCCATATTTCTTCCCTCAGGGTTGTATGGCTCCATCTTTATTTTGAGTGACTTGGCTAGTCTTTCTGCTGCAGTCCTCGCTTGTAATTCCTGCATTATAATTGATAAGTTTTATGATACTGGATATACACTTCATTTACTCAGAAAAGAAAAAGATCTAAGCATTACATATTGCAAGTTTTTTTTTCTCTTTACACATTCTTCTGTATACTTGAAGTATGCTCATTGTGTTTTTTTTTTCGTTTACTAGTATACTGTAAAATCACATATATTCGTGGGGGCAAATTTTGAGGTTTGAGGAAAAAATATTGGTTTGTGGGGATTTGATTTCATGGTTGGAGAATGTTTATTTGTAATGCATATAAAATTTTACATTTCGTGGTGGTCATAAATGAATGGGTCTCTCCATACCTCAAAAATAAAACCCCCCTCCATACCTCAAAAATAAAACCCCCATGAAAATTAGTGATTTCACAGTATACATCAGAATTTCTTCAGTAGACTTGTTCTGATCTTCACAAATGATTATGCTGGAACATGTCTTACAAATTCTTTGTTTTGTATCATGACTGCCAGGTAGTAGATTTTCTTAGACAAATTAAAGATTATATCAATATGGTTTATTAAGAATCCATAAAAGCTTCAGCAAGCTGATATTTAGTACATTAACTGTCCATCACATCAAATGGCATACCTCCTGATGTCTCTGTTGTGTTTGCTGAAGCTGCATTGACTCGTTCAGTGAGATTAGCTGAGCCGCTTCATATTTATATATGGGGGGTGTGGCAGCTGATTCGTCCTTCACCTCACTGTGACATGATACTGAAGTGTTCTCTTCTTTGATTGGATGACCCTGTCTTGACTTCCATTTGTATTTGTCTGGGAGTTCCTGAACATTGTGTATCTTTAGGAAACTATTATTTAGATGTAATTAGTAAGATCAAAGTAGAATATCTTCATAATTTGATCAATTTATAATATCATATTGTACAAAGTATTGTACCTGTTGGCTTTAAAATATGGTGCAAATTTTGTGGAATTCTCCAATATTTTGTTTTTAAGTTCTTCAGATCCTAAGGTTGAAGAACATGGATCAATATCCATATTTTCCATGGCTTTCTCCAATAATGTCACATCTCCAACATTTACATTCAGTGTTTCCTGCATGTTGTTGTTTCTGTTACAATGTTCTCGTGTTTCTGTGATGGCACCTCTGTCATTTTTAATTCTACCTTGTACACTTTTATCTCTTAAATTTGAAAAGTCACTTGTTATACATGTTTGTGCTGCAGTTTGAGGGGCTTCAACTAATGGAAATTTCTCATTATCTTGCTTATCTGCTTCCAAACCACCAGATTTATTTGCCATGGTAACCACATCCCTAAGTACATTTTCACTGACTGGGGTGTCTTCATTTTTCACAGCAGAAAATACTTTGTCCTTTGATACTGCTGAAAATTTTGATGTAGGCTTTATATTTGGATTTTTGTCCAGTTGTTTTTTTGTTGGTGTGTTACCTCTTGGTTGGGATGTACCAGATACAAGCCTTTCTTTTTCACTTATCAATTCTATCAATTTCTGTCTAAACTGATTAATTTTCTTTCCTTTATCAGGAAGATTGGAAACAAATTTTCTAGAAAAAAAAAGTACAATTTCAGAAATCATTTGCAGTAAAATGGCTGTCATAAAACCGTATTCTGCTAGCTGCAAGTGTCAAAACTAGCATCTTTATAAACTTTTGGCTCAGCATAATTAGTACAGTTGAACTTCAGTATCTCGAATACTATGGATAAGTCAAAGTAAATTTTTAGCCCACGGCACTTTTCTTGAAGTATTTTACTCTATATATTTCGAATCCTTGGATATTTAGATTTTTTTTATCTTGGTCCCATCATGTTCAAGATAACAAGGTTTGACTGTGTATCATAAAATGATTTAAATTTATAGGGTTGTGTTAAACTTCTTTTCTATTTTTTTAAATACGATATACAGGGAAATTTTTTGCCCCATTTAATTTTTGCCCCTTTCGCCCTACTCATAGGTTGGCAAATTTAAAATGGGGCGAATTCAAAAAACACAGTACATTGTATAATTTCTTAAACAGAATTGTGACTGGGCGAATTTAAAAGGGTGCTAAATTGTTTGCAAGTGTGAAAGGGCAAAAATAACCCTGTATACAGTATTCTCAAAGTCAAGTTTGAGTTAACATCAGTAACTGGTCGGCTGGTAACCTGACTGACTCGTCAACTCAAACTCAACATATAAACTTATAACAAAAAGGCAAAAGTTGACTCATAACCAAGACTCTGGTTACAATTTGATTCCTTCACAAATTATAATAATGATAATTTTTAACTATGAATGATATTATACTACCGTTATTATTATATGCACATTCATAGTATGGAAGATTAGACACAAGGCAGGTTACAATTTAAACTTTACCTATGGTACAACTTTACCTCTCCCCTCAAAAATAAAAAGTGAACTTGTAACCAGGGTCTTGGTTATGAGTTCACTTTGTCATTTAGTTACGAGTTGACCTTTAGGGTTCAAGCTGACTTGATTACAAGTTGGTCAGGTCATGAGTTGACTTGATACCTTAACATTAACAGTGAACTAAACATATTAAGACTACACACTGTACAAGTAAATTTTAATTGTAATATCCTCATGATGCAAGGCCGTCAGCAATGGGGCAGCAGGGGTGGTGGTCACCACCCCCACAATTTTGTAAAAAAAATTATGAATAAAAATAAAATAAAATAGAAAATCAAAAATTGTATACCACACATCCAATTTTAATGAAAATTGGTACAGAGCATCCTTGGGTGAAGGGTGGGGTGGGGGTGGGGGGTTAAATTGTGAAAATGAAGGGCCAACTCCCCTTAGACAGGGATATAATCAAGAAAAGACAAAAATAGGGTGGGGTCATTAAAAAATCTTCTTCTAAAGAACCACTGGGCCAGAAAAGCTGAAACTTATGTGGAAGCATCCTGGGGTAGTGTAGATTCTAATCTGTTCAAATCATGCCCCGGGGGGGGGGGGGGGGGGGGGCACAATAGGGAATCAAAGTATATAGACAATATCTTTAAAAATCTTCTCCTCAAGAACCACTGGGCCAGAAAAGCTGAAACTTATGTGGAAGCATCCTGGGGTAGTGCAGATTCTAAATTGTTCAAATCATGGCCCCTGGGGGTAGGGTGGGGCCACAATAATAATAAAAGGGGAGGGGATCTGGTGAAGAACAGCAGGACCAAAAGTAACTCAGGTGAGTGTTGTGGCCCATGGCCTCTTGTTATCAGATAGTGTCGTTAGGCCATTGAAAAAATGGGAAAAAGTAAAGAATTGGTGAAAACTGAATTTTAGTCAGAACAGGTTAGTCAGATTCACCTTTTCCAACCAGTTCGCCTCCCCAATGTCAAATACTGTTGATGCTCCTGTAATGATTACTTTACCTTTTCAGTTACATAAACTTTTGAAATATACAAACCAACATACGTTTTTTTGAGAATATTTTCTTGTCTAGCCAATAATTCCTGAAGCTCTGAAATCGACTTATCTTCAAGCTTCCCTAAGTAACCCTGTTTTTCTGTGTCCATCACGCAAATGATCTACAACTACAAAAACAAGTTCATTTAAACTACACATCATTAAGATGATTATGGGTAATATATATTTTATTTGGTGTAATCATTAAATTTAGCACAATCCATGTTATGGCCCACTTTCACACATTTTATGGAAGATTTTCAATTCTAGCAATTCTGGGTCAAAATCACTACTTATGTGAGAAGAATTAAAGCTTATTTCTTTTTCAAAACAAAACAGAGACCTGTACTAATTATTAAAACAAGAGACCCATAGGACACAATGCTCACCTGAGTCAATATGGCCTGTTTCTTCATCATCAGCAGGTTTTTTCCTATATATTCTTATGTAAAAATTTGATCCCCCATTGTGGCCCCAACCTACCCCCCATGGTCATGATTCAAACAAACTTGAATCTACATTACCTGAGAATTGATGCTTTCATATCATTATGACTAATCAATCTAATTAAAATAAGATCTTACACTAGCTCCCCGATTTCTTTTATATGTCTTGACATATAAAAAATTGGGAAGTGAATGAAACATCTCATTTCAATTAGATTGAATCATGGCTTAATATGCTTTTCTTGAGAAGAAGACTTATAAAGATTTTTTTCCTATATATTCTGTGTAAAACTTTGATCCCCCATTGTGGCCCCACCCTGCCCTGGGGAGGGGGTGGGGTCATGATTTGAGCAAATTTGAATCTACACTACCTGAGAATGCTTCCAAATCAAAATGATTACCAGGTAATCATGGCTTTGTTTTCTTGAGAAGAAGACTTTAAAAGAATTTTTTTCCAATATATTCCTATGTAAAACTTAGATCCCCTATTTTAGCCCCTACCTTACCCTACACCCAGGGTTCATGAATCTTCTCTACCTGAGGATGCTTCTATATCAGTATGACTACATGTAATCATGGCTTTGCTGTTCTTGAGAAAATGTTTTTTTAAAAGATTTTTTCCAATGTATTCATATGTAAAACTTTGATCCCCCATTTTGGCCTCAACCCTACCCCCTGGGGTCATTATTTGAACAAATTTGAATCTACCCTACCTAAGGATGCTTTCATACCAATATGACTAATCATAGCATGGCTGTTCTTGAGAAGATTTAAAGATTTTTTTTATATATTCCTATGTTAAACTTTGACCCCCCCCCCCCATTGTGGCCCCACCCTGCCCTGGGAGTCATGATTTGAATAAATTTGAATCTATACTACGTAATGAAGGTCTCACATAAGTTTTAACTTTTTTTGCTCAATGGTTCTTGAAAAGAAGATTTTTGAAAGATGCCACCAATTTTTCACTATAACTTGATTATCTCCCCATGACAGAGGGCATGGCCCTTCATTTGAACACATTTGAATCCCCTTCATCTAAAGATCCTTTGTGGCAAAGTTTGGTTGAAATTAGCCTATAGGTTCTTGAGAAGAAGTTGAAAATGTGAACAATTTACAGAAGGAGGACAGACAAAATGTGAACAGAAAAGTTCACTTGAGCTATCAGCTCAGGTGAGCTAAAAATATGATTTTTAGATCTATGATAGACTACCTCCCAAAAAGAAAAGTTGCTAAGGAAATTTCATGTCTCTCACAAAAATCTTTTTTTTCCTTGTTTGTTAAGGACATTCGCAACGTAATTTGAACATAATTGTCTTTTTCCCTAGAGTTGAAGAGTTCCAATACTTGACGGACCTGTGTGCTACTCTTTAAATATCTATATATGGTGCTATACACCTCTTCTAAAACAAATTTGGATGAAGAACATCTAGAATATATGTTTAGTAATTTTTGCATTTTTTCTTTGAATAATACAAGAGTTTTCATCATTTAATATCTATTCAAAACCCCTGGTATTGCATGCTGCTGTTTTTGTTTGTGAACATCTAATGGTACTATAATTTTAAATTACCATAAGAATATCTTGAAAAATTATCAGTAGGTAAGGTATGTTGTGTATGTCCTTATGGAGACCTAAAATAGATTGCTGGTTGACAGCTTAAAATGGAAGAAAGTATTGGATAGCTTATTCTCAACATTCTGACAATTGAAGATTGCACACAGTCTACAACCTTGTGTTCTTGATAAGTAATTAAACTTAATGTAGGGCCATGTAAATATTTAAGTCTCATATAAGTTCATGTATAAACTATAAACTGTATAAATTTACATGTCTATCTGTCTATATCACTCTTAATTTTATTTCATTGCACAATTAGATTAGATTTTACTAACTGGTCAGGAACAATTTTACTTTACTGGTCCCCAGAAAAACACGCTAAAAGACAGTGTCACTGTATGCGACTACAGTATACGAGATCGCGTGAGCGAAAAAAAAAAATTAAAAAGTATGAGGTTTCAAGCCTTTTTTAGCCCAAAATCAAATTCTATGGTTAAAAAGTTTAGTTTAAAACTTGATTTTTAAACCAAGTTTTTAACCTCATTCTCTGAAAAAAGTAATAAATATCATTTATTCAATGAAAAGGAGACCAAAAATTAAAATAATTGTCAATGTAGCGCATGCGACAGATGCTTAGTGCCATTTCTTTCGTACTTAGCTATTTTTTTCATGTATCAGCAATAAACAAACCAACGAGATGTCGTTGAAGCTGAATTAAGATCTTGCAAAAAATATTGAATTTCTTTTTTAATCTAAAAAAACAAGACACCAACCCTAATCTCTCAGATGGTATGCAAGGAATAACCCAAATCTCTAGATCAGATGCTAGACTAACCCAGGATGAGCGAGGACTAACACTAATCTCTTGGATGCACATAGTGCACTGACTGAGCGTGCCGATCTTGCGGATCTGGGGACCCGTGAAGTTAAGTCTACCCTACTAACATTTCCAACACTTTACTCTTTTAATTTTTCTTGCCCTCTTTTCATTATAACACCTTCTTGAGTGTTCTCTATACATAAGAGGGATATGCGTTACTGAACTTTATGTAGCCTAATTTACCCTCTCCCCCTCTCCCTTGAGTGACTACCATAAGAGAGATTATGTATCAGTTGTTCTTTTTTGTCAATCTTTCTTTACCATATTTATGAAAAGTCCAGTTTTTCTTTCTTTTTTATGCCCTCAAGTGGCTTAAATAACAAGATGTTGTCTGTGTTCACCGTGTTGTCGTTGTGAGTTGTGAAATCAACACCGGATCCAACTTTTTATATACTATTCAGGAGAAAATACCGATTAAAATTTCCGGAACCTTGGAACGGTGTAAAACTAGAAACAAGAATGAAACTTTTCCTTATGTAACAGTAAGGAATATTCTTGTTGAATTTTTTAGAGAAAAACAGGGAACAATAATCGTATAATAATTTTCATATCCATGGCCAGAGCCAATCCCAACTTCTCGGTCCTTTCCGACCAGAGGAAATTTCAATAACCTCAAGGTGTTTTTCCGAGCTAGCCAGAAAGGCCCTAGAAGATCATAATGCAATTGGGCCAGAACGAGCCGGAGAGATTCAATGCGTTGGAACTCCTTAGACTAAACTGGCCTTGCCTGTCTGACATGCGCGATATACAATATTTTTCATACGATAGAGACGGGCATAATAACCATGATAACCAAAAACCATGCAGTCTATGGAACTCCTCATCCTAATTCGTAAATTATAAAAAATATTAAAAATCTATACAAGCCACGATTACTACATTGTGAAAATTGAATTGACATTTACTGTGTGCTAAATTTGTAACCTATTTAAGCAATCGCAACTTCTCAGGTCTTTCCGAGCTTGCCGGAAAGGCCCACCGAAGAAGATGCCAAATGCTCATGAAATATACGGAGATAACAAACAGTATTCAAGCTCAAAGTCCATTAAAACAATACAAATGGAGAGCAGACATCCAAAAACATCAGAGGTTGGATCAGGTGCCCTGGAGGAGTGAGCATCCCCTGCCGAACCGCCGTGTGCTCCTTGTCATGATCGAGATATAACGAAAAAATCCGTCGACAATTTCAGTGTGTAAATAATGGCCTAACAATTAGTATGAAAAAGGTCAGTCAGCATATGACTTAATGATAAATTGTATTGCCGACAAGGTCATTGAATCAACCATAGAACTTACGAAATGATGACATTAAAGGAGATTGTTGATATTCTTGTTTCATCAATTTGTTTGTCAATAACTTACCTCGTTTTGGAAATTGTTCATACGTAGAGCATGCTCTTGCGTATCGAATCAACTGAGAGATATACACCCCATATGCAGGTGATAAGGGTATATTGCTGCATAAGTAAGAGAAGTTGAAGCATTCTGAAAATTATACTGAACCATGTTAAATTAACTTTATTTGCAAATATTTTCCACATTTCACGCATTTCACCGATTTTGAACTTGAATAACCCCACGTTTCTATAGTTAAATTGACTTTAAACTGTGTCTGATATTTAAATGCGGAGTCGGTAAATAAATCAGTTATTGTTTTAAATTTCCAGTATCTATGAAAAGCGATTGATTTAAATTGTGCAATTTACAGGAAAGTCCTATCTTTATATAAAGTAATAAAACAAATAGAAAGATCTTAATTTTAGTTAGTCTGAATTTGTCAAAAATACGCCATATATGACTTTAAGTTGTGGCCATTTAAAAACGTCCACTACATTTCATACCTAATATAGCGATACATTCTCTAATAATGAAGAGAACATTTTCGGTAGTGTTTAATAGCATAATAGATTTACAAATTGGCTACGAAACATATATTGAAATACATGTAGATGGTTTTATGTACTATCCTATATGTAGGAAAAAAGCTTCCATCAACAGATACTACATGGTGGATTAGGCATTCCTATTAAGAAAAATATAAGAAAAGGTCTTGCAATATTACAAAACACATCCTCGGAATTTCAATATCTCAAGCTAAAAATTTTTTTTTAAATGTAAGAAAAATGTTTATTTATGTTTAGCATATATATCCCCAGAAACACCATCTTTTACATGTAACAGAACACAAAATACAGACGTATTAGAAGTGATAGAGAATGATATCATCAGTAAATATATCAAGCTTGGGAATATTTTCTTAACAGGTGACTTTGGTATTGACTCTGATTATATTAGGGGAGATTCAACCTCTTACATTCCTATAGACAATGAAATGTATAATATTGATGTAGAGATTGGGGTTAGACACAATGGAGACAAAACGCTAGACTGCAGAGGCGAAGACTTACTATAGAAATGTGTATTACAAACAAACTAAGAATAGCTAATGGCAGAACTTCTGGTGATTGTCATGGACACTATACATTTCATAATTATACAGGATCTAGTGTTGTAGATTATTTTATTGTTTCAGAGGAACTTTCATAAGATATTCTATATGTTCATGTTGCAAATTCTATACCACTCTCAGACTGTCATTGTAGATTGTCTATGAAATTATTATCCTCTTTTGAACGTGAGAATGTTTGTGAAAACATGATACAAATGCCCAGTAGATACATGTGGGACATTTTTTCAGTAGAATTTTTTTTCAAAAATCCTTTACACATATCACCATTCAAAGAGATATAAACCAATTTTGGAGAAACCTATTGAACATAATGAAAGGAGCATAAATGAGGCCAAAAATATTACATATTATTATAAATTTATTCTTGGTGCTGGTAAAAGGAGTACAAATACTGCTATTCTGTCTGAACTTGGTAGATAACGCATGTATTGTTCAATCATCCTTAGTTTACAATCCTATATATATATATTAATTGGCATAGATTAGAAAATATGTCAAAATCATCTTTATTACATTTTGCATGTGATGAATGTAAAAATCTTAGTCAGTCTGATATCAATAAATAATGGTATAACACTGTTAAATTTTTATGTAACAACTTACTTGTACATGTTTGTATTTTTTCTTTCTTTCACCTATCTTTTAGGCCTTTTCCTTCTTAAGGTTGTTCACTTTATGCCCATATGGGCACTGAATTAGTAATAAAACATATCTTATCTTATCTAGTTTTTAACATAAGCTGGATTACCTATGAATATAACACGAAACAAATATACGTAAATCACTGTAACGTAGTTCACAAATCAAATGATTTTTTGGCCTTAAAAAAATACAGCATTCTGAAATCGTTATGATTAATTAAATTGATGGCATTATTGATAGATCATCAAAAAATTATTTGAATTCTATGTAGGCCCTGTATTAAAGATAAACTGATATGATAACCTAGTTCATCAAAAAAAAAAAAAAAAAAAAAAAACAGCAACAAAGAAAAACGGAAACTTTTATTTTTATAGACGATAATGGAATTTTTAATTTTTTTTTTTTTAACAAAACAATATATTTTCAACAAAGAATAATATTATTTAACCATGGAAAGCACGAACAGTTATAGGGTTTCATGGCAATAGAATTTAGTAACGTAATTCACTGTACTTTTTGTGACGAGATATAATTTTTCATTTAATTAGCACTAAATATTGTATTTCATAAAGATTTTTTTGAAGGTTAATAAACCTTTATTCTCTGGAATAAAAGGCTCATTCTGCATATCAAGCACTTAAAACTTTTTTTTTTTTTTGGATAGGAAAATTTATGATCGGTACGAATTGGGACGTTACATGTAAGTTAGTAAAAGTGATTTCTGTTCGTCAATACATGTCGTTGACTTCGTTGTCTACCCTTCTTTCAAAACATTTGCAGTTCATGTAACACCGAATTTTTGACTGGCTCTGTGGCAACGCACTTTGAAAAAAATTTTCAAAGTGCGTTAAATTTTGGACAAAATCAACGCACTTTGAAATTTTTTTTCAAAGTGCGTTAAGAGTGTACATCAACATTGTTTACCTTGGAGACACTTAACGCACTTTGAAAAAAATACGTATAAATTTTTTTTTAATAATAGACAGCATTATAATTTGTTATCAGCATTAATTTGTTATATTTCTTCAGAAAAACTGATGAATTGATCTACCCTCATCGAGAATGAGGAGAAGACAGGTAGAAGTCCCTCAGCCCAACTCTCTATCTTTCCTACACAAATATATGTATTTACATAACTGGTATGACATTGATATTATTTCTCTCAATAAATTTGAGTTAACGTAAAATAGATGAAAAAAATTGAGATAAGCTTTCCTGAAAAAAAAATTATGAACCCTATTATATTAAAGAAGAGAACCTCATAACCTTTATTCAAAATGTATCAAACAATGATTCCTCAGAAAAAATGCATTTACATGGTAATTAAAACATGCTATTTGACATGTCTAGCGTTTTTATGATATCAAATTACAGATTTAGAAGTAATTTGACTGAATAACTTTTTTGAGAAAAAGTTATTAGTGAACGAGGTAAAAATTTCAGTCGAGTGAGTAATGTGGCTAAAGTTTACTTTCTAACTATCAAATAAATGAGTCAACCATTGTTTCGTATATGTTCACAATAGATAGATAGATGAATATGATAGAAAAATAGATGACAGAGAGAGAGAGAATTTTCATGGTATGGAAAAGTCATAATTGCTCCCTCTTCCCGAAAGAAAAATGCGATGTTTTAAGTCATAGAGACTGGATAAAATTTTTAAAAAAGAAAAGAAAAAAAGAAACGATACTGTGCTATTAAACAATCATTCCTCCATTATTTCTAAGACCCATTTCCCTTTTATAACAGTTACGAGAACCTTTGGAAACAAGACAACTCCTAAAAATCTTTAAAACGTCTATATCTCAGATCCTGACGTCATGACCGAAAAGTTATCCAACCAGGTTCAAAAAATTATTTATCATACCTAAAATTTGCAAGAACATTGACCAAGCCGTGCACATATTTTTTTCAAAGTGCGTTAATATGGTCGATATTAACGCACTTTGAAAAGAAATATTATAAAAATGTAGCACACAGTTCCTTTAAGTATTGGAACTCTTCAAATCCAGGGAAAAAGACAATAAAGTTTAAACTACGTTGCGTATGTCCTTAAAGCAATATGAGCTACATTTTTGAAAATTTTATTTTGCTATTAAAATGTGCTGTTATGATAAATTTGTATGTAATTCAAACCTGTATGATCAATTAGTTTAAAATAAGTATTAAATTGTTTCAGAAGAAAGATTTCTGTACAATAGAATTAATGTATAGTATTACATAAGAAATCAATATTGTACAGGATGACATTAATAGAATTTTGCTTCAATCAAAACTTATAAACAGTTCTTCTTCGCAAATATGAACAACAAAAGTTGATAAACATTCTTTTTTACTGTCATTGAAATAGTTAATTACAATATTGCAACAAAAAATTTCCGACATCAGAAGCTTATATTGCTTTAAACAAATAAAGCAGAAATATTGGGTGGGGGTCTTTATACAACGGAAATTCTGCTCTAATGTAGGCTTTAACAAATGTATATTATTAAGATTTTTTCTTTTTTTTTTCCTACCACAATGGCCAGTATGACAAGTTAGAATTGGTTAAATAATAATAATAATAATAAAAAATCTGAGCATGTTGACTTTCATGGCGGCCAACGGGAATCAAGTCTTGCTAAATTCATGTGTATCAAAAACTGTCTATATATCATTAACTTTGTAATTTTTACTATATTGTTACCACTTTATAAAGTGGATATAAGACTGTGTCGAGGTAGAAATAATTTAAGCACATGTGATAAAATTATTGAAACAACAGGTCGATCTTTTATATATATATATATATATATATATCTCAAAGAAAACACTAATACACCCCTCATAAATCACATTAATGGCAAAAAAGAGAAGATATTTTCTTATGTTCCAATGAAAACTCCTTTCTAGAATTTATTTTTCATCTTGTAAATTGTCCTCTAGGAGGCCTTGCATACCTCATTTAACAATTTCTTATGCTCTAACGCTCAAGTTATAACAAGCCAAGTTTGTCATGATGTATAATAAGCCTTCACATAGATCGAATTATAGTGGATAGAAAATCGATTCTTAAGCATCAATCACACTGCTTCGGGGCTTCATCTTATGCATTTGACAGGAAATAGGCTGTCGAGATCTCCTTCATCCTAATACTGTGCTCATGAAACATCGCACACTGCAACAGATACGACATGTTCATCCGTAACAAAGTCACGTGTCTTGAAATTTAGAAATCCGGTTTATAATGGACAAAGGGGACTTCATTTTTCATCTCATTTTCTGTTTGTGTCTCTTCCATCGCTGCCTCTTTTTCTTTATTTTTCTCATTCTCTTCGACCCTTTGAGTCGTCGCTGTTCTTTCTTTTTAATAGATAAACCTTTTCCCCGCCGATCATTCATGTGACTTGGACTCCAGATCTCTTTACCGTTCTGGTAGAAGCTGTTTTTACTACACTCTTTCAACTTTGATTGAGATTTGCCCCAGCGTTGGTTATTATCTATAAACTCCAAAATGTCTTCATTCATATGTATCGATTTTGATCCCAATGCTGAGCAACTTCCGTCATCTACAACAAAAATAAAGTTCATGTTACCTTTTCACAACCAATTTAATACCAACTAGCTTTTCTGGCGTCAAATCACCAATGTTTTGATAAAACATACAGCTTAATCCGAAGCATCTCTTCTGTAGATTTTTCATTTCATTTTATGATATCCCTCCCATATAGTTTTGTCGCGTTCAAGTTTAACGATATAATAGTATGGTTACGTTCCTAGGCAGATGTTTCTCGTATTCATTAGAAGAACTATTCTCCACAAGATTAATATCGTAATGCTATTGATCAGAAATCGGTCTCATTTTGCTCCGATTTCTTGGAATGTCTACATGCACCCACAAATCAAACATTTTTGCTGCGCATTTCTCCGTAGATTGTAACCTGCGTAGAAACCTTAATTAGAACCAGTATTTTCTTTTATTTTAGCAGAGTTTATCAATCAGAATCGTAAATCGGATTTTTTTTTTGACTTGGGAAATTAAATTAAACAGGCACATCAAAAGAGATATTATCAAAGAGTATACATGAGGTTAGCATATCGAAGATTTAATTCACAATAGCGGGAATGATACACAGTTTAGAAATTTAAGATAATGTCCTGTAAATGTAATAAAATATATTAAAATATTGTAACAAAATGCTGGATAGAAATAACCTAAGTTTAAATTAAAAAAAAAAACACACAAAATAAGTACTGAATCAATACCTTACTGCCTTTTTTAAGGGATGAAGTTACTGAAACAAGTAGAGATATTTAAATTCGATAAAATGCATGTCTGTAAATAAAATTTGATTTTTAAATATACATTATGCTTCTACTTTTTAAATTTCAGGAAAAGGTCAACTATTATTAATAAAAAAACTCATATCAATAAAAGAAAACAAATATCACTCACCCGTGTATACAGAGTTTTTAAGTGCCACCAGCGCCAAAACAAGCACTTTTACCAAATCAGAGCAAAATTTCATATTGGTATTTTATAATCATACTTTAAATTTCCCGTCTTCCTCGTTTGTTGCATGGTGTGTTAGAGATCTGCTAATTACTGAGGTCCCCCTAATTAGCGGGGAAGCTATGGGTATAAGTTGATATAAATGACAACATTCGTCCGCGCCACATCGCGGCTAGGGAATGCAGGAGCTCCTTTTTCTTAACATGATATATAATCAATACCGAGTTTGTTGTACGGATTGAGAAAGAAAATTAACGCTATATGTTTTAAGGCAGTGATTACAAATCTCGTAAATCACATCTAATTAATCATTAAATTCCGAAGTAAAAAAACGCATACATTGTATTCCCTCTAAAGCTTCTTGATGACAGATTCTTAATTCATGCTAGAAATTTTTACGTTCCGAGAGCATACGTATACTTATTGGATACTGATTACTTCAGTTTCCATGGGAACTGTTACACCGGTAGATTACCTTTCCAGTATACGTTTATATTGTTGCATAATTTGAATATTTCGTGATCTCCAATATTATATTATCAATATAGGTATACTATCTTGAAATTTCAGATCAATAATGCTCTACAGGTCCCTTAATCTAAGATCCTTAATGCTAATGGTGATTTATTGAATGAATATCTTTAATTATTAACTGTGATTGAATTTCCCCCCGAGTTTCCCCAACAAAGGCACTTAATGGAGATGAGGGGTCATAAAGCCCACAATGCCTGCTTAATATCTCAAAAACTTTATCCATTTCCTTAATTTTCAAACTGACAGTGTAATATCTAATTACAAGCAAAATTCATTGCTAGATAGGATGAGACTAAATTTGCCTCATTGAAAATGTCATATTCATTTCCAAATTGAAAAAAAAAATATGTCACTTGAACATGCACATTTTCCCCAATTCCTCTGAAAAAAGATTAATCAACTAAGATTACTGAGGCAAACTAAAATCCATCCATATCTAGTAGAATTCTTACTGCATTATTATTGGCAGAAAAATATCGCTCGAAAAATAGCAACTTGACCGAACGAGGCTCTCTCTCCCCTGGGTTTAATTTATTATGTTTCTGTAACACCTTAAAATGCAAAATCTTTAATATTCATAACAAAACGAGTTATCAAAAATTACATAAATTACACTGTATCCACGTAGCAACGGTTTCAAAAGTGGGCAAGTCCAAAAAATCTGACAAGCAATATATATATATATATATATATATATATATATATATATATATATATATATATATATATATATATATATATAAGCTGACCAAAAAAAGGGAGGGCAACTTCCTAAAATAATCTAACAAGCAAAAAAAAAAAAAAATAATAGATTAAAAAAATAATAAAGACGGGAAAAAAATCATAAACTGTCCAAAGCTCGACATTAAAACAACAAAGGGGGGGGGGGGGGGCATTGATATCATACCGAAAAGACACTTTCTTTAAATTGAATTTAAAAACATCAAAATTTGCACAAAAGTTATCCATGTATAGTTGCTGGAAATGTTACATCAACTATATTAGCCTTACAACAGTCTAATAAAACCTGTCCGAATTGAATTGTGCATTTAATTATGGAATATTTCACTGTGGTTCTACACACAGATACGCATGTTGCAAGGTATTTGCTAAGTTTCACTGAACCATTTTGAGAGAGAGAGAGAGAGAGATATTTATGAGATGAATCTAAATGAAAAACATACATTTTTTTTTAAATCTTAATTTCTTGACATTTTCTGAAATTAAAGAAAAAAAAATAAATGAACACATCTTGTTGTGGGAGTTATAATCTCCCAGGGTATGAGTGGGTGAAAACAAAATGAAAGAAAAAAAATTGAAAAAAAAAATATTGAAATTCGTGGTCGAAATAAAGAAACGTTATTTGAAATGACATTCTCAGTGCATCCCAAATGATTGAATCGAAGAGGTGTTCTTTGATTCTAAAAGGCCAATTTAAAGTGGAAGACACGGCTGATAGTGCTTTTAATATTGCAGGGAAGTCAGAAAGTGAAATGTTAAGCTATATATCAAATAAATGCCGTAAGACAATATACAACGGATATTTTTATTATTATCATTGATTTTTTGTCACTTAAAAAAAAAAGTTCAAACTTTATGAATTTCTTACTTTGCTTCATCTCACACTGTAATTGTGAAACACTTGTAAGCCCGAAACCTAACACACTGATTATTCTGCCTACTCTAGCAAATTCTTGTTTCACACTTCTGCATGATTTTCAAATGTTTGCAAAACAGGAACAATCCGGAATTCATCCCCAAATAGAATTTCTTGTTACAATGTTCAATTATATTCAAAAACAAAACATTATGTTTCATTATATAAAACATCTGGGGCCCGTTTTACAAAAGAACTTACGACTAAGACCGAAAACTTAAGTTGATTGTAAAATTTTGAAAAAAAATTGATGATTCCGTTTAAAATTGCTAGCGTAAAAACATCTTACTACATTCCATTTTAAAAGATTAAAACCATTTTCATTGTGATGTAAATTAAAAATTTATAAACAAAATTAAATTTTGATCTTAGTCGTAAGTTCTTTTGTACATAACTGTAAATTTAGAAAATCAAATTAGGTTATTTGCAGATGATACTTCTTTGTTTGTTATTGTAGACTCTGATACATTAGCCCCTACCCTCTCTTTAACAGATGACTTGGAAAAAATTAAACAATGGTCCAGACAATGGATGGTGGATTTTAACCCTAATAAAACTGTAAATGTTAATTTTACACGGTCAAATAAATCACATCCACAAATTTCAATTTGGTTACACACGTAACTACATAGAACAGAAACAAAGTCATTGTCACCTTGGACTTATAATGCAATCCAATGGCGGTTGGTCCGAACATATCTCCAAAATATATGACAAAGCATGCCAACGTTTAAATGTTCTTCGCACACTCAAATATAAACTAAACAGGGATTCCCTTATTAGAATTTATATTGCATTCATTAGACCTATTTTAGAATATGGCAATGTAGTGTGAGATAATTGTACACAGGAGCAGAGTAATCTATTAGAAAGTGTACAAGTAGAGGCTGGGCGTATCATTACTGGACTACTTTAAGGCGCAATTCTTCGAAACAAAATTTATATAAAGAATTAGGATGGGAAACACTGAGTGAAAGAAGAACTAAACACAAGCTTACACTTATGTACAAAATACTTAATAATTATACACCTGAATATTTGCATGATATGGTTAAACAGTGTCTACCTGTTTTCACACAATTATGCTTTACGCAATAATAATTTGTATCACATACCAATCACTAGAACAGTTGCATATTATAATAGTTTTTTACCATCTACAATTAAGTTATGGAATGATTTGCCAGATAGCACGAAATCTGCAACAAGTGTAGCTAAATTCAAACAAAGTAAACAAAATAAAAATCTTGATGATAAAATAAAATCAAAATTATACAGTTATGGACAAAGGAAATTAAATATATTCCACTGTCAGTTGAGAAACTTGTCAAGTAATCTTAATGCAGATGTGTTTAATCATAACTTAGTTGGTTCACCTAAATGCTTAAAATATGGTTATTCTTTTGAAGATTCTGTTCATTTTTTCTTTCAATGCCCATGTTATGATCTTGCCAGGAACTCTTTGATTACATATATGATTGATCATGACCAAGAGATATCAATATTGTATTGTCTGGTTATGATTGTCTATCTCTTAAAGAAAATTTGTTACTATTTGATCAAGTTCATAATTTTATAAAAAAATACTAAAAGATTTTAGAATGTGAAAATGTAATAAGCATTAATGTGCAGCATGTAGACTGAAAGTACATATACATACATGGTTCTGAGCCTTTTCCCTTTTTCCCTTATCCCCACCCTCTCTTTTTTTTCTCTCTCTCTTTCCTTTCATTATTCCACTTTATTGTTCAATTCCCCTCTTTTTTCAATTTTGTACATTGTATCCTCCTTAAAAATTAGTTTAAAATACATGTCTTTGTAAAAGTTGTGATATATATTATTGTAACATTTCATGATTTGTACCTTGATCTTTAATGGAGAGAACTAATATAGGCCATTTTTGCCTGCTGTTCAATCCATATTCATTGTATATACATCTATGTATATCGTGAATAAAATACTCCTTAAACTCAAAAGTTCTTTTGTAAAATGGGCCCCTGATTGCTAATAATTTTTCATTGTAAAAAGACAAAGAAAATTATCACCTTAGGCTTACTTCTCATCTAGAAATTTGTCGGTGTGAAATTTTCATTTGTAAAATTATTTTAATTTTACTTTGTCTTGTTTGCAGAAGAAAGAATATGCAACATTAATTTAGTGACACTGATTAATTTTTTTTATACACGGAAAGATTGAGACTCAGAATGACTCATAATTTACAAAATAGCACATTTCATTCCCATAATTAGCATATTTTGCATTAGTAAATTTTCCAATCTCTAATTTGTTCGAATTCTTCAAATTCATTTTGAATTTGGGACTGTCCAGTTTTAAACTTTGATTTGAATTTATTTATAGCGAAACTTCACTTTATTTCATTAGTTTTGAGGATATTTTTTTTTGATCATGAATGGTATTGCTACCCCTTTTGGTCCCTTGACACCAAGAATTGTTTTTAAACCATGTGGATAAAACTTTAAGGATCTTGGGTCGATTTTACCAAATGAGACCCTTTCGTATCGCAGCTTTGTTGCGTCACTTGTCTGTAATTAAGTCGGACCAAGAACAGAAAGGGCATCTGCTCTAATCGTTTGTATACATGGTTTAAAGCTATTGATAATCAAATGTACAACGAACTCTACAAACTAAATTTTTTCTGCCCTCGTTGTCGATGATTCGAGAGGACCATGGTTTTTGGTCTGTCAATCAATATGTTTATTTGTTTGTCCGAAATACTTTTTCTTGCCCATAACTTCTAAGGCTTTTATACTTCACGTGTATTTCTTGTAGAAGACTTTTCTTTGGGTACCAACATATTTGACCTATTGCGCCTCTGACCGTCTAATATCTGACATAATGGACAGTGAGGCTTATAACCATAGCTTAGAGAGCCATGCAGTGTAAAAGGTGTGTACAATCTTAGTTAGTTGGATTAATGTGGAAACGCTGTCTGTGTTTTTTTGTTTGTTTTGAAAACCTGGAACCATCCCTTTACAATCTGTAACAAAATCTTTTATATTTATAGACCCGGAAGAAAACAGTAAATGCCCTACAGGAATATGACTACAACCCTCGTCAATCAAGAATTCAATTCGAACATGGCGATTTAAAATAAACGATTTGAAAACATGGA
The DNA here is from genome assembly GCF_033153115.1 of Saccostrea echinata. Classification (NCBI taxonomy): domain Eukaryota; kingdom Metazoa; phylum Mollusca; class Bivalvia; order Ostreida; family Ostreidae; genus Saccostrea; species Saccostrea echinata. The sequence continues at coordinate 16,060,920 of NW_026889758.1, forward strand.
AAGCATCGCTAAAATACACGAAAAACTTGAGGATGCTCAAAAAGCGTGCAAAAGTGATACTTGAAAAGATGGATATCGTAAATGAAATGTTGGCCTTGACATTTTTAGCCAAGATAACTAGTATTTCTCTTTCTTCTTTAATATCATCATTATTAATGAGATTAATATAGTCATTATTATTGAAATTATTAGGGTTTAATCAATCTCTGGAAAAGAACATATCATATGTTTTCGTTTCAGATGAGGATTTTTAATCAGCAGTGGGAAAAATTGCAGAAAACCGTCAAAAACCCTTTATGACAATTGACTTGTATATCGAAACATTGTCTTTTAATGACTGCAGGGATGCTTCATTGCCTGTTATCAACGATACAGCCACCATTGCCAGTGATGGTGGACTGTGAAATTTACCACTGGAACAAAATTCACAGGAAAGACTTTATAAGGTAAAATCTTTCATAGTTCCAACCGGAAAGGATTGCAGATATGCCGAAGTTTATCAAAGAAAGTAAGGAATTTTCCGAACTTTCCTATGTCACACCTACTCTAGATTTTTTATGTGGAGTAATTGCCACAGATTAGAATGTTTCTACACGGAATGTGTACAGATGTCAATAAACATGCACTCATGAAGCCCCGTTCACATGCGCCTATATACACACGATGAGCACAAATTTTACATATATTTAGCGCATGTGAAGGGGGGGGGGGGGGTAAGCAAGATTTGCATGTGAGTATTTTTACTCCTAGTGCAAAATTTACATGTAGTCAGACTATAGATGCAAATTAACTTTTACATGAGTAAATTAAATACTGGTGTATTTTCAGTCATGTGAACGCGTAGCAAAATTTACACAAGGCTGGAAATGTTTTAGTTGTCTATAAAATATAGCATCATTGATTTCATTTAAAAATGCACCTTTTTATATAATGGATGGAGCAGTGACTTTCTGATGTATTATTATTAAGTCCAATATTATTATTTTAGGTAGTATTTAAACAAGAAATGACAATTTTTGCTCTTTTAAGTGCGACGGAGGAACATTGAGATGAAGAGCAACTACATATCCCGAACAAGTATTTACAAATACTTTAATTGAAAATGCCAATTTAATACATAATTATTTTGTTAAGAACATTCTGATTGTACACACTTTAAGTACTCTGAAGTTGATATTAAAAAGATGCTCGAGTTTCTGATTGATAATGTCTATGTAGTTTTTGGAAATCAGGTCTTCCAACAATCTGTTGGAATTCCCATGGGTACCGATTGCGCTCCCTTATTAGCAGACCTTTTTTTGTATTCATATAAAGCAGAATGTATTCAAAAATTTCTACATGAGAAGAAGAAAACACTTCGACGACGTATTATCAATTAAGAATAGTTACTTCCATTCATATGTCGACTCGGTATATCCCAGTGAGCTTGAAATATAAGGTACCACAGAGTCTGACAAATCTGTTTCATATTTGGATATTTTACTAGAAAAGACGTTAATGGTAACCTAACAACAAAGCTTTATGATAAACGTGATGACTCCATTTTTTCAACTGTTAACTTCCCTTACTTATGTAGCAATATACCCTTATCACCTGCATATGGGGTTTTGTCTCCCAGTTCATTCGATACGCAAGAGCATGCTATACGTATGAACAATCTCTAAAACGATTGACAAACAAGTTGATGAAAAGGGAATATCAACGGTCTCGTTTGAAGTCATCATTTTGCAAGTTTTATGGTCGATTCAATGACCTTGTCAGCAAATACAACCTACCATTAAGTCAAATGCTGACTGACGTTTTTCTTACTAATTGTTAGGCCATTATTACACACTGAATTGTCGACGGATTTTTCCGTTTCCCCTGATCATAACAAGGAGCACACGGCTGGTGTGACCGGTCGGGGATGCTCACTCCTCCATGGCACTTGATCCAACCTCTGATATTTTTGGAGGTCCGTTTTTGCTCCGTCCCCGATTTGTGTTGTTTAAATGGACTTTGAGCTTGAATACTGTTCGTTATTTCCATAGTTTGAGAGTGAACGTGAATCCGTCGCAAAAAAGACATTTACACACCAAGAGTAAAATTTGAATGTATGTAAAATTTACAACCGTAAGTAAGTGAGTGGGCTTTAGTTGTATTGTATGTCTCTAGTGTATCAATGTACAAAGAAAATGGGACTATCACGAAGAGATTAAAGTCCGGAGATTTATTAATTTACAACACAGGAATAAAGATTTTTGGATTTTGACTATACAACATTAAACAGGATTGTAAATGTCATGACTAGGAATTACACGTTAAATCAGAGGAAGACTGGCAAAAGATCTAGGCAGCACGCTTAATCTCGTTTTTACCCCCCCCCCCTTTTTTTTTTTTTTTTTTTTTTTTTTTTTTGTAAACAAAATTTTCGCTTCATTCGGGTCTTTAATTTCAGAATGGTAATGCATCTATTATTTTAGATACTCGGTTAACAAAGAAGCCCACGGGTCACAAGTTCACCTAAAGTATATCCTATGGTCAATTTGATACTACATAGTTATATTAATTACGGAATAACTATAATTTCCTCACTAGTTACATGTACCCAGGTTCGAAGGCAAGCACAGTTAGAGGAACATATGTAACGGGTAACTTTCTTATGACAGCATCTGCTGGTGTTTATCCTAGGGGCCAATGAGGGTTGAAAAACAACGTTCATCTACAAAAACCTATTCTCAGAACCCCTCTTAATTTTACGCAGTATTTTTGGAATATCATTTGTATTGTCCTGTAGATTTGCAATAAGGGGAATTTTAATTCTCATCCGGGGGGCCAACTGGAGGCCGAAGCAACATTTTTCTACAAAAACCTTGTTCCCATAACTGCTCTTAAATGTTACGCATGCAGTAGCCATATCATATTTTGGATTATGAATGGTACGTGGTGTTTTGTAGATGTGCAAGAAGGATTGAGATTTCTCTTGTTCATCAGAAAGGTCAGTTGGGGTCGAAGATCGATTTTTCCATACAAAAACCATGTTCTCAGAACTTCACATTTTAAGCATTAGTTATTACATGTAGTATATCGGAACATCTATAATAATTTGTGATTGATGCTGTCTTGTAGATGTGCAATGGGGTTTCGGAATTTTCATCCTGGGGACGAATTTGGGGTCGAAAGTTTCTTTACTACATAAAAACTTCTTTCATAAACTCCCTTTTCATTCAGGCCCGTAGCAACGGTTTCAAAAGGGGGGGGGGGGCAACTTCCAAAAATATCTGACAAGCAAAAAAAAAAACAAACAAACAAAAAACAAAAAACAAAACAAAAAAAAAAAAAAAAAAAACAAAAACAAACAAAACAAAAACACCAACAAAAAAGAAAACTTAACTTCTCAAAATTGTCTGACAAGCAAAATTAAAAAAGAAAATAAAAAATATTCTGATAATTTAACTAACAAACTTGAATTTTCAAATTCAGACTGTTAAAAAATATCTTATCAGGGTATTCGGACGTGCATGCACAAGAAGTCTTTAAATATCGTAAGTCGTCAATCAACAATCTGAAAGCTGCTCGAAATAGGATACACCGATGGAACAGACAGACATGAACTGGGTATAAATATCACTTTTTAGTTGAAAGAATGTACCTTCACACGCAATGGTAAGAGGTACATACAATTTTACATTCCGTGACATATGCTTGTTGCATTTGTTCATGGTACCAAAATGATGAACTTTATTCGGTTTTATAATCATACTTTACTAATTCTCTATGCTTATGAACTGTTACAAGGGTTGCTCCATACATCTTCCCATTTGGAAAGCAAAATTGCAGGCGTGTTTAAAAATCTATATCTGAGGACTAAGAATCGTCCTAAGATACACTTAAGACTCGTATGCATCGACACATTTCACTTCTTATCGAGGTTTTCGAATGTGTCTTATCTTAGGAAAATTCCTAAGAATTGTCTTAATCTTCACTGGCGGATTTAGAGGGGGGCCCAGGGGGTCCGCCTCTCCCCCCTTCTGCGTCCAAAATATACATAAGATTTAATAAATCAATTTTTTTGGTGTTCTCGTGCGCCCCTTCCCCGACCCGAAACTGCCCCCCCCCTTCAAGATTCCTGGATCCGCCACTGATCTTAAGTCTTAGGCTTATGTTAAGAAAAAATGCCGCGTCCATGTTGCTTGTGGCTAGTCGAAATCGCCGTATTAGACTTGATAAAGTGTTCTTCATTGACCAAATATTGCAAAATAATATTGATATGCATTCATGATATTCAAATACATGTATATTTGTTCATCAAATGTTTGTCTAAATCAATATATTTATATTTCATCTCTCTCTCTCTCTTTAACGTAACAAAACATGAGTGGATATTTTCTTAAAGAGTAGTTAATATTTCATTCAAATGTAATCTTATTCTTTGCTAGTTATACTTGATGACACTGATGTAAGAACAATATCGCGTATTTCTTGTTTCTCCACAATTCTTCTGTGGTCAATGTATTGGCTTTGTTCACTTTTTCACTTAGGCCAATTGCCTAATGCTCTCTTTTTGAAAAATTATAGACACATTAGAACATTTGGAAAATTTTCTGTATTTTATCTTAAAGGATATGAATTTCCAATTCGGAAAAACAGGATTTTTTTATTCATAATGCAAACACTGCACGTATAAAACGAAGGTGTTTGACTGAATATAGTGTAGTATTGTTAACATCTACGGACAAAGCTCGGGCTCACAGAGAGGCATGAAGAACTGTAGACAAAGCCAGTGATCAGTTAGCTCGTATCAGATAAAATAAACAAAATTGCAGAGAATGCTTGTATGCATAAAGAGCAAGTTATGCGTTTAAATGATGATTTAAGAGAGATAATTTCCATCAGAGACATAAATGTCTCTGTTTTCATGCTGAAGTAAAATATATCAATATTTTCACAAGTAAAAATTCCCCCCCCCCCCCCCAAAAAAAAATGTTGATAATTATCAAAGCTTTTGAAATTTACATTTATATGTTACTGTGCTTATGCAGAAGTTTTCTTTTCTTTTCTTTCTTTTTTTTCATTGTAAAAAGAGTTAGGGTAATCGTATATCAACTCGTTTGCTGAGGTAGGATTTGGGGGTAACCCATATATTCATTGCCTTTGAACCAAAGTAATTTTATCTGTTTATTCATTTCTTTTTCATGATAAAAGAGTTCTACAAATAATTATTTATACACCCATTGTAAGATTTACTTACTTTTACCAGGGACCTTTATCAGCTGTATATACTATACTTAATATAGGTCCCTGCTTTTACATGGTACTCTTGAAATTTTAATCGGGATCGATGTGCGAAGAAAATAGACACAAAATGTCACAAGACGATGGATGAAGAGGAGCCGGGATTATTAAAATGTTACATTTACAAATTTAGACACAATATAGATCTTGGTGCTATAAGTGAGACATATCCATGCATAAGATTTAGACTTTTGGCGGTGCTGCATACCGACTGCAGGCTTCAGTTCGTACATTTGGACCCAAAAATAAACAGCGAGGTTCCCTCCCTCCAAGGAATCAGAAGGTTTGTTTCAAGTAAAATGTGAACTTATCATTCAACTTGAGCCAGATTGTTTAATTAGTGTACCGCCTTTTGCTGCAGACAAGTTATGACAAAAATATGGTCTTCATGGAAACCTGTTTTTGATGAGTGACAGTTCAAATTATTTTGTTTTTCTCTTCTTTTCCTTTTTTGTTAATCCTCAAATTGTCTTTTAAAAGAATTATTGTATATTTCAGGCCTGTAGGAAGCAATTTCAGTTGGGGGGGGGGGGGGGAGGCACAGTCATACATTTTTCAGTTGACAGTTGAGGGTGCACTACCAAAAATTTAAAAAAAAAAAAAAAGGTCAACTACTGAAAAATTCCTTGACAAGCTAAAAAAAAAAAAAAAAAAGGTCATCAGACGTTTTTATTGAGGGGGCACAAGCATAAAGTATCTATGTTTACTATTAGTAATCTATATATTGGCAAAATTATTGGGGGGGGGGGGGGCACTGCCCCCGGTTCCTACGGCCATGTATTTAATAACTTGGAAAATATATGTATAAGATTGGGGAGGAAAAACTGACAAACTGTAATGTAGAAGTTTGAATAATGGATGTAGACCGTGAGTGAGCGTGTGAGTACCTCTTAATGATGTTTATTTACAATTACTTTGTTTACAATGAGAAAAACATAAATTAGAAAAAAAAGTTACTGCAAAAAGTATATAAGATAAAAGTTATAACGAAAGAAGTAACCTAGTAGGTGTTTTTAACTATTTTTTGCTTAACATGCATTTTGTGCCCCTGCAAGCGCATGAACGTCGCAATATGCTGAGTACCAAATTTCTTGATACAGTCACTGTACACTGACAATAAACAAAAATTGAGTACTAGCTTTCTAATTTATCAACTATGCATCAATAACAACTTCCAGTTCCATTTTCTAGAAGCTAAGTGGTAAGAAGCCTTCAATTTTCTTTTTTAAGATTTGTCTTGCAAATTTGTATTAATTTTTAAATTTATCTTCATGCATTCTTAGATAAAAAGTTTCGGAATGATTCTTCATGCAGTTTCTCTGCAGTGTCAACTCTGATAAAGGCTTCAAATTTACACACTGAGTTTTGCAGTGCAAGTGCACAACATAATTTTCATCAAGTTTGACCTGTTTTAAAGACAGGTATAAGTAGGTAGAAGATTTATAGCTACTTTAAGTAGTTTTCAATACCTACATGTACAGAATTTCAATTAAATTTCTTGCCATTTGGCAAGATTCACTTATTGTTGAAAAGGTGTGACAGTCATATGTTGGGCGTTCAACATTACCGCTACATTGCAAAACATTCCAACTCATTACCGCTACTTTTCATTTAAATTTCTGGTGCTCATTTCTGCTACATCTTATCAGTAAGACGATTGGTGATTACAACTCATTAGGCCAAATAAAAAAATATGTGTGGTTCCGGTTACCCGACCTTCCCTATTTTATACCCCCGACCCTAAACTTTTTTTTGGCAATTTTCATATTTTTTCCGGAATTTTCCCCGAACTCCAACAATGGCTCCAGTTTAAGCTTTAGTTTCAGCAATGATGGCCTCATTGCAAAACATAGTGCAAGTGTTTAATAGTGTTAAATCCAAAGCAAGCTAGCATGTAGGTGTCCCCTACCAATATTGACTAGTATATTATCACACCACATCTAAATGCCATTTGTAAAGCAGTGATAGGTATTACATGTATTTAGAAAAACTTAAGAAAAAAATCATTTTGTTAAAAAAAAAAAAAAAAAAAAAAAAAAAATCCCTACCTACCTACCCTAATTTTTTTGGAAGTGAACCGGAACCACACATATTTTTTTGTTTGGCCTTACCGCTACAAACATAAATCTACCTGCGATATGGCTCAAAATATGCATGAGTTCTATTCAATATAATTCACTAATGTGAAAATGATGAGCTAGCTTTCCAGACGGCGCAGCACGTAAAGCGAATGACCTTCAAAGCTCTACCAATTCTGTGAAAACTATGAACAATGCAAGATTTTAAAACTTTCAAAATAAAAAAATGTTCTAAGAAATAAAATGGCAAAGGATTTTAAATAATAAAGTGAAAAAAAACCCATTTTGCTCAAAGTCCAGATAGTCCTACTTTCACCTTTCTGTGGTGAGCAGAGAAAAGTTCTCATGCATGCACTTTATGTCTGTACATGCTTAAGGCACTGACTAAAGGAAGAGGTACATGTATTGTAGTGGTAATGTATGTAGTGGTAATGTATACTATTTTGTAGCGGTAATGAATATATAGAGGATATTCAATGTTTTGTAGATGAATATGGAATTTATTTCACGAGTGGGACAGGATTTTTTGATATTTTCACGAGTGCGAAGCACGAGTGAAAATATAAAAAAAAATCCTGTCTCACGAGTGAAATAAATTCCATATTCATCTACAAAACATTGAATTTTCTGTTTATTACATTTTCTTTGATTTTCCCTTTGCCCCTGTCCTTTCTTAACACAGTGTCATAAGCTTGACGTCATAGTTGAGCGGTTGAGACGTCATAGCTTAGCAGTTGTGAGATTGAAAACATTACATAGCATGGATTTTAGCAACATATTTGGGAAGAAATTTGCAGTTTTAGCTCTATCAAGATGGTTAGTTAATATCTCTATCTTATGACAGGCCAGACACTATTTTTTTACTTACTTTGATATCCTTTCACACTGTGAGAGAATATCATTTTGGTATCCTTTCACTCTGTGAGAGAATAACACTTTTATTCAATAAATAAATCACAGTATTTCACTGTTGAAAATGTAATAAAAAGTGGTAATGACTATTTTGAAAATGTAGTGGTAATGTAATGCAGCCCATTTATCAATATTTCCTCTAAGAATTTTGAAACCATAGACAGCCTTCACATACATAAGTTATAGATGTACAGATATCAAGTTAAATGGCTGAATAATCTATATGATATATATATAACTACATAATTTTTGTCATTTCAGCTTCATATGGAATAAAACAAATGCATTTGATTCCACTAATCATGATGGGTCACAGCTCTGTTTCACTATCACTATTGAAGAAAACAATCTTCGTCTGGTGTCTTACAAACTAACAAAGGGTTCACTGAGTGCTTCTCCGGAGGAATCATACAGTTTGACAGATGTTTTAATAACTACAGGTAAATGTTTTACACCTGAAATTATCCTTTATTTTATAGAATTAAAGATACATGTATTCTATTTTAGATTACAATACCCGGTATATGTCTAGTGCACACTTTATAAAGGATATATACCCCAATTATAAATATGATTAATTTTTTTCTTTCTTTTTTTTTGAATAACAGGAGAACTTGCAGAAGACAGTACACTGAAACTTCTGGACGTTTCTCATCAGCATGCTGTTCTGCAGTGTGAGGGACTTATTATTGGTTTGTCCTTGACCCGAAGTGAAGTACGGATTATCTACAAAATACCTTACAACTCTCATTACCAGATAACTGCAGGCATCTTAATAATACTGAATGAAGAACAGCTTAATTTTTGTATCCTTTAAAAAACATGATATAATGATGTCTAATATGAAGCAGATTTGTAACCCAGCTCTCTAGGTTTACAGTGTTTTGTAAAATAGAATTATAAATTCATTGACTGGATCAGCAGGGCTTTCAAAAAGATTAGAAAAAGGTGGAACTTTTACTGTGATGGGAGGTACTTTGTGGAAGCGATTTCAATTAAATATGTTATCAAATATTTCTCCATCAAATATTTTGGCTGGTACATGTACAATCATGATTTTAGCCAGGTAAAGTACCCTTGTAGCATTTGAATTTTTCTATATACCAGAAAATGTTTTTTTTCCCTTTTAAATAAATATGATATGTTAATTGGAAACCTGTTCTGGTCAGACTTTAAAATTTGTTTGGTTTCCCTTTGCAGTCTTACGAAAGCCTATTAGGATCAAACTACGGTAAAAAAAAATTTTAAAAGGCGTTATAACGCCTTTTCGAAAGGCGTTATAACGCGAAAAAGGTGTAATAACGCCTTTTGAAAAGGTGTTATAACACGGAAAAAGGCGTAATAACGCCTTTTCATAAGGCGTTATAACGCGAAAAAAGACGTTATTACGCCTTTCCAAAAGGTGTTATAACGTCTTTCCAAAAGGCGTTATATCGCCTTTCCAAAAGGCGTTATAACGCCTTTCCAAAAGGCGTTATAACGCCTTTCCAAAAGGCGTTATTACGCCTTTCCAAAAGGCGTTATTACGCCTTTCTAAAAGGCGTTATTACGCCTTTCCAAAAGGCGTTATTACGTTATGCCTTCTGGAGGGCCATTATTATGTCTTTGACAGGCCCGTGCTTTTAAAGTGGGGGGGAAGGGGGGTTCCCATAAAATTGACATGCAAACAAAAAAACAAGACCCCCCCCCCCCCAAAAAAAAATAAACTGCCTAAACTTGAGGGGAAACTTTTTCTAATTTTTTGATAAAACTTTTTTTAAATGACTTGCCCGAGTTTAACCATACTGCAACAAATTGTTAAGGGACCAAGCAATCAATAAATGATTTTTTATATTTAAACTATAGCAAGACTATTCTCCAAAAAAGTGGGATGGGGGACCCCCCCCCCCCCCCCCCCCACTCACATTCATACTACCGGCCTGTTTGAAAAGGAGTTGTATCCAAAAATGGAAAGGCGTTATTTTAAAATAGTAAATATATGAAAGATTGAACCAAAGCCATCTTTATTTATGCAATATTTAGATTATAGTTTTAATATTATAAATTATATTATAAATTATAGTATTTTCTATATTCCTGCACATCTCGCAGACAGTTGTTTGCATTTTGCATGCATATTAAGAGAAGTCAACACTCTATTTTTGAAAATCCTGGATATAGGCAGAATCAGCTTTGGGCTTTGCTAGCCACGTATAAAAAATTCATGTCAAATTTGAAATATTTTTCTCTCCTCTTGGTAAAAAACAGGCAAAGTATTTGCATAGGTATAATGAGCAATAAGCCTTCAATAAAATTTCTGAAATCCATACACCTTGGTAGAAGCGTCTGGCATCAGAGAAGGACTAAGTTGGTTTAACACTGAAAATATTTTACACATTTAAAAATCTTTTTTCTTAGAAATCTAATTATAATCAGCCCCCAGGGTGGGCTAAGTAAGTCATGTATTGAAAAAAAAAGAGGCGCAATAAAGCCTTTTAGAAAGGCGTAATAACGCCTTTTGGAAAGGCGTAATAACGCCTTTTGGAAAGGCGTAATAACGCCTTTTTAGAAGGTGTAATAACGCTTTTTGGAAAGGCGTAATAACGCCTTTTGGAAAGGCGTAATAACGCTTTTTGGAAAGGCGTAATAACGCCTTTTGGAAAGGCGTAAAAACGCCCTTTAGAAAGGCGTAATAACGCCTTTCAGAAAGGCATAATAACGCCTTTCAGAAAGGCGTAAAATGCCTTTTGGAAAGGCGTTATAACGCCTTTTGGAAAGGCGTAATAACGCCTTTTAGAAAGGCGTAATAACGCCTTTTGGAAAGGCGTAATAATGTCTTTTGGAAAGGCGTAATAATGCCTTTTTTCACGTTATAACGCCTTTTGGAAAGGCGTAATTATGCCTTTATTTGCGTTATTATGCCTTTTTCCGCGTTATAACGCCTTTTAAATTTTTTTTACCGTACTTTGATCCTAATAGGCTTTCGTACAGTCTACCCCAAAATATTGCAAAACTCTGAAGATTGCTGTTTCTCTCAACAATTTTTTTTTCTTCAAATTTTGACTACATAAAAAGATGAACACTTCTGATTACTCATGTTTTGTAACTTTTGAAAAGAAGAAAAGTAATAAGAAGATCCTATCAAATCAATAAAACAAGTACATTTAAAAAAAAACAACAAGCAAATTTTTAATTTTATGCCACATGTGTTGACAGATAAAGCATAATATTTGTGTAATGTCACATTTAGTAAGGCATATAAAGACTCCATTGTCTGATTTTGATAACCAGTTGGCAATTTGTATTGGTTTATATGGAACTTAATACTAAATAGCTTAGAGCTTTGTTCTTGATAAATGTCTAGACATTTAATGAAAGGGACTTCTGGTTTGTGCTGGATACCAGAGAATTACCAATGATCATGAAACAAATTCTTGTAAACAGAAATGACATTTTAGGTAAATTTTATTATGGAATTCTTCTTTCATTCCCCCCTTTATTTTAGATCAAAAGAAAGTAAAATTGTTCTTTTTAATATTTTTAATACATGCAGAGTGCTCAATATAGAAGACTTGAATATGATAATACTTTTTTTGTTCACCCAGAATATTTGTGGAGATATTTGCATTGAAGATGAATTTTTTTTATGAATGTCCATAGAAGACACTATAAGCTCTTGCTTGAAGAAATCTACAACCAAAAGCCAAAAAATAATAATAATAGAGATTTGTATTTTTTTGAAATATATGATTTAATTTTAAATTCTTTATTCATTCAGATATCACATTCTTTTTATCACTTCTGAAGAATCTATTTCCATACCCCCCCCCCCCCCCCCCCAATACAAAATACTAAGGATAAAAGATAATCGTAAATCATGTTAAGAAAAATCAATCATTCTGTTGATTTTCCTCAAGCAATGAATATTAATATGTAGATTAAGGATAGAAACTGTTTACATTATATAATTTTTCTTTTTCAATTAATTATAACTATTTCCTAGTAGTTCTGAGTCGAATAAATTAGTAACTTTGCTGGTTTTTCCAGTTGAATTTTCTGTTGCCCTTAGTATTTTTATATTGCTGCTCGTATGATGTGTAGGTGTTTGAGGGACAGCCTGAACTTAAAATGAGACAAGTTAATAGATTAAGGCAGCTGTTTGGTTTGTTCAAGGTTTTTTATGACAATTTGATGGACCAATCCTTGTTTTCTGAGCAAGTATCTGGAGGATACTAAATTATATAGTATTTGATCATCTCTGATGATTACAGAATAAAATTATGAAATGTCCTGACCATAAATCTTGTCAACAATGGGTTATATGGATTTTTATATGCACAAAGCATTATTCAATATTTGCACAATAGTTATCAAATGAACAAAACTGCAATAAATTTATGAATTATAAAATATTAATCTGGAGTGTGTTTTCAGGTTTTATTTGCAAGACATATTAATGGATGCAAATCTTCATCACATCATATTTTAGTGGATATTAATTGAAAGCTTCTCTTTGAACGGAAGTTTTTGGTATAGACGCATATGATATAAGATTTAATGCATGTCATATAATCTTTAATCAAGGATTAGCATTTTATGACCTGCTCACAGGAGGCCTTGTTCTATGCCTGGATGTCAGTCAAAGTATTCTTCACTCTAAAAAACCTACAATCTGGAAATTTTCAGATGACCTTGGGCGATTGGTCTTTGTGCATACAGATGGGGTTTTGTGGGTTTTAAATATTGAGGAGTTCACTTCAGTGATTGAGAACACAGTAAAAGTAGAACTTGAGAAACCAGAAAAGTTAAAAAGTAAAGGTGACTTTGACACTTATACTGCAAGTAGAATTGGGGATGAGGCATGGAGGGAAAAACTGTCCTCTCTGTTTCACAAGTACTGTCATGGAAAGGGTTCAAACCAGTGGTATACACAGGACCCAAAAAAGACAGCAAATTCAGTCATTACAGCCCCATGTTCCAAGTCCAAATCAAGGAGAGTTTCAGGTTTTCATAAGGTAAAAGATGAACCAGAGGATAGCTATGTAGAAAGCAAGATGGTTTTACCTGCTCTGGACAGCACTTCCTGTCATTTGACTGACTTGATGTTCTACCATTCTGTGGTGTCACTCAGATGGAAGATGAAGGATCATGTATCATTGATGATTTGTAACTATAAAACTGGAACCATCATGCAAGAAAGGTGGGCTGATGTAAATAATTGGTCTGATACTATTAGTATTTAATGTCATTATATAAAATAGTAAAAATTAAATATCCTCGAATGAAACATATTTGATATTAAACACAGAATTTCGATAAAAACAGAATTTTGATACATTATAATCATTATACATGTACCATAATTAAGATTAAAATTCAAATTTCACTGTCAGTCAGAAGTGCTTTAAATTTATTTCATCCAAAGTGGGTACTTTTTTCAGAAGCAGCATTATGCTGTATGTTTTGTAGACTGTCCTATTCAGAGCAGCTAATTCTATCCTTTGAACCAGACAACCCCCACCTGATTCTGACACCGACCCACCTGGCCTGTGTTATTGTGGACAGTCGTTTACAGCAGGAGGGTATTGTCAGCAAGGTAGGAGAAGGCTTTATCATAATTTTCATCATTGGTTATAGACTAGGGATGTCAATTTTTCTTGGAGGGCCTTGTTGAATAATTGGGGCTGTAGTTGAGAAAGTCAGGTACTTGATCATTAAAATAATTTTTCTCATGTCAGTTTAATGTTGTTTTTTTTCAGAATGCAATAAACACTCAATATTTAATTCAAGCTACCTTTACACATGATATATATCTCAACACTAATAGTCAGACATCATTATCTCAAACTCCATGGGACTGAGAAAATACTTTGAGATATCTGAGGATTTGAGATCTCAAGGGTAAAATACTTTAGGATTAAACAGTTGGGACTTCCAAATTACTTGGACATATCCATGGTATTTGAGATATCAGTGTTCAAGATACCGAAGTTCAACTGTATTTACTTAATTGAGATAATTTATCAACTTGAGTTTAGAATTACAAGTTCTATTAAATAGCACTTTTAACGAATAACCAAGTAAAAAAAAATTAGTCAGTGGTCAGTCAGTATGACGGAGCATTAGTTGAGTACCGGTATTCAAAGACTCACACATTGTCAAACTGTCTTGCTAACTGTATGATTACTTCAACAGACCATGATGTATGCAGGTGCCAGTGTAGCAGACTCTCTGTGTCACATTAACCACTGGGGGAGATGCTCTGTCCCCATCAACACTTTAGACATAGGACTTAAACACAGGCAGCTGGACACCGTCTCATTCTTCCTCAAGAGTAAAGAAAACAGTAAGGTCTAATAGGAACTTCATTGAAAGTATGATCTACATAGGTTTTTAATAAGGAGTATTCATGCCTTAAATATAGTGAGTTTATTGGATTTTTTTGTGTGTAAATTTTATTATGATAAACTACTTAAATACTTGTTTAATTATTTTAAGTGTTTTCAAATGATGAAACTGCTCCTTCAAGTGCTGCTTCACCCAGTCCTGCCTGGACCTTAGGTAGTGGTTACCATGACACCTTGATGCAGCTGGAGCCAGCCCTGAGGTTGCTGATACAGACAATGTCAGACAACATGACAGACAGGCAGTCAGTTAGCTTTTCCAGGAAGTTGGCAGACATAACCTTGACCTTTCTGTACAGACTGCTACAAGATGCTGTTACCTTGACAGAATCATCCAAGAACAAGGGAAGTAAAAATGTAAGTCATCAGAGTAATATTTTAGCTCACAAAGCCGAACCTGAAGTGAACTTTTCTCATCAAAAAGTGTCTGGCGTCCATCTGTCTGTCTGTCTTTCATGTTTTGTTTGTAAACTTTTCATATTTTCAATTTCCCCAGAACTACTGGGCCAATTTCAACCAAACTTAAGTATCCTTTGTGTGAAGGGGATTTAAGTTTGTTCACATGAAGAGCCACCCTCTCTTTCAAGGGGAGATAATTATGAATTAGTGAAAATTCAATGGCATCTTTAAAAACCTTCTCAAGAATCACTAGGTCAGAATATATGGAACTTATGCAAAAGCCTCATTTTGTAGTATAGATTCAAGTTTGTTCAAATCATGACCCTTGAGGGAAGGATGGGGCCACAACAAGGGATCAAAGTGATACATAGGAATATATTGGAAAAATCTTTAAACACCCTATCAAGAACAGTAAACCTGTGATAAGTCATATTAATACAGAAGCATTTTCAATTAGTTAGATTCAGGTTTCTTCAGATTATGCCCCCCCCACCACCACCTATTTCATGCAGGTGTAACTTAGTAACTGATAACTGAGTATTATTTATTAACTATAGGAAGAGGTTACAGATTTGGAGCATTGTTTGGACAGCTTATTATCATTCATCTCAGAAATCAGACAGTGTGTCAGACAGGGGGAGACTCTAGACAGCAGTACAAAGAGAGCTGAAAGTCTCACAGACAGGAAAACAACGTCTAGACAGGTGTCTAGGGAACAACAGAACATACAGGTATGAATATAATGAGCCATAATCATGCTCAAGAGTCCAATCAAGAAATACAATTTGACAGCAGAGCAATCATGGACCCCAGAATACTTCAGAGGTAGTAAACATCCCCTTGTCGATCAATCACACCCAATCCTACTGTTAGTTCTTGACTGGGTGAACTATACATTGGTAATCAGTTCAATATGGAAATAATGGCCTCATAAATAGTATAAAAAAAATGTCAGTCAACATTCAACCTATTGATAGGTTATAATTGCAAACAAGGTCATTGTATCAACCTTAAAATTTGTGAAATTCTGAATTTAAACGAAATTGGTGATACCATTGTAACATCAACTTATTTGCCAGTAGCCTGTCTTGGTTAAGAAATTAATCCTATACAGAAAATGCTCTTGTGTATCAAATCAACTGTGAGACATAAACCCCATATGCAGGTGATAAATTTGGAACAACAGAACTTAAATTAATGTATGGACTTGAGTATAAATAAGAAACTACAGAACATTCAGGTATGTGTAGACAGCAGTATAAATAAAGAACAACAGAACATACAGGTATGTCTAGACATTAGTATAATTAGGGAACAACAGAACATACAGATATTCTAGACATTAGTATAAATAGGGAACAACAGAACATACACGTGTGTATAGACATCATTATAAATAGAGAACAACAGAATGTACAGGTGTGTATATATATCAGTATAAATAGGGAACAACAGAACATACAGATATGTCTAGACATCAGTATTTATAAATAGAGAACAACAGAACATACAGGTGTGTATAGACATCATTATAAATAGAGAACAACAGAATGTACAGGTGTGTATAGACATCAGCATAAATAGAGAACAACAGAACATACAGGTATGTCTAGACATTAGTATAAATAGAGAACAGCAGAACATAATGTTATGTATAGACATCTGTATAAATAGAGAACAACAGAACATACCGGTATTTATAGAAACAGTATAAATAGAGAACAACAGAACATAAAGGTATGTAGACATCAGTATAAATAGAGAACAACAGAACATAAAGGTATGTCTAGACATTAGTATAGATAGAGAACAACAGAACATAAAGGTATGTAGACATCAGTATAAATAGAGAACAATAGAACATACAGGTATGTTTAGACATTAGTATAAATTGAGAATGACAGAACATAAAGGTATGTATAGACATTAGTATAGATAGAGAACAACAGAACATAAAGGTATGTAGACATCAGTATAAATAGAGAACAATAGAACATACAGGTATGTTTAGACATTAGTATAAATTGAGAATGACAGAACATAAAGGTATGTATAGACATCAGTATAAATAGAGAACAACAGAACATACAGGTATGTCTAGACATTTGTGTAAATAGAGAACAACAGAACATAAAGGTATGTATAGACATCAGTATAAATAGAGAACAACAGAACATAAAGGTATGCATAAACATTAGTATAAATAGAGAACAACAGAACATACAGGTATGTATATATGCATCAGTATAAATAGGGAACAACAGAACGTACAGGTGTGTATATACATCAGTATGAATAGAGAACAACAGAACATAAAGGTATGTAGACATCAGTATAAATAAAGAACAACAGAACATAAAGGTATGTAGACATCAGTATAAATAGAGAACAACAGAACATACAGATATGTCTAGACATTAGTATAGATAGAGAACAATGGAACATACAGGTATGTCTGGACATTAGTATAGATGGAGAACAACAGAACATACAGGTATGTATATATACATCAGTATAAATAAGGAACAACAGAACGTACAGGTGTGTATATACATCAGTATGAATAGGGAACAACAGAACATACAGGTATATCTAGACATTAGTATTTATAAATAGAGAACAACAGAACATACAGGTATGTGTAGACATTAGTATAGATAGAGAACAACAGAACATGCAGGTATGTCTGGACAGTAGTATAGATAGAGAACAACAGAACATACAGGTATGTTTAGACATCAGTATAAATAGGGAACAACAGAACATACAGGTATATCTAGACATTAGTATTTATAAATAGAGAACAACAGAACATACAGGTATGTGTAGACATTAGTATAGATAGAGAACAACAGAACATGCAGGTATGTCTGGACATTAGTATAGATAGAGAACAACAGAACATACAGGTATGTTTAGACATCAGTATAAATAGGGAACAACAGAACATACAGGTATATCTGGACATTAGTATAGATAGAGAACAACAGAACATACAGGTATGTCTGGACATAAGTATAGATAGAGAACAACAGAACATACAGGTATGTCTGGACATTAGTATAGATAGAGAACAACAGAACATACAGGTATGTATGGACATCAGTATAAATAGAGAAAAATTGAACATACAGGTGTGTATAGACATTAGAATAATTAGGGAACAACAAAACATACAGGTATGTCTAGACATTAGTATAAATAGAGAACAACAGAAAATACAGGTATGTCTAGACATCAGTATGAATTTGGAACATAAGACAACAGTATAAAATAGGAACAACAGAACATTAACAGGTATGTCTAGAAAGGTGTCTTGATATCAACAGTATATTCAGAAAAGTATAAATATCAGTATGAAGCTTACTTAGTGTCTTAGAAAGGAGGACAAGGTCATTATGATACATAGAAAATTCTTGTTTTGTATTGATTAATGAATGAAAAGATATTATGGCTATCATTTGAGTAAATTAGTGTTGTCAAGATAAGGCAATGAACAGGACACATAGGTATCTCCTTAATGTTGTCAGTGTTTAAGGACAAATTAATTTCCACCTCTTCAGTATTTTCAAGTCTTAACTTTTAGCTCACTTGTGCTTTGGCTCAAGTGAGCTTTTCTGATTAAAAGTGTCCAGAGTCCATCTGTCTATCTGTCTGAAGTGTTTTGTCTATAATATCACATTTTCGACTTCTTCTCCAGAACCACTGGGCCAATTTCAGCCAAACTTGCCACGAAGCAGCCTTTAGGGGAAGGGGACTTAAGTGTTCACAGGAAGTGTCATGCCCTTTTTCAAGGGGAGATGATTAAGAATTCAGGAAAATTTGGTGGCATCATATAAAAATCTTAAGAACCACTGGGCCAGAAAAGATGAAACTTATGTGAAAGCTTCTGTACTTCTCTACATACTGTAGATTCAAATTTGTTCATATCATGGTCCCCCCCCCCATTTTCTCCATTGGTAGGGCAAGGCCACAACAGGGGTCACAGTTTTACATAGGAATACATAGGAAATATCTATAAAATCTTCTCAAGAAGAAAGAAGCCATTATTAGTCATATCAAGGACCATCTGTACACTAAAGGAAAAGGTTTTTTGGACATTGAGAAAATTCTAGTCTGTAGAGGTGTAAATATTGAGCTTATCTATTACATTTTTAACATAGGGTACCTAGCATTTACCCCCAGGAAAAATGTTGAAAGACAATGAAGTACTAATGAACAGAAATTGCTTCTGTTTACTTAAGTGGGCAAAATACCTGCAAATGAAGTCTTCAAACTTTTCATCTTGGCCTATTATATGTTATGAATGCTTGATTTGATCAGAAATAAAGTAATGAACTGTGCATTTCAATTTATTTTATTCTAGATCAAAGGGCAGATTACTCTATCTGCATAAAAATACCAAAGAATCAGAACTCATATTTATTTTGAAGCATTTGCAGGTAGTGTAGATGGAAGTTTGTAAAAATCATGATCCCCTCCCTCTTCCCCCTGGGTGGGGGGGGGGGGGCTATAATGTTTAATTGAAGTTTTACATAAGAATATGTAGGAAATAGAATCTGCTGATGAAGAACAAAAGGGCCATAGTTACTTAGGTGAGCATTGTGGCCCTTGAGCCTCTTGTGTTTTAGTGCCTATAAGCAGTCAGGGGCATTTAGTGTTTAGACTGTCCATTTGTCTCTCTGTCTGCAAAAACTTTAACCTTCCTTGCCCATAACTTTTGAATGGTTGTTACATGTACCAGGGTTTTCATATTTCTCATGTATATTTGCCACATGTATATGCCACAGGAAAGTAAGAAGGATGAAGTGATGGAAGCCCTGATGAATAATGCCGTACCAGAATTACAGACAAAACTGTGTTCAGCTGGAATGTCCAGTATGGCATCTATGGACAGGATTTATCAGAAGGGAATGGAGAGGGTCCATTCATACCTTAGTAAGAAGAAAGCCCAACCAGCAGTGATTATACTGGCAAATCTGGTCAGTTCTGTGTTCCTGTATTTTGTGATATCATTATGGGATTGGTATAAGAATTGCAAGAAGAGAAAGTTGTTCTATTTGAAAGGTGAAATATTTCATTTTACACAGGGTATTGATGTTGACCAAAAGTTGTATGAGATAGCATCTTTAACTGTTAATCCTGAGGTCAGAGAGTTTATTATTGAAGAATGTTTGAGTTACTCCCTGTCTCCGCAGCAGGCCAGTGATGTGGCCTTTGTTCACGACCTTGAAAGGGCTACTACACAGGAGCACATGAAATCTGGAACAAAGGAAAAGGATGAAAGGTATTGAAGGGAATATTTTTCATCAGCTTGAAATTTCACAGAATATTATTGATTTATATAATGTGGTGTTTGTGTGTGTTTATAGTTATGAAAAGCACTTTTGTCAAGATAATTTTGTAATTTTTATATCCCTCACAAACAAAGTCTGGGAGTGGAGGGGGGGGGGGGGTAAAAAGAAATCATCTTGTACATCTGTTCATGCAATCTAAGAAGTTGATACTTGGTACAAAGATTATTTTTGACCTGAAGTGTGTCCTGACCTTGACCCAAAGTCATTCCTGCCTGTCAAGGTCATTTGGCAAAAAAAAGTGTAAAATTCATACTTTGTACAAGGATTGCTCATGAGCTGAAGGTATGTCATTACCTTGACCATAGGTTATTTGATCAAATTCAAGCCTCAATTCAAATTCAAATTCATCCCTTAAAGAAAAAATGTTTACTTTCTGTCCTGACCATATCTGTAATGGAGAACATGAGAAGCTCACAGTTATCACTGATATTGCATATGATCTGAGGGTATGTATAACTTTGACCCATGGTCATTCCTGCAAGTTCAAGGTCACTGGCAAAAGTGTTTTATTTATGTCCTGTCAATAACTCTCAAATGGAAGTTATTTGGAAGTTGATACTTGGTACAAAGATTGCTTATGACTTAAGGATGGGTCATGATCTAAGATCACTGGCAGAAAAAATGTTAAATTTGTGTTCATTCCATACTTTCTAGTGTATAAGCATTGAAAGTCATACAAATATTACTTAATATGTTTTAAAGGTATGTCCTGCCTTGAGCCTAGGTCATTAAGGCAAGTTTCAAGCTCACTGACAGATAAAGTGTAAATTTTTTTTTGGAAGTTGAAACTTCAGACAAAGATTATTTGTAAGTTAAAAGTATGTCATAACCTTGACACAAGATCATTGTGTCAAGTTCAAGGTCAATGGCAGAAAAATGTGTATTTCATGTCATGTCCATATTTTTTTATGGAAAAAATATTGGATGTTTGTATTTCACTCAATGATTACTTATGACCAGAGGATGTGTCATTTTTTATAATCCAGGGCATTTTGGCAAGTTCAAGGTCACATTTAAAAAACTGTGAATGGGCACTTTAAAAAAAAAATGTAGCGGGGTTTATTTTGTGAGATTGCTCACTGTACCTCTAGTTGAAATTCACATATTAATCAGTACCCAATATTTTTGTAGTGCACATCAGAAGGAGCTGGAATTAATTTTACAAGAAGGAAAGGAGGCCAGGTTTCCTCTTCCTTCAGAGGACACCTGCCCCAGTGTACTGCTAGACTGGGTACAACACTGGGACTATGACACCAGACAACTCATACATCTAGAAATGGGGGTTAAAGGTCAGTCATTGAGATTAATCTGACCTTAAAGGTCAGTCATTGAGATTAATCTGACCTACCTGTAGTTAAAGTATGTTAAGTGAGCAATGGAATAACTTTTAGTGCTGGCATTTTTTTTTTTAAATTTCTAATTCAAGTATTTTTAAAATATCCTTCTTTATCCTACAATTTAAGACAGATTACAAATTTTCTCAGCTCCTTGGCTGCATGGAGGATCATCAGTATTCAGGTCTTCATGTCTGAGTAAAGATTTCACTGTAATTATTTTGTGATGTTTAAGGTGAGGAAGATATAGACAATGAGCTATACATTCAGTATTTATTGTGGAACAACAGAGCTGACTTACTGATTGAATGGATGAAGGAGAAGGGAACACAACATGGAGATGTCATACACAAAGTACTAGCTAACAGTCACTGCACAGAATTCACAAGGCAGCTTGTCATCAGAGAACTGTTCAGGTAACAGGGTTCATACATGTAATGACCAATTAAGTAAGGCATTGTAAATGAATTATCATTAACTTTTCATTGGTATGGTCGTATCATATGTACTAAGTAACTTCCCATTGATATCTTTAGACTGGACTGTTATGGGGAATATGGAAAAACTAAAGCATTTCTACAGAAGTTGAGGTCAGTAGGAGGTCCTTTGGTCAGAAGTATCCCAGAATTTCATGTCCCATTCATCTGCTTCTGTGTGACAGAAGGTTTACCTGATCTTCTATGGCATTATTGTGAAGATCACAGGTTAGAAAAGTAGGAAATCTGAACTAGTAAAACATCTTTTAGTATTTTTGCCTCATTTCAGGATGAATATTTTTATTTTAGTGTTTCTTTTATAATGAGCTGGTTTGTTTTCCTGACCATGGAACATTCTTTCTGAATTTCTAGAATTTCAGTGGATGTGCTGCAAGATTCTGTAAAAGTCGGAAATTGTAAAGCTGACTGGCTGGACATGTTTGTCATCTTCTACGATCTAGCTCACAGGAAACAAAACAGTAAACATATGATGATTAAATAGACCCTAAAATAGTGAATGTAGTGAATGAAATATGATTTTGTTCTTTATATCTAATTATATTGAAATTAGTACAGCTTTTTCTTCATTGACTGCAGGACTTGAAGCTGAGGATGTGTATAATCTAAGTCTGTCAAATTCATCATGGAGTTTTGGCATGAGGGCTCCCTCTATCATAACACTTTTAAAGCAAGGGCAAACAATCACTGCTTTAGCTACATTAATGTATTCACCTACAATTTTACAACAGGTAATTTCAATCATAATTACAGTCATTCATGAAAATTAAACGAAGTGAAGGTAGAAAATGTGTATGCTATTCTGTAATGCATGAATTGGTGAGTGATCTTTGAGAATTGTCTTTCATAAAACATTCTAAGTTTGTGGTAACTGTCCTGATAGACATATATAATTAGATGTTAAACCCTTAATTGTAGCTTGTATCAGGGAACATGGCAGAGCAAGAACTAAAGGTGATAGAGGAAAAGCTTATGGAATATCCTAAACTTCATGGGATGTTTTTCTCTGTCACAGCACGGGAAATTCCCTCCAATGACATCACCATCTACCAGCTTCTGAAGGTGACTACTGGGAACTTTATTTCAGTTAGACAGTTTACCTGACTACTTGGGTTGACATGTTAAAAGAAGCAGAATTTCAAACTTTTGTGCAATTTGCTTCATTTGAATATTTAGTTATTTTTTTCTTGAAACCAATGCAAGCCATTATCTTTGTTAGAACAATGCAGCATTTGATCCGAGTCGATTATTTGGATGGCAAGCACTTAATACCCTATACAGTGGTGAAGGTATGCTAGTATTTTATTGTTTTCAATTAGAATTTTTTTTCAACACTATAATTTTTATAATTTAAATGGATAACAAAAATGTTTTCTATTACAGAGAATATGAAACAGTTGCCGAGTTTCTCTCAGGTTGATTTAGTGGCCCGATATGGATATTCTGAGAGAATCCGATACACATACTACCTCAA
This sequence comes from Saccostrea echinata, assembly GCF_033153115.1. Classification (NCBI taxonomy): domain Eukaryota; kingdom Metazoa; phylum Mollusca; class Bivalvia; order Ostreida; family Ostreidae; genus Saccostrea; species Saccostrea echinata. The sequence goes on from NW_026889758.1 coordinate 16,084,625, forward strand.
ACAAGGCAGACCAGCATTTGCTCTGCTTTCTTTCCTATCGGAGGAAATCGATTCTGTGTCACAGGAGGTCTGTCCCCAGAGGTCTGTTCAGTAATGGTGATACTATCCATATTGCAGGATTCATTCAGTGTAACAATGCAGGAAAGAATTATTGGCTGTTTTTTTATTTCCTTGTTAGATTGACAGAGGCAGGTAATGCTGCAGCTTGGATAGGAGTTCGTCATTATCACAACTCTCAGGTAGCGTGTGCCTGTGTGGCCTTCATTGAGATGATGGGTCAGGACAGCCTGGTCTTACGAACTCTGTTACAGGCCGGACAGGAAGTGCTACTTCATCTGAACGGGAACCTCACCAGTGCTGGGGATCAAAGAAGGGAACAAGCTAAGAAAAACGATGACCTTATAGGTAAAAAATTAACCTTATTTATAAAAAAAAAATAATACCTCATAGGTAAAAAACATGATGACCTCATAGATAAAAAATTATTATCTCATAGTTAAAAAAAATGTTAACCTCATAGAAAAAAAATGACCTCGTAGGTAAAAAATTAAATGATGACTTCATAAGCAAAATATGATGACCTCATTGGTAAAACTTTAGAAAAAAGCCTTGGTATAGACACTGATGATTGATATTGTTAAATGTCAAGTTGACAATATTTCAGCAGGCTATAGGTATAGGGTAACCAGGGCTAAAAGCATATAAAAAAAAAAGACAAGTATCTATTGATGTAGTGTTAAAGGAGGTAAAATGTTAAGAAAAAAGTATAGCTAATCAGAGTTGTCCCTAAGACTCCGGGGCTGGGGAATTTCCACGCCTTTAATGATGTAATCCCAAGTTTATTTCAGTATTCCTCCTAAACTCCCCATCAGGAGAGGAACCCCAGATCCCCTTCTACTTTTTTAAATGTCCTCCTCTATTTCAATTCTTACGGACAACCCTGGCTAGTGGTAAAGGGTAAAAGCAGGCAAGGAGTCACTATACATGTAAAGATTTTAGGGTTACTTTACATTTTTATTTCTAAAAGATTTCTCCAACTAACAAGTCCACTTACAACAATGTACATGTTCCTACAGTATAATTACAAATGCTTTTTCAGTGTCTTGGTTGTGTGCCTGTTTAGTGTACAAAGGTCAGTATGCTGTAACTCTTCTACACCAACTGGAGGCTGCAATCAAGGGATCTTTAAAGAAAGACAAAATTCGAAGGTTTGAAATAAAATGAGCTACCGGTAGATTTAAGATGTAGTGCATTATCAATTGGTAGATTTTTATGATATTCAGTGAAGCATATGCATGTGCCTTACTTGGCACATTTGGTTGGCTTAGACAGTATCTTAAATACAAGATGCCTTAATATACATGTATGTATGTATAGATTGTATGAAATTCTGGATTGTACAATACATAAATTATGTTATAGTTAAGTTCATGAGATGGTAAACTTAAGTTAATTCATAAAATGTACATTTAATTGGATGTTGACAAACTGGTACTGTAGATCACCAAATTTTTACAACACATTTTTTGTGAGAAAGACATATGGTAATTATTAGTTAGACAGAATTTTCACAAATTCCCGATATTGTTGAATATAATCCTTAATAATAAAATATACTGGAGACTGAAATTTTTCATGAGCAGACTGTCTCCCATAATTAAGCAAAAATAAAGTTCTCACAATTAAAAATGATTTACAGTAAAAACATCCCTGTTGGAAGTTATAAGGGGAGTTTTGATGAAAATTATCTGTGATGTACAGGAGATGGGAATTCCTGATTGTCTTAGGTATCAAACTAATTATTCTAATGAAGGAAGAGGACAATCAGAGTGACAGGGGGCTCTAACAGGGGAATTAACAGGGGACACAGGGGAGCCTGTTGGGGAACATGGGGCTTGCTGATTTGAGGGCTGGGTGTGGCACCTCTCCATATCCTCCAAGTTGGGACACAGTTGCTGTCTGGGACTTCTTAGTTAAATGTACATGTAGTTCATTTATTTACTCTACTTGAACTCTTGTTGTATTCTACTTTTTATTGCTAGTACAAGTTTTGAGGCTGGACAGAAGTGGACAATAGCAGTGGTCTTTTGTCAGCTGATGTCCATTTCCTGGACTACAGTATTTCTGGAGACCTGTGCTAAAGCTGATAAATGGCTGTCATTTCTGTGGTTTGCCCAGCTTCACCAGTATTCCAAACAACAGGTTACAATCAAGAAAGGCTGAAGAAATCTTATTAAAAAGATATTGATAGATTATTATTAAAGTTAACAGCTAAAACTTGTAATCTTTAAAACTAACACATATTTTTACACAAGTAGACAAGTACATACATGTAGGTTAAGTAATATTATAACTCTACAGTTGCAGCCCTTGTTGTATAAGTTCAGATGTCCTCACCTAAAGCAACATCTACACTATGTGATAGAGAATGCCGAGTCCAAGATGTCAACAGGAAGTACTCCTCCAGTAAGTCAGGGGAAGCAATCCCCCAGTAAGGATGTCCGATCTTCACTGTACGCCAGGATAGGACTGACCAAAGACAAGGACAACAGTAAGAGAAACTCATTAAAATGTAAACCCAACTCTGATTACCAGTGGTTATTTGAATTAGCAAGATACCGAGTTTGAGGCAAATTATTATTTTTTTTTTTTATAAAATGGATGCAATTGTTAATAATTAATTTTACAGATGAAAGTAGCAGCAGCTGTGAAGAAGAAACTAAGAGCAGAGTAACCAACTCTGATGAATGGCTTCAGCATTGTAAGTAAACAACTCTTTCTTTAGCCATTCTTATATTTATCTTCATTGCATTTGACTTCATCTGAGCCAGAGACCTATATGGACTTTTCTGTTTGAAGTGTGTGTGTTGTTTGTCTCTTGTGTGTTGTTGCTGTTGTTGTTGTTTTGTTTTTGTTTTTGTTTTGTTTTTTATGGTAAAATTTTCACATCATTGGCTTTTTTCCCAAAGCATGGGGCCAATAACAACAAAACTTGACTCAAGCCATTAAGGGTGAAGGGGATTCAAGTTTGTGTAAATGCTATTTAAGATGCCAACAGACATAATCTAGCGTTTGTCATTAAATCATAGATTGATTTTCCTAATCATCTCAAAAAGGGTAGAAACCCAATGTAGTGAAATTGTTGAAATTGTTGGATTCCAGGCCATGATAAGGTTTTTTATTTGTAGATAAACACATGAGATTGAGAGAAATACTCAGGCCTATGGGCCTCTTGTTAATAATACATGTATGTGAGCTGACTTTGCTTTATGCATGTTTAAGTTTCACAAGATTGTTAGAACTGGGGAATTGGGAATATATCACAGAGAAACTTCAGTTCTTGCACTTTGTGAGCTACAGGTAAATCTTCAAAACTCACACAAAAACTTGGCACCTTTAGGAGTGTTTGAATGACAAAATTGTGTGGAAAGTTAGCCTGGAAGATAAGTTGTGTATTCAGTTTTTGTTAGCTCACCTGAGCTGAAAGCTCAAGTGAGCTTCTCTGATCACCCATTGTATGTCATCCGTCCATCTGTCCATCCGTCTGTCTGTCTGTCCATCCGTCTGTAAACTTTTCACATTTTCAACTTCTTCTCAAGAACCACTGGGCCAATTTTAACCAAACTTGGTACAAAGCATTTTTGGGTGAAGGGGATTTTAAATTGATAAAATGAAGGGCCAAGTCCCCTTCAAAGGGGAGATAATCAAGAAAAGACAAAAATAGGGTGGGGTCATTAAAAAATCTTCTTCTCAAGAACCACTGGGCCAGAAAAGCTGAAACTTATGTGGAAGCATCCTGGGGTAGTGTAGATTTTAAATTTTTCAAATCATGACCCCTGGGGGTAGGGCGGGGCCACAATAGGGAATCCAAGTTTTACATTGAAATATGTAGTAAAAATCTTTAAAAGTCTTCTTCCCAAGAACCACTGGGCCAGAAAGGCTGAAGCTTACGTGGAAGCATCCTGGGGTAGTTTAGATTCTAAATTGTTCAAATCATGACCCCTGGGGGTAGGGCGGGGCCACAATAGGGAATCCAAGTTTTGCATTGAAATATGTAGTAAAAATCTTTAAAAATCTTCTTCTCAAGAACCACTGGGCCAGAAAGGCTGAAACTTACGTGGAAGCATCCTGGGGTTGTGTAGATTCTAAATTGTTCAAATCATGACCCCCGGGGGTAGGGTGGGGCCACAATAAGTACTACAAGGGGGGGGGGGGATCAGGTGAAAAACAGCAAGGCCAAAGTTACTCAGGTGAGCGTTGTGGCCCATGGGCCTCTTGTTTGAATATTCCTTATTTAATGATATTGTAATATTGTGTGATTTATAGAGAATATTATACTTTCAGTAATGGAGGTGAACCCAGACTCTTTACCTGATGACCTGTTCCAGGTGGTGTTTATTGCCCAGGCCACCCCCTCCCCCTGGAAGGCTCTGTTGGTTTATTCCATTCTACTGCACAATCCAGTCCTGGCTGTCCTAGCTGCCTGTGATCAGGTCTGTGTAAATTATTTTCTTACAGATGTTACAGTGATGGATTTATCGCTGAATGATCATGAGAAACCAGAGCAAAAATTATTTCAGTATTCAAAAGCACAATACTCCTCACAAATAAAGCAATACAATTATAAATGAAGAAAGGAACATTGTGTACCGGTATGTGTAGTGTAATATATTGTCATTATAAAAATATTTTACAATTATTTTTATATACAACAGCAAAGTTTGATTAAGTGTTAGTATTTCTACTAAGGACTCGGCTGAGTTTTCCTGCCTCTGTGGTTGGTCTGTTGCGATGATGGATGTGGAATCACATGACCAATATATAACCAATCACGGGAGGGCTGTGTGGTCTTGGGGAGTGAAGCACTTTGACAAAATTTTAAGTATATACCTGGATAAAAACTGGATGTCCACTCTAGCAACAGGACTCAGTATTTTTCTGCCTGTGAGTTTAATTGTGCTTTGTTTTAATAGCCTTTAAATTTGAATAGATCATGAAGTAAATTTTTAAAAATTAATAAATTTTGTTGGTAGGAATCCCCATTGCTCCCATTCTGCCAGTTTTCAGCTGCTCTGAATGAGAGAAGAGATTACAAGCAGTGTAAAGTCTGTTTGGAACAGTTCAAAGAAGCAATGCAGAGGGTCTGTTGATTTTAACATTCAATGTATAACAGAACAGCTGATCTCTCAAGTTTTATTAGTGTTTCAGTTCAAAGATTTTAATGAGGTAGTTATTACAGTACTAATAGCAATTTTACCTGACAATTTTTGAATAAAATACATGTATTTTAAGATTAAGTTAGGAAATTTCCTATTAGTAATTTTGATCATATTGATTTGTTTTGGTTATAGATAGGTGGCGCTGATTCCCCGACTGATCACCCTGTATACAAAGCCACTGATTGGCTGCAGCAGGAGACTTACCACATCATCCAGCACCACCTCCACCACACCACCAACCTTCACATGCTACTTAACCTCCTCAAACTCTTAGACAGTCAGAGCATTGTACTAGTCTTCAAGTTTGATGGTATCTATTTTTTGTCCCCAGCTTTCTTGAAAGCAAGGGAGCATTAAATCTCTTTTGTTTGCCTGTCACAAAAATTTAACCTTGCAGTCATAATTTTTGAATGAGAAAAGAAGGGGCTTTCATCTTTTACATGTACATTACCTGTGACAAGACCTTATGAAATATACTATGATTTTTTGGCCCGTGACCTTGAAGTTTGACCTTCTTTTCAAAAATGTTAACATTGGTGATAACTTTTGAATAAGAGAAGAAAGGGCATTCGTATTTGACATGTGCATTACAGTCCCTGAAATGTTCTACTTTCCCATTTTTCCGTTCACTCACTGTTTGTTCACCGTTCGTTCAGCGTGTGTTCACTGTTCGTTCACCGTTCGCTCTCCGTTCACAGTTTTGCGTTCTGCGTTCATCGTGCCCTCGCGTTGACCGTTCACAAAGCGTTCACCGTTCGCCCTCTGTTCGTTCATTTTGCGTTCACCTTGCCTTCAGCGTTCACTTATCGTTCTGTATTCACTGTCATTTGGAACTCCAAAGTGAAAGGACTTATCTTTTTTGTAAGTAAGGATTTACAAATTTGAAATTTAATAATTAACATGTCGTGTTTAAAGGATCATTATTTCATCGGAAAAAAATTATCTACAATATGTTTTATTATTATTCTAACTTAGCTGTTAGGTTATTTATTAAATTACTCAGGAAAATAAATGCTGTTACATGTATAAGTATACCTATGTACATGTAGATCGATGCTGAAAAATTAAATTTAAATACCGGCAATATACGGATACTTCAAGCACTGCAACTTTTTGTTATTATTTTAAAGATGACAAATTGTTAATGGAGAGATAATAATCCATGTAAATTAATTTACCAACTGCAGCAAAATTACGAGAATATTTATTTCGAACACTTTTTTTCAATCATATTAGAACTAGTTCTGAGAACTATAAATAGTACTGCTAATATCCAGTTAATTAAATATCTTTGGAGCCAATTAAATTGATAGTATGGTCAAAAAAATATTTATTTAGATGTAATACACTACAATTTTTTTCAACTTTACATATATAAAGTCTATTGTTAGAGAGAAAAAAATTCCTTCCTTCACAGTGAATTTATATGTTTGCCATTCGATATGATTAAGACACCCCCCCCCCCCCCCCCCCCATTTTCCACCTAAATCAGTTACTTAGTCGGTATTTCCAGTATATTTTGATTAATATTTAAAAAGAAGTTAACGCATTTTGTAGCACAAAAAGTTTAGTCTCAAAACAAACATGCATCTAAAAAAGTCATTAAATAATAGTAGTTCAGAATATACATGTGCCAATGGTTGTATTCTAAATTGGCCAGGGAGTATGTTTTAAATTCATTCCAAGTGTTTTTACCCAATGCATTTTATTTATTTATTTATTTATTTATTTTTTGGAAAAGTTGGAAATGATAAAAAATGTTAAAACTTCTTGGAAAAACTTCAGTGTAGCACTTCGCCTTTGGTGTGACAAGACTTTCACACCTGCACAGTGTCGAATGATTTTGATTGACCAGACAAGCATGTGGACTTCATGTGAACTTGAAGCAGGAAAATAAAAACTGATGATGACTGTCAAACAAAATGAATTTGTTGAATGAAAAAAAGGTTACTTTCACTGCCTGATATACTTAGATAAGAATTAAGTTTTTTGTTTATACAGGTTCATGCATTTGTGGAAAGGGGGGGGGGGCTAAAACGGAATCTCTCTCTCTCTCTCTCTTGTCCGTTTAATCAAAACTATGACAGCATATTACTTTAAGTAATTTTTACTACTTTAAGTACTTTTACTATCAAGTTCTGAAATTTTAATCTATAACAAATAATATGAATGCTTCTTTGTATCATCTTGTCCGAGAATAATCATGGGGAATTGTCTACAGATACATGTAGAAGTCTGCTTAATAAATCATAATAAAAAAAAATGAAAAGTCACATAAATATATTATTATATTTTTTAAATATGAGTGTATTTATGCAAAACATCCACAGACCTTTGCAAAATTTAAAAAAAAAAATTTTCTCATTATTTTACAAGGAATTGCCCTGACATGGAAATACATGCATGGTTGTTACAACCGTTTTAATTCGAATTTGAAAATCATTATTTGTAATGGTTTTATATATAAAATAAGAATAAACATATTTATTTTACAACTAGAGTAATTTTATATTTTAACCTACAGTATTCTGTAACAACTGCAATGTTTTACAGCGATAAAAATTGTGTGATTAAACAGCTGAATTTAAAATCATACATATGTGCAGAAAATATCGTAAGAAACTTAATTAATAGTTTTACTTAATGTGCATGTTTCATCTTTTTTTAGAACAATTTTAGAATATCTATTTATTGTTTATTTAGTTATTTTTGCACCTGACATTAGAATACAATAGAATAGATACAATGCATGAAAAAGATCAGAGGCATTCCGAATAAATCGTTCATCTTGCGTTCACCGTTCACTAAACATGTTCGTGCTCCGTTCGCATTCTGCAATCACTCACCGTTCACCTATCATTCACCAAGTTGCTTTTTAGCGTTCACACATCGTTCACTCACCATTTGGTCTGCGTTTGTTTACCGTTCGCTCTGCGTTCGTTCAGCATTCGCTCCCCGTTCAAGTGGGAAAGTAGAACGTTTCAGGGACTGTACCTAGCTGTGACAAGACCTTTCCAACTGTATTATGATTTTTAACCCTGTGACCTTGACCTTGAAATTTGACCTACTTTTTAAAAATATTAACATTGGTGATAACTTTTGAATGAGAGAAGATAGGGCCTTATGTTTGACATGTGCGTTACCTGTTACAAGACTTTTCCAAATATACTATAGTTTATGATCCTGTGACCTTAACCTACAGTACTTTTCAAAATTTTCAACATTTTCATTACTTTTGAATGGGAGAAGATATGGCTTTCATATTTTACATGTACATTACCTTTGACAATACCTTTCAGGAAAAAACTATCGGTTTTGACTTCCTGACCTTGACTAAAAGTTTGACCTACTTATCCAGAATTTTATGGCCATAACGTTTACTTCAGAAGATCGAGACAAGGCTTTTATATTTTATTTCACATGTGCATTACTTGTGACAAGATCTTTTGGATTATTTTATGATATTTGACCTCATAACCTTGAACTTGAAGTTTGGATGATGTTTTTGTCAACTTCAGTCTTTGCTGCAATTTTTATTATTTTGGTCAGACAATACAGAACACACAGACAAGACAGTTACAATATGCCATAAATAATTGTTCCCAACTACTAAGTTACTGAAAGTTGGGTACCACAATTCTTTGAATTCGCTTGTTTAATCAAAGTATTAAAAAATTGTAATCAGTAAGCTGGAGTGATGATCCAGATCTAAACATTATCTGTTGTATGAAAAATGGATAAAAACTGAATAAAATAGTATTGATAAGTCTTAGAGTAATAATTCTGTGGAAAGTATTGAAACATATTTGTAAGGATACTTGTCTAATTTGATGAAGTAAAAAAAATGATGCCCTTCTACTTGAAGGATTTATGACCTGTCTGTTTTTAGGATAGTTGTTAGATATTGTGAAATATTTTTTGCAGTTATTGATTTTGGTCAGTTGGCACGTCTGTTGAACACCATTGTAAGTGCACATGTACTGGATGTTAATTTCAAAAATCTTGTGTCCAGCAAAGCAGAAACCTTCCAGAAGGAGTGCAGAAAGGTCATGGATCACCTGATAGAGAAGCACATGTTTAAGGAAGCCAGACAGATAGCCAGAGAGAGTGGAATAAACATGGATGACGTTACAATAGAGGAGGTAAATGTAGTACCATACATCAAATTTTAATGCTCCTCAAAGATGGAAAAACTGTTTTTGGTTTGTTTGTAGTTGTTTTTTTTTTGTCTACCTTTTCATGGCTTAAACATTAGTTATATTATTAATTACTTTTGATCTGACAAGATACATATAGATACCACATAGCTGTACTAAAGAAATTTAATTTCAGTGCTTTACATAAGAATTCACCCATATTTCAATATTTGTTGATATAGTAATTTTATAATGAAATCCACTAAAATTGAATCCGCTAAGGTATAATGATTCCCATGTATATGTATGTCTTGTAGAACAAGTGGGAGAAGAAGAAGTTATCAGGTACCTCTCTTTGGGAGGATCAGCTAACGAGGAGGAGGTTTTGGATTGTGTGTGAGGAGCGATGTAAACAACAAAGAGTAGCCTCCCTTACTGTGTCCCAGTACTTCCAGGTATACACTGATGATCCCCAATGATTAATATCAGAACCATGAATTACCTGTATGGTTTTATAAGGTCACTGCATTTGTCATGCCCATTAGATAATTCATCCTTCACAACTTCAAAATGTATTTATCATAGTTACATATGTCCATCCTTCAAAATGTAATTATCATGCTGAACAATACTTAAGCAATCAAATGTAATGAATGAATTCCAAAAAAATTAAGAAAGTTGTGAACAATTATTTGAAAATTTCATAAAGATTTTATAAATATTTCAGTTTTTGTAATAAGCAGTACATTGTATACTACTCTCAACAGAGTGAAGCTGATCAGACTCAGGACTTGAGTGAGAAGGCTTTCCTGTACCAGCTTGGACACCATTGGATTGAAAATATGGAGACCAGTGAACATCAGGAACTCGGGGACCTGTTGTACAATAAGATGTGGAGAGCACGAATTGAGAATGCTGTCAACATCCTACAGGCATGTAAAGATTCCCCCAAATATAAATACTGTCAACTTCCTACGGGCATGTATAGATTCCCCCCAAATATAAATACTGTCAACATCCTACAGGCTTGTATAGTCTCCCCCCAAATATAAACACTGTCAACATCCTACAGGCATATATAGATTCCCCCCAAATATAAATACTGTCAACATCCTACAGGCTTGTATAGTCTCCCCCCAAATATAAACACTGTCAACATCCTACAGGCATATATAGATTCCCTCCAAATATAAACACTGTCTACATCCTACAGGTATGTATAGACCCCCCCCCCCCCAAATATAAACACTGTCTACATCCTATGGGCACATATAGATTCCCTCCAAATATAAACACTGTCCACATCCTACAGGCATGTATAGATTCCCCCCAAATATAAACAGTCTACATCCTACAGGCATGCATAGATTCCCCCCAAATATAAACACTGTCAACATCCTACAGGCAAGTATAGATTCCCCCAAATATAAACACTGTCAACATCCTACAGGTATGTATAGATTCCCCCCAAATATAAACACTGTCAACATCCTACAGGCAAGTATAGATTCCCCCCAAATGTAAACACTGTCTACATCCTACAGGCAAGTATAGATTCCCCCAAATATAAACACTGTCAACATCCTATAAACATGTACATGTACTCCACAAATATAAACTCTGTTAACATCCTACAACTGTGTACATATACTCCACAAATATAAACACTGTCAACATCCTACAACTGTGTACATATACTCCACAAATATAAACACTGTCAACATCCTACAACTGTGTACATATACTCCACAAATATAAACACTGTCAACATCCTAAAGACATGTACATGCACTCCACAAATACAGACACTGTCAACATTATATAGATGTTTTTATATACTCCACAAATATAAACACTGTCAACGTCCTACAGACATTTTCATATATTCCACAAACGTGTGTATTCCACAAATATAAACACTGTCAACATCATATAAACATGTACATGTACTCCACAAATATATAAACACTATCAACGTCATACGGAATGTACAAAGTCATGTACTCCTCAAAGACAAACACTATCAATATCATATAGACATACAAATATAACAACTATTGTAATCTGCATGGTGCAGTGATTAGAGCATTTGTTCTAGAGTAAGGAGTTGATCCTTCCGTAGCGAGTTTGAATCCCACTGTGGGATGTGGAGACTGATCCTTTGGAATAGACCGTATAAACAAAGGTCCCATGTTGCAGTAGGTGTTGGCAAATATTTTTTGGGTTCGGTCTGTCTGTATGTATGTCTGAGTGTATATCCATTGTGACACGATAACTCAAAGAGTTTTCTGACATCATAACCATTTCAAATTTTATACAGAAGGAGTGGATCTTAAATAAAAGAAACCTATTTACATGTATATTGTGGTCCTTCCATCTGTAAACCTATTTACATGTATACAGTGTATTGTGGTCCTTCCATCTGTCTCTCCATCAACACTCACTGATCAAGGGTCATAAGTGCCAAGTACAGGTCTAAATTTGCAGCCCTCCACCTGCAAGTGGTGGTGTCTCAATACGAGTGAAAAATCTTGAAGGGATGTTAAATAAACAAAAAAACACTATCAACATCATACAGGCATATACATGTACTCCACAAATGTAAACACTGTCAACATTATACAGGCATATACATGTACTCCACAAATGTAAACACTGTCAACATCATACAGGCATATACATGTACTCCACAAATGTAAACACTGTCAACATTATACAGGCATATACATGTACTCCACAAATGTAAACACTGTCAACATCATACAGGCATATACATGTACTCCACAAATGTAAACATTGTCAACATTATACAGGCATATACATGTACTCCACAAATGTAAACACTGTCAACATTATACAGGCATATACATGTACTCCACAAATGTAAACATTGTCAACATTATACAGGCATATACATGTACTCCACAAATGTTAAAACTGTCAACATCATACAGGCATTTACATGTACTCCACAAATGTAAACATTGTCAACATCATACAGGCATATACATGTACTCCACAAATGTTAAAACTGTCAACATCATACAGGTATATACATGTACTCCACAAATGTAAACACTGTCAACATTATACAGGCATATACATGTACTCCACGAATGTTAAAACTGTCAACATCATACAGGCATATACATGTACTCCACAAATGTAAACACTGTCAACATTATACAGGCATCCCTCCACCTGCAAGTGGTGGTGTCTCAATACGAGTGAAAAATCTTGAAGGGATGTTAAATAAACAAAAAAACACTATCAACATCATACAGGCATATACATGTACTCCACAAATGTAAACACTGTCAACATTATACAGGCATATACATGTACTCCACAAATGTAAACACTGTCAACATCATACAGGCATATACATGTACTCCACAAATGTAAACACTGTCAACATCATACAGGCATATACATGTACTCCACAAATGTAAACACTGTCAACATTATACAGGCATATACATGTACTCCACAAATGTAAACATTGTCAACATTATACAGGCATATACATGTACTCCACAAATGTAAACACTGTCAACATTATGCAGGCATATACATGTACTCCACAAATGTTAAAACTGTCAACATCATACAGGCATATACATGTACTCCACAAATGTAAACACTGTCAACATTATACAGGCATGTTCATTCATTCTAAATACATGTATATGAATTCTGTCTACATTATATAGGCATTTTTGTCACAAAGATAAACACTGTCAATATCATACTGATACCTACGTAAACTCCTCAAGGATAAACACTGCTAACATGCTACAGGCATGTATGATAAACACCATTTAAAATTCATCAGAGTTTTGAGTAAAAGTACATGTATGCTTGTTATTATGTTCTTGAACTTATGTTTTACATACATGTATATGATTATAAGAAATATTTTGATACGGAGATGATATGCATTTTATGGTATATGAATATGTTTAAAAATGCATTTTAAACAGACTCATCAGCTGTCGGGCTCCATGGAGATGTCAGATGACTTATTTTCTCTTCTTGAACTTGGCACAGTGGTGGGCAGCCCATTGCCCACTGAACTTCTGTCACTGGGCAAGACCCCTAGCATGGAGTGCTCTCCCAACAACCTCTCAGAACAGGTGGATGCTCATGTCATTCTAGTATTATTTCTAGGGATGTCAATTTTACTCTGACAGCTTAGTTGAATAGTCAGATGCTTTAGTCAAATGAAAGTCAAGTACTCATTAAAATATTTTTGTGTGTGTGTGTGTCAATGTCAAGGTTTTGTCATTTTCCGACCAGTACAATATTTATTCCATTCTACCATCACATATTTAGTATTTTCGAATCATCATTTAAGTAAAAATAAATATTTGAATTTAATTATATTTTATTTCAATTTCATTGTTTTACTGCATATTTTATCTAGATGAGGTTTTCAAATACTTTCACTTGTGCTCTAATTACATGTGATTGATCTATCATCTGAGGCTTTTATACAAGTTTAGTTCCAGTTAAGTCATTAACCCACAACTGGTAAAAAGTTAAAAGTTCTTTCTATCAATACAAATCAAGCTTGCTATAATCGTTAATTATGAAATGTGGTTATAAACAACTAATACATTCATGAAATGAATTGATAGGAAACATGAAAAAACCTTGTAAATTACACACATAACTAGTTTTCTAAATTAGTACATGTACATGTATGCATATGATTATGTGAAATTACTCTATTGAAAGTCTGAATTTTTAAATTTTAAGCTAGAATCTAAATAATTCTTCAAAGTCCTCTTCATTTCAGCATTTAGAGGTAGAAAATTTATTACAATCGTTAGCATCAGTTATTTTTTGGAGGGGGTCTAATATATACCTTGGTGTTTTTGCAGGGAAATTACAAGAAAAGTTTCATTTGAAGATTTTGTTGAATTTGTAGGATATTGGCCTTAAATTCTTTAAGATAATAATAATCGTAATAAATTTGATTTTAATAAAGATACAAAACACCAGTACAGTTTCATGTATATTTCTTTTTTCAGTCTTTCCATCATAAAACCTGTTAAAATAAGCCCAGACTGTAGATAAATATTTCCTTACCGAGAACAATGAAATAAGATTCCCCCTAAAGGACTTATCGCATGATTTTTCAAAAATCGTAATTTTATGATAAATATTATCTACAACCTTGTTTATTAAAATACTGAATCCAATAAACGTTGTTGAAAGCATATATTAAGAGATATTGGGAGTTGAAATTCAAATATGGCGATATGCATATTTCAGTCGGATTTCGGCGAAATACTGCTCTGACGTCATAGGCGACAATTCAGTGATAGAGAGATGAAAATATACACACTATTTACGGAGTTATCAACGACAATTGCAGCTTAATTACAAAAAATGGTGAAAAAATTAATTCCTAACGTGCTTTTCAATTACTATAGAAACATTAACTAGTTCTAAGGTATAAGGCTTATTAGGTATTTTCGTTTTTTTATTCCAAACATTTAGAATCTGTAGCTCTGATTATGGCAATATTTCATGATCGGGAAATTATTTTTCAAGATCGCCATCCTTTAAAAAACATATGAAGACTTGCATAAATTAATATTATGTTAAAAACAAAGAACAACAAAGTTATATTATGTTAAAATTGTGAATCAAATATGTAAATACATGTGATGAGATGACAAATCGAATCATATTCTGATAGCGAGTTTCTTCGTCTTCGCCGTGTATCCCTCGCTATCGTCGCTGCTATTTTTACAATGTTAACAGATTTTTTCTTGCTGACAATTCTAACATATAAGGTTGGATATTCAATTTCATATCAATAAAATAAGCGATTTGGTCGTCCACAAGGCAGAAAATTCAGGTTGTATCACATATATTTTCGTAAGATTAACGTAAAGAGATGATCAACCATTGTCGCCTTTGACGTCACAGGGTCACATGATCGCTATCTAATTAACTTAGATTTTTAAATCAGGGGTTTTCATTTGAGTCAATAATTGATTAATTACCGTGGTTTATCCGCAATAAAACACAAAATTAATAAACTGTGGTCATAATGAACGTTTTATGCTTTTAATTTCAAATAATTTAGAAACATGCGATAAGTCCTTTAAATGCAAGTTTATTACAAAACATACAAAACACTGATGCACTTAGAAATTAATAAGGTGAATAAAATTTTATAACCTTGAATTTAAGCTTACTATAAAGTAGCAGATTTTTAATGATTAACCGAGTAAGAAAATGCATGTATTTAGTCGATAGTCGGTATACCCAAACGATATTCATTGACATAATTTGCTGTGATGTGATTCACACTAAACAATATCACTGTAAAAAAAAAAAAAACAAATATTGTCATCTCCAAATATGTATATGATGTATATGGTTATATCCAGTTTATGGGAGCACATAAAATTTAAGCTTGATAACCTCACGGAAATAAATTATTTTTTTTTATTCACAAATATAGGTTATTTGTTTGTTCCTAGGGATTTAGCTGTATGCTAATTTATTTAGTTTGTTCTAGTACATGTATATTAAAACAGTGTGCTCATTTTGAAAGTTTTTTGGTGTATTTGATAATAGGAAGTGGATGCTCTACAAGTGATAATCAATGAATTAATAGACAGGGGACACAACTCTCACAGCTGCAGGTTAGCTGCTGAATTTGGGGTGTACAACAAGGACCTAGCTATTGTGGTGGTATGTATTGATACACAACAGGGACCTAGCTATTGTGGTGGTATGTATTGATACACAACAAGGTCATAGCTATTGTGGTAGTATGTATTGATACACAACAGGGATTTAGGTATTGTGGCGGTATGTATTGATACACAACAAGAACCTAGCTATTGTGTTGGTATGTATTGATACACAACAGGAACCTTGTTTTTATTTTACTGGTATTTGTTGACCTTCTACCTAGCTATTGTGGTGGTAATGTATTGATACACAACAGGGACCTAGTTATTGTGGTGGTATGTATTGATAAACAACAAATTCGTAGCTATTGTGGTGGTATGTATTGATACACAACAGGGACCTAGCTATTGTGGTAGTATGTATTGATACACAACAAGGACCTAGTTATTGTGGTCGTATGTTTTGATATATAACAAGGACCTAACTATTGTTATACCCCCGCTCCAAAGGAGAGGGGGGTATACTGTTTTACCCATGTATATCTGTCCATCTGTCTGTCTATCCATCTATCTGTGTGTCTGTCCATAACAAATTTTGGTCGCAGTTTTCTCAGCAACTACTCATCACAATTGCTTGAAATTTTAGCACACTCCTTGTTTAGGCATGCCATATGGTGGGTTTATTTTTGTACGAATCATATGTCAACTTCCTGTTTATCTGTGTGTCTGTCCATACCATACATAACAAATTTTGGTCGCAGTTTTTCGAAAAATTCTCATTACAATTGCTTGAAATTTTAGCACACTCTTTGTTTACACATGCCATATGGTGGGTTTCATTACAAACCCAATGTCAACCTACTAATTATCAGTGTGTCTGTCCATAACTGAACTTGCATGAGTATTCACATTAGAGTGGGGGTATTATTAGTGAGCATTGGCTCACAGACTTCTTCTTGTGGTATGTATTGACCTTCTTCCTAGCTATTGTGGTGGTACTGTATGTGTACATAAATTGGCTTATTTAAAAGTTAGGGCAATCACTGGGTATGGGTGTGGAGTTGTTGGTGAAATCATGAATTAGCACCATATATGTCTGTTCCATATATTGTATTTATAAATGATTTCTTAGCGGTATTCATGAATTAGCAGATCGTTGTCTGCAACAAAGCTGCTAAAATATGAAGCATGCTTTTTAAAGTACACATACAGTATGTAATGACCCTTCTATTATGAATTGTGGTATGTAATGGCCTTCTACCTAGCTATTGTGGTGGTATGTATTGACCTTCTACCTAGCTATTGTGGTGGTGCATATTGGCCTTCTACCTAGCTACTGTGGTGGTACACAGAGAGTTTGATTTCCAAATTGAAGATTGAAATTTGTTTTTCAGTGTATCTTTTTTCCCTGTATTATTTACTAATTGTTGTAGGTCTTAATTAAAGTACATACATGTATACCTTGCTTTTTAATGACAAAAAAATCATAAGTGTTTTTTAAAACTTTATATTTTTAGAGCTGCATCAGGCTGGCTCGGGGTGTAGCAGATGTAGACAGTCTTCCACCCAGCATGAAGACCATCCTAACTGGTTCACCATCCAAACACAGGCACTCTATAGCAACACCAGTATCTGTACCCACACTGTCTAGTGGTAAAGTTATTTAAGTACCACTATACATTTGTTATTTCAGTACCACTATACCACATTTGGTATTTAAGTACCACTATACCACATGCAGGTACATGTATGTCAAGGCAGAATCCAGATCATTATATGCCAAATTCACACAATCCAAAAATTTTCATCAATTCATGTTAACCACACAATTCTAGCAGTGCTTTCCAAGTACTATTAAAAACAAGCTACAGATTTGAATAAAAATTTTATTTCAAAGTATGCAAAATAATGTTGAACATTTACATTTTTGTTGTTAAGAATGACAGAGGCTGATCAGGATATCAAAACACTGCCTGTCTTCATTATAAGAAGAAAATTATGAAAATAAATCAGCATATCTGATTCTGAAACTTGAATTCCTTATGATTCACACGTGATATTCACTGTATAGGCTTTTTAACTCCCATTTTGTAGATGTATATTTGTTTACTTGAATTCTTGTTCCATTTCATTTTCACTCCACAAATATTTTATCAGCAGTTATAACATCATAGGTGAGGTGTTTAACCCCAATGACAAATACTTATACCATTCAAAAATGACAAGATTTAGTTTCCTTTTATTTTTAGGACTTGAAATAAGTCTTTAGATATAAATATTAAGAAATCATTATCTCTAAAGTCCATGTCATATAGCTTACAATGACATCCTATTGTAAAGGTAAGTTACATTGTAGAATATCCACTTGCCTATACAATAGGCAAGTGGATACTATTTATCCACTAGTTTTTTCACTCTTGAAAAGTGCTGCTAGAATCCTACTCGCCTGTCACAGAAATTATAATTCCATACTTTCGCATGAAATGTGTCTGAATCCATACCGACTAGTGGTAAAATCAGGTAATTAAGTATATGTACCACTATACCACATTCAGACAATTAAAACGCCAATGTTGATGGTATGATATTTGTGTGTTTTTGAACAATTTTTTTAAACCATACTGATATGATTGTAATATAATTATACCCCTGCTCCGAAGGAGAGGGGGGTATACTGTTTTACCCTTGTGTGTCTGTCTGTCTGTGTGTGTGTCTGTCTGTCTGTAACAAAATTTTTGTTACAGTTTTCTCAGCAACTACTCATCGCAGATGCCTGAAATTTTAGCACATTCCTTGTTTAGACATGCCATATGTTGGGATTAATTTTTGTACGAATCCGATGTCAACTTCCTGTTTGTCCGTGTGTCTGTCCGTACCATATAAAACAAATTTTGGTCTCAGTTTTCTCAGCAACTACTGATTGCAGATGCTTGAAATTTAAGCACATTCTTTGTTTAGGCATATCATATGGTGGGATTAATTTTTGTACGAATCCGATGTCAACTTCCTGTCTGTCCGTGCGTCTGTCCTTACCATATATAACAAATTTTGGTTGCAGTTTTCTCAGCAACTACTGATTGCAGATGCTTGAAATTTTAGCACATTCTTTGTTTAGGCATATCATATGGTGGGATTAATTTTTGTATGAATTCGATGTCAACTTCCTGTTTATCCGTGCATCTGTCCATAACTGAACTTGTGTGTACACATTCACCTCAAAGTCGGGGTATTACTAGTGAGCACTGGCTCACAGACTTCTTGTTTAGTTTGCACGTAGACTACAAAATTTTGTAGATTGAATTTTGATTTTGACAATGCTGCTATGGTTTTGATTTTGACAATGCTGCTATGGTTTTTAAGAATGCAGTGAGACTTGGTTACATGTATGTGAAGTCCTGGGGCCTGCAAATTTCTGCAAATTTACTTCGCTTTATACATAATTCATTATATCTGTATTGGTTAAAGTATATATAGCTAATTCGCAATCTAGATTTTTTCCTTCAAATATGAATACCTAATGTATTTTTGGAAGTATTAAATACAAAAGTTACCTTGGAGTTCACAAGTTTTTCAGATGAATTGAATGTCATATAAAAATACTTACAAAAATAATGTCAGTTCAATATTCTAAAGTTTAAGATCTTTAAAAATCCATTATAACAGATGTAAATTTCATTTTTTTCATTTTTCTTAAGCTCTAGAGGACATAAAATCTGTTTGTTATATCTGTAAATTCACTGTTATCCGAGTTCATTATATCTGTAATTTTTACAAGGAATTGTTGAGAATTCTGTCAGGGATTAAAAAAAAAACTTCTTATATCCATAAAATTGCTATATCCATGTTTGCACATGGAATACAGATAAATTACACAAGGCTGAACAATTTTTTAATTTTGATAAAGAATGTTTCAGTAGTTAAATGATAAAAGAATAGTGTGTGGAATTGTTTCAAAAGGCCTCACCTCCCACAGTTCTTTTCTGATTCCGTCAATCTTTTTACACAAGTGAACTAAAGCCAAGACTCATAATGCTTTTATCAGTTCTGCCATAGCTATTTAAAAAAAAATATGCAAAAATCTATCAAAATGCTCTCTTCTTACATTTCTGGTTTGATGTCAGTAAAATTTGATTTAAGTTTAAAAAATATCAGGATACATATTTGTGTGTATGTAAAGCTAAAACGTGTTTCAAGTCCAGGTGTTATTTTCCTCCTTTATTATAACTACCAACCATTGGAGTTACAGTCTCATCAGAGACTTCTGGATTTTATGTAATATATAGTATTGTTATTGGTGCAATTTAGAAGAATAGATTTTAGATTAAATTATTTTGGTTCTAAGAAGATTTGATTTACAGCCTGTTTTTTTTTTCCTTGTTTAGTGGTCAGTATGTCGTCCCTTGGGGGGATGAAGACTGACTTCCTCTCTCCTGATAAAGAGCAGATTATCCTTACCATGGAAACCCTGGAGAATGAACTCAGACATGGAAAGAAATGCTGTAAAAGGATCGTAACCTGCTTCCTGATAGCTTGTGTAGGTGTTGATGAGAAATTTCTTGTACCATATGTGTATTTGTTCTGTTTGTCAGAAGAGATGAACAGAAAGATTTGAAGACTTCATGGAAAATAGAAATGCAAATTATAGCACTGTATATGATGAATTTGTGATCTTAGTTTATATACAAAATGAAAATTTAAGTTTTAAGTTAGCTTCTATAATATAAACCAACATACTGTACCTTCATATGCAACTTTCTTCAGCAAGTTTCACAAGCATAGGAAGATCCCAAATATTTATTGACATTAATAATGGAAAGTTTGGAATTTAAATTATTAAATTAAATTTAAATCATTTGTGAATTTCCCTTATTCATGAAAGCATACTGATGTGCATATATTTGTAATTATAAAATTATGGAAAGAAGCATATTGATGT
Organism: Saccostrea echinata; assembly: GCF_033153115.1. Classification (NCBI taxonomy): domain Eukaryota; kingdom Metazoa; phylum Mollusca; class Bivalvia; order Ostreida; family Ostreidae; genus Saccostrea; species Saccostrea echinata. The sequence goes on from NW_026889758.1 coordinate 16,105,575, forward strand.
GCATATATTTGTAATTATAAAATTTTGGAAAGAAGTACAAATTTTAGATACTTATATTGCTTTAACAGTAAATTAGAGTCACTTAAAACAGAAGTAGATGATTTATGTTACTGATTATGTCATTGTTGTATTTTGCTGTAGACTTTGTGTCAGTCTTATGAGGACATTGTCCTCATTTATGTGTTTGGTGATTATATCATTGTATCTTTCTGTAGACTTTGGGTCAGTCTTATGAGGACATTGTCCTCATTTATGTGTTTGGTGATTATATCATTGTATCTTTCTATAGACTTTGGGTCAGTCTTATGAGGACACTGTCCTCATTTATGTGTTTGGTGATTCTGCAGTCATTGTTGTGTCTTTCTATAGACTTTGGGTCAGTCTTATGAGGACACTGTCCTCATTTATGTGTTTGGTGATTATATCATTGTTGTATCTTTCTGTAGACTTTGGGTCAGTCTTATGAGGATACTGTCCCCTGATTGTGTCATTGTGGTTTGTTTCTGTAAACTTTGGGTCAGTCTTATGAGGACACTGTCCTCTGTTATGTTTTGATGATTATGTCATTGTTGTTCGTTTCTGTAGACTTTGGGTCAGTCTTATGAGGACACTGTCCCCTGTCACGAGTTTGATGTACTGAAACAGCTACTTAGGTCAGAATCTGATCAAAAGTTCCGCTTGGCTGCAGATTACCTCAGCACTACCAACCTAAAGTCAATAGAGGTGAGAATTCAGTGGAGTGTAGCCATTTCATTACTTGTGTTTTTTATTCAGTAATACAGATACAATGTTTTCAGAATATTCTCAGATTCAAAATATCTCATCCTTAAAGAAAAAATCTACTTCTCTTTCTTGACAGATTGCCAGTTTTCTTTGTGATTCTATTGTTGAAGTTTACAAGGTCATGTTTGCAAATGCTACAGGTATAATAATATTACATGTACTATAATAATGTTGCTTTCTTTTAAGACTTTAACTGCTAAAAAGCAAATTAATCGTGCATAAAATCAAATTTCTAAAGTAAAGTTAAACATATCTAAGTTTATCTCTATTTCAGCTGTCAGTAAGAAAGATGGAGCATTAACCTTTAACCCCTCAGAAAAGAGTGAAGATGCCATTAATTTTGTGAAGTTGTGCCCTGTCCCTGCTACTCTGGGGAATAAACTCCTGGAAGCCATGACATCACTCTCTGGGGAGGATCAAGACATTCCAAAACACAGTAAAATTTTCTTTCATGATAAACACTCAACATGATTTGCTCAGTAAACATTAAAGTCTGGGTTTTATTTTTTTTTTTTTTTTATGTTTAAAAATTGTTACATTTACATCATTTGTGATCCTTTAATAAAGTCTTCAAGGATAACCAGATACAGATATCATTCTTATGAATTCATGTAAAATGTTTGAGTTATTTAAGACACAATTGGTTGTTGTAAATTTTCGTGCATATGCCTGTATACACATGTACATGATGTTCAGTTTTGATGTACATTCAATTTTTGTCTAATGATTTTCTGTTTTAGTATTGGACATTCAGACAGAGTTATTGATCTTGGCACATCTGTGTCATTCATCAGTGTGTAACATGGAGGGGATCTCTAACGTCCTCAGGGCAGCAAGGGTGATGACAGAATGGATGGAGAAAGCCGGGGAATTTAGGAATATGGTAAATTACTTGTGAAAGAATCAAAGTATATTTAACTCGAATGTTTTAATATGTGATTTAATTGTTTTTTCAGCATAATCAAAAGATTACACTCCTAAATGATGCAAGGAATATTTTAAAAAATGCTTATATATTATTACTAATATAAAAATGTTTTCTTAGAAATTAAGTCGACAAGAGCAAGTTCATTTGAGACAAAGGTACTTTATCATTTTTTTAACACATTTATATGACTGAATCAAAATCAAACTTGTTTAATTATCTTTGTTTTCTTGAATAGGTGAGACTGTTAACTGGGATTGGTCGCTTCAATGAAATGATTTATGTATTTGATTCACTAAAGCACAATGAAAAGTTTGAGCTACTCCTCAGTAAAGGGATAGAGAAGGTAAGAGCAACAGAACAGTACGTAGGCTGAAACAAGCAACATTATCATAAATATACTCCAAAGGAACTCAACCAGGTACTTGTACTTAGTAAGCTAAAACAAACATTATCATAGAATGGAAAGAAGCAACACTTGGAAGCACATTATTTTCCAGCTTTTCAGATATATTCTTGTAGATAGAAATTAAACAGCATTTAATTATCAATGTAAAGTTTGACTCCCGTTACAGGAGAAGAGTCTGAAGATGGCCATTATAGATTATCTGAAGCGGTACCACCCACATGACAATGAGTCTTTTGACATGGTGGTCCACTACTTTATGATGCATAGAGAGATCGGTCATTTATTGGAGACCAGGGCTCAGCAAATTCTTGAGGCATTCAGAGAAATCCCCATAGGTCGGGACACCAAATCTTCATTAGCTCACCTCAGCAAAGTTCTAATTAGTTTATAATATACTGTCAGTGTCCAAAGTCAATGTTTTTTATTCATTCATTTACAAATACAAAGTATGCCCTTCCTGGAGCAAATTAGGGATGCTCATGCATATGACCCATGTCCTCAGGATGAGTATTCAGTATGGTGTTTGGATCTTTTGATTCACAAGTAACAGTAAGCCCACTCTGCACCACGTTTGCTTGGGTGATGCTTCTAAGGATGTATACTATCATTTTTTTCTTTAAATGTAGCTAAAAATAAAGCTAAAATATTTCAAAATTAAAAGTAAACTACACATGGTTTTGTACAATCTTTGTCAAAAACTGTGCCTCACTTGTGTATATGATCCATTGAGGTGAGCTGTATACAATTTCAATAACCTGTGTTAGTTGAAACTACAGTAAAGTGGAAATGCACAAAAAAGTGATTTGTCTTTACTGAAGTCAGAAGCAAGTTAGTAGTTTAATGTAATTTTAATGTGACTTTGTAGATTCCTGTCAGGAGACCCAAACAAATCTTCAGTCAGTTGTCCAGTTTTACATGGATGCTGCAGAAAGTTACTGCAAGGTATGGTTAATGTTTTTTTCTATCATAATTGTTTAGTTTGATGTATTTTATTGAATAATCATTTCTAAATTCCATCTCGTCAGGAGGGTTGCATGAGACATGCTCAGAACTGCATGAAGCAGGCCAGACTTGTGGCTCTACAGCTACACTATTTAACCTCAGGGGTCAAGGTCATTCATATGTCAGATGAAGAAGCTGACCAATTCATCAAATCTCACCCAAAATTCTCAGAGGTAAGAGTACTATAATAATAAAGTTTAATGATAGTCTTTTGATTTAGTATTTGCAAAGCTACATTTCTTTTAAGATGTGCTAGGTTTGAGTTGTGGCATATTGTTTTAATGAAAGCAAAACCATTTCTTCAAAATTGTTTTTGTTTTAAAGCATGAATCTTAGAGGCTTTAATTGTCAGTGACACTGTTCCTGTGTTGATACATGACTCGGTGGTGACGTAATTTTATAGGCATGATTGTCAGTGACACTGTTCCTGTGTTAATACATGACTCGATGGTGACTTGTAATTTTACAGGCATAATTGTCAGTGACACTGTTCCTGTGTTAATACATGACTCGATGGTGACTTGTAATTTTACAGGCTTTAATTGTCAGTGGCACTGTTTCTGTGTTAATACATGACTCGATGTTGACTTGTAATTTTACAGGCTTTAATTGTCAGTGGCACTGTTTCTGTGTTAATACATGACTCGGTGGTGACTCGTAATTTTACAGGCTTTAATTGTCAGTGAGAGCTACAATAGGACAGGCTGTTGGAGGCATGCTCTGTGTCACAATGTTGTGATCAATGGAGACTTTCGCTACCTCCAGGAATTAAAGAGACACATAAAACTGACATCTTCTCTGATAAAGGAAGTGGTTAAGGTGTAAGTATTCTTATTTTTCTTTAAATAGGTAAAAAAACTAGTCTCTCCAAACCAAGCTGGTAAAAAGCTTTTTTTCAGAAAGGAAAGAGTTGAGTAGGGTGTCAAAATAGGAGGGACGCTGTGCTCATATTGAGGGAGCACTAGAGCAGAAGCCAGTTAAGAGGGATATGGGTTTTTTTTCACTCAGTCTTTGGCAACTAGTGATATTTCTCTTATTATTTTGGCATCTACATGTAATGTAAAGTTGTAGAAGTAATAGCACCTTCTCTAGTTACTACAATGATTTAAATACAGGTACCGCTAACCTTGTCCCTATAAATATATATCAGGTACTTATGACTTTTTTTGCCCATAGAATCCTGGTACATTATCTTTATCACTTATACTGCAAATGCATGTTTTGTCCTTTTTCCCTCTATCTTTTTGATGATAAAGTGAAATATGAGAATTTAAATAACTGTAAAAGGAAGATAACTAATAATTAAAATAAAAGTGATCAAAATCTATCTATGTTATTTCAGATTTCAGCAGGATCCTAACCGTTCTGTTAATCAGAGAAACATGGAGAGGTTTATAATGAACTGTACAGATTTGAGGTTACAGATCCAGTTGGCCCGAGAGCTTGATCTGCGAGGTGTTCTGTCAGATTTACAGAAGAAGGACTGTGGTAGTTATGTACAGGACATGATGGCTAACTCCTAACCACAGAATCACAAGAAATCCCTCTCTTCAAAGGTTGTTTTAATTATCATTTGCTAACATTAACACCTAAAATACTCATGAAAAAACTTAATCATGGAGTGAAATAGATGCTTAGAATACAGACTGGCACAGTTGTCTTCAATTTATGATTTTTTAGGGGAAATATTTGAATTCCAAATATTAACTGTAATTAAAAAAGTAAAATAAAAATGTATGATTTTGATAAAAGATATTTTGACCTTCATTTATTGGAGGTTGATGTTTTTAAACCTTAGCTTTCTACCTGGTGTTCTGGGCTGAACAATGTTTTGTAATATATCATAGTAACCCTCATTAGAAAGAAAAATAAGATGTTATGCTTCGTTTACCCACAGTATTTGCACTGGTTAACTAAGGTGTTTTGTTAGAATTTGCAAAGTTTTACACCATTTTAAATAGCTTGCTATATGCTGTAAAGTGAATAAAGCTCATTTACAATACAACTACTTTTAAGAAGTTAGGCTAGCTAGGTAATTTTGATTGCATAAAAACCTGAGGCACTTGAGTCTTGTATAAAGAGATGGTTGATTTCAAGTATGAAGTTAGAGGTATAAGGCACCATAAAAACCACAGGTAGTGGAAGACAATAGAGAAAACCACAAATACTTAAATTTTAGATTATTACCTTGAATTTTTGTTGGTACAAACATTTACATAATGTAATGAAAAATAGCAGTGTAAGAAAAATCATGTCAGAGAGGAATCAAACTCTGGTCCACAGCTTCTTGAACAAGCACTGACCTATCCAGTAGACATTGAGACAAATTATCTAACAGTGATATTTACTGTGTATTTGTGATGAACTTTGTGATATTATTTATTCTCATGAAAAATACACAAACATATGTGGACCAGCTATGATTTCATTTCTGTCTTCCATATAGCTGCTGTCATCATGTTTTGTACCACACTGTAGATTTACAGCTGCTGTTGTCATGTTTTGTAACACCCTGTAGATTTACTAATTACTGAGGAATCATTTTAATTTATGGGGGGTCAATATTTGTGGTCAACCAGAACTTTTTCTGATTCATGGGAATGTAATTAAATGGATAACTTGTATATACAGTGAAATATATGGAGATAATGAACAGTATTCAAGCTCAAAAGTCCATTAAACAATACAAAATAGGAGCAGAGCAAACATGGACCTCAAAAACATCAGAGGTGGGATCAGGTGCCATGGAGGAGTGAGCACCCCCTGCCGACCGGTCACACCCGCCGTGTGCTCCTTGTCATGATTGGGAAATAACGGAAAAATCTGTCAACAATTGTGTGTAAATAATGGCCTAACAATTAGTATGAAAAAAGTCAGTCAGCATTTGACTCAATGATAAATTGTATTTGCTGACTAGGTCATTGTTTCGACCATAGAACTTACGAAATGATGACTTTAATCGAGACTGCTGAAATTCTTGTTTCATCAACTTGTTTGTCAGTAAGTTACCTCGTTTTAGAAATTGTACATACATAGAGCATGCTCTTGCATATCGAATCAACTTAGAGATATAAACCCCGTATGCAGGTGATGAAGGTATATTGCTGCATAAGTAAGGGAAGTTGATTGAAAAGTTAGAGTCATCACGTTTATCATAAAGCTTGGTTGTTAGATTACCATTAACGTCTTTTTCAAGTAAAATATCCAAATATGAAACAGATGTGTCAGACTCTGTGGTATCTTTTATCTCAAGCTCACCGGGATATATGGTATCGACATAAGAATGGAAATAACCATTGTTAATTGACAATATATTGTCGATATATCTAAATGTTGAGTTGAAGGCCGTAGCAAGTGTTTCTTTCTTTTCACGTATAAGATTTTGGACAAATTCTGCTTCATATGAATACAAAAAAAGGTCTGCTAATAACGGGGTGCAATTGGTACCCGTGGGAATTTCAATAGATTGTTGGAAGACCTGGTCTCCAAAAACCACATAGATATTGTCAATCAGAAACTCAAGCATCTTTTTAATGTCAACTTCAGAGTACTTGTGTGTACAGAGGATTCAATGATGCTGTACATTGACAAAGTCACTGTTTGTGGGGATATAAATTCGTGGGTAAGGATAACTCACAAAAACTATGAACATTGGTCCCCCAAGAAGAATAATGGTTCCATGTTTATAATTGTGTAATGAATCGGTAGTTTTCAAATACAAGGTATATGATGTATCTGCTTATATGAAGTCTCATTGAGATTGTATATTTTTCTAAAATTTTTCAAGAATGAATTTATTGTTACCATTGCTGTATTTATTTTATTTAAGGAAAAAAATGTGGAAAAAAAAATAGTAGCTTGACTTGAATTCAAGACCACTAAAAATCCTCAAATATTGTACTTTAAAAGGACATTCTGACACACTAAAGATGCCTATTTCAAGGGGCAATTGTTCATTTAAGGTGCTTAGATACTGAGCTATAAATGTTTTGTGAGGTTTGTGCAATACAGATTATTTATTCAGAGAATAAGAAAAACAGAATATTATGTGGGATGATGAATACTTTAAAGTGAAAAAAGAAAACTTTTTATACCCCACGCAACAAGTTGCGTGAGGTATAATGTTTTTGACCCGTCCGTCCGTCAGTCAGTGTGTCAGTCAGTCCTTCAGTCCTGTTTTTTTGTCAGCGCAACTCCTCATAAACCGCTGCACAGAATTTGATTAAACTTTGCAGATATTTAGTATACAGTGTGCAGATGTGCATATTACCAGGAAATTCCGATTCCATTATTTTTCTGGGAATTTCGGCAATTTTCAACTTAGATTTTTGGCCATATCTTAAATACAGAGATGAACAGTTTGTCAGCGCAACTCCTCTGAAACCGCTGCACAGAATTTGGTCAAACTTTGCAGATATTTAGTACATAGTGTGTAGATGTGCATATTTCCAGGAAATTCCGATTCCTTATTTTTCTGGGAATTTCGGCACTTTTCAACTTAGATTTTTGGCCATATCTTGAATATAGAGATAAACAGTTTGTCAGCGCAACTCCTCATAAACCGCTGCACAGAATTTGATTAAACTTTGCAGATATTTAGTACACAGTGTGCAGATGTGCATATTACCAGGAAATTCCAATTCCGTTATTTTTCTGAGAATTTCGACACTTTTCAACTTAGATTTTTGGCCATATCTTGAATATAGAGATGAACAGTTTGTCAGCGCAACTCCTCATAAACCGCTGCACAGAATTTAGTTAAACTTTGCAGATATTTAGTACACAGTGTATAGATGTGCATATTAACAGGAAATTCCCATTCCTTTATTTTTGCCTTAAGAGTTTTTCCCTATTATTGAAGAAACTTTCCAGCTAGATAATAAGGAAATCCACTGGAATCAGCTTTCGTAATGAAATTTTATGTGAAATATTTTATGACCTTAAAAGACCTATATTGATTTTGAGATCAAAATGTTAATGATTTAACACACACACACAAAATTTGGGATAGTTCTCAACCCCCTCCCCCCCCCCCCTTCAAATTGGTGCTTTGCCTTAAATAATTTCATAAGTACAGTATATAAACAAATTCATATGACTACATCGTAATTTTGTTTCCATCAATTACTTAAATGTGTAAATTTTCATGTGTTGGAGATGGACTTACACTCATTAACAAATCGAAATCACTGAGGAATTTAAATAACAGTTTGTCAGCATAACTCCTGCACTGAATTTCCTGAAACTTTGTAGGTATTTCAGACATACAATGTAATGTATAGATTTGTATATTACCAAGAATTTTTGATTCCATTATTTATCTAGAAACTTCAGCCCAATTTTTGTAACATACAAAGATTTGAATGTCCTTATATATGCAAAAAGTTTTGATGTGATGATTTTTTGCAAGTAATGCCCCTTTTTTGAATTATACTCTGTTTTTAAAATAAATGGAGCGTGGGGTATGTGAGCTTGCTCACTTTTTCTTTCATTATTAATAATGTTGTCTGAGTCACAACCTAGGTTCAATAACTGTTGAAACAATATTTTATTTCATAGCTACTTTTGGGAGAGGATTCTTATGAAATCGTAGGAATTTTAGCAAGCAATATCTTAAAAAGTAATTGAATACGATTGTTATATTTTTAATTCAGGAACATGTCATTAAAACAAAACAGAAGTAGTATTAGTGAATTTGATTCCACTAAACTTTTGAATATGCTCAAAATTTGTACTATAAAAGGACATTGTGACACAATAATTTAAGGCGCTTAGAAACAACTATAAATACTTTGCATGCTTTGTGAGATTATGTGCAATACAGATTATTTATAGGATCAATTCAAAGAATAAAAAAGGCCCAAAAGTTTTGGGTAATAAATACTTTTAAACGATTTAAAAGAAAAAAAATATTATAAATCATTCATTCTAACAACCTAGTTTTAAGAGGCCTGCATCGTCAGAGCCATATTTAGACTAAATGTATTTAAACCTCCTGGAAATAAAAGCTCTGTATAGATATATTATAAACTGCATTAAATGTTATAGCTGAAACGTGTGTATTTTTGGTTTTTGTTTTCCCCCCCACTAGATTATAGTTTATGGCTAGGAGATTTTTAGGTGGATTTGTTGATTACCCAGCCTCCTTAATAACAATATTTCTTTTATAGCCTATTTTTCCTTTTTAAGAAAATCCTTATAAAATCCCAGGAATTTTACCAAGCAATATTTTAGTAAGTTATAAAAGTCTAACTTCAGACATGAAAGTAAAGTACAGTATAGAATTGAGTAGTGTACACATTGCATATGCAATTTAGCCCTCAGTCCCCTAAAATTATGATTTGAATACTTGATGGCAATCAAAATGAAATGCTAAAACTCAAATGAATATGAATCATAGATTATGTGTCGTGCAAACAAAGACAGCTGTGGATTGTTCCTGGCGTTCTACCCGAATGCCCAGTAAGTTTGATTTGATGGAGACTGAGTCAGCCTCGTTATAACTGTCTGTGTTAGATACGATCATCTCTTCAGTCAGTCCGTAGAGTACTGCAATATTTATGTAATCAATAATTATCAAATTAATGACCGAAAAACTGACTGCATCATTTTTGTCCGTGAGTCTTTTATTGGAAATCCCCACTGCTGCACAGATACGAGAAATAATAAATATACATGAAAATAAATAATTGATAATAAATTAATATATATAAAGCACATTAATGGACAGGTTTCTCTACCTTATTTTACTTGATTTTATAATGGCATTTTCTATTTCAATGTCCAAAGGTTTCTTCTAAGTTGCTAACAACTTGATGCATTACCATTGTAATTAGACACGGTTACATGTACATCTATTCGGAGGGTATAGCTGCAGTAAGATTACGCACAAGGACCCGAATACCATCATAACCATCCAAGTATACATGCGGCGATCCGCTGGGCAGCAGAAAAGGGATCATATATTGTACATAATTTAAACTTTTAGTTAACTGTTCAAGCTCAATCAACAAATTAATTGTGCAAAAAACTGAAAAATAGAGTCGTTTAAATTACTGATCCAGTATTATACATATTTATAACCGTATTCCCTGAATCGTTATCACATTTTCCAGGAATTGGGACAAAGTTCTCTCATTCCTTGTTCGTAGAGGAGAAGAGCCTCAAATGCAGACGAGCTCGACTGCCACGGGCATAGAAACAGATTTGAAGTTTATATCCTCTCCAATTTTTCGAAGAATTTCATGACTTGCATGTTGAAATATCTTTTCAAACCAATGTATTATAAAAGAGTTCTTAAGAAGTTCTTCCCACTAAAAATTATCAAACTGCGAATTTCGGACGTGTTTGATTTTCAAACTTTCTTTCGCTTTTCATGAACTGAATTTTATCTTTCATATTTTAATAAAAAAAAAAAGTGATAAATCTATGGTGTATTAAACTATGATCAAGAAAAGTCCACTAAAAATGTGACACAACAGTGTTGTCAGTTCAGTGATGTGTGCAGTGTTGGTAAATCGAACACACCCGATAAACGTAAACATACACAATAAAAACGCACGCACACAAGTATTTGTTGCGGTTATGAAGTATCATAAGAATTCTTAGATAAGTCCAATTCATTAAACTAAAGTCATCATCTACAGATCATCATCAGCTGTTTATTTGCTATATTTTGTCCTTTTATGTGGAATCCCAATTATTTTTCCTTTCGGCTACTTGTCCCTTTTATTAGTCCAGATATACAATTTTAGACAGTAATTCAATTTTCATGGGGTTATCTAGGCCTGTAAACCTAATCCCAGCAAATGGGATCCCTCGCCGAATAAAGGACTTTTTCAAGAATGTACAAAAATATGTTTTTAATAGATTTTTCTCGTCTCACTGAGTGAACTTTCATCAGCACTCTGCCAGGAGAAAAATCATTCAGGACTACTGGTACATATTGAGCACTGTTTCACATTACATATGCATTGCTCTCCTCTCCTGACAAAACCTGTGATTGGTTAAAGGTAAATAAATCAGTTTTCAATGAATCCCCTTACACACACCCTCACCCTCACACACACACAAATTACACAAAACTCGTTAAAACGAATTCTTGAATTTGTTATAACGAATTGACACTTGGGCGAATGATTTTCATTGGTTGAGAAGAAAAGGTCAGCTAAGTCTTGTATGAAGAAATAGAGTAGTGCTCTATTCGTAAATCAGTTTTGCAATTTCGTAAAACGTGTAATAAGGTTGTACACACGGTAAGTCGTAAGGCTAGAACTCAAGTTCTATGACTTATAAGGCAAGCCTTACCGTGTGTACCGCCCTAAGACATTAGCATTATTTTATATATTTTCTAAATTAATGAATCAAGTTGGACTCTTATGGCAACAGGACGTTTACTTGAAAACCAGTTTACGGATCTAAATAACGGCCAAAATCGATGTAAATATCCCAGAACGAAAACTTTAGGCCATCAGTCTGATTTCATTTGATCTGTAAGTTGTTTTATTACTTAGAGACATTAAGAACGAGTTCAAAAGTCCAACTTTTCATAATCGGTTAGGCTGCTATCAATCTGACGATAGTAGCCATGATCTGTTAAGTGTGGTATTAACTCCCAAGACAGGTTTTAATGCCGGAGATCTTTCTTTTCTTTTCCCTGTTTTGTCTGCAAAATGTACAATACTTACCAAGTTTGTTAAGACGTTCCTCGCGGGAGATTCCATCCATCTAATTCTTCAATCCAAAGTTATTGGTTTGTACTTAAAATGTTGATAAAAAACTACATGTACAATAATATAATTCCAGATCAGTCTGATTTTCATGCCAGCTTAGAGATGTTGGTGCAGTAATAAATATTCATTGGAAAAAAGTCTGCAAATGGGAAATGTGCGATAAAATCACACATCAAGTGTGTTTTTGTAATTCTGTTGAAAAGAAAAAACATTTTCTTTGCAAATAAGCCCTTTTAATTATCACTGTTTACAACAAAAAGAGCCTTGATTTCATTCGTTTTTCTGCAGATTTTGTCTTCTGACTATTAAACTATTATGCAACAAGCATTCTGAGAGTATTGCATTAGCAATACTAGTCCCCTACCGGCAAGTGTAATCTGGTTCCATTCCTGTTAAGAATTGAAAATGTCATAATTCTGTCAAAAATTAATGAAGCGGGACGAAATGCAAACTTGGTCTGTAACTCATCAAGGTAAAGCCACATACCAAAAATCAGCTCAATATCTACAAGCTTTTAGAAGAAAACTGCGGAAAACCCGGAAAAATTGAAAAGGCCGTAATTCCGTCAAAAATCAATGAAGCGGAACGAAATGCTAACTTGATCTGTAACTCATCAAGATACACTCACATACCAAAAATCAGCTCAATATCTGCAAGCGTTTAGGAAAAAAGTGCGGAAAACCAAGTGGGACAGACTGACAGACAGACGGACAGACAGACAGACAGACAGACGGACGGACAGACGGACGGACAGACTCAGAGGAAACCTATAGTCCCCTCCGGTTTCACCGGTAGGGGACTAATAATGGTAATGCATAATACTTCATTCCAGATATAATTCATTAAAAAAAAAACGAATACACCATGTACCTGATTATGAGAACGTTCCTGGTAAATTAAGTAGGCAACATATTTATTTTTATTAGTTCCCTACTTGTGAAACCGGAGGGGACTATAGGTTTCCTTTGAGTCTGTCCGTCCGTCTGTCTGTCTGTCCCTCTGTCTGTCTGTCAGTCTGTCCCACTTGGTTTTCCGCACTTTTTTCCTAAACGCTTGCAGATATTGAGCTGATTTTTGGTATGTTAGTGTATCTTGATGAGTTACAGATCAAGTTTGCATTTCGTTCCGCTTCATTGATTTTTGACGGAATTACGGCCTTTTCAATTTTTATGGGTTTTCCGCAATTTTTTTCTAAACGCTTGTAGATATTGAGCTGATTTTTGGTATGTGGCTTTACCTTGATTAGTTATAGATCAAGTTTGCATTTCGTCCCGCTTCATTAATTTTTGACGGAATTATGGCATTTTCAATTCTGAACGGGAACGGAACCAGATTACACTTGCCGGTAGGGGACTAGTATTGCTAATGCAATACTCTCAGAATGCTTATTTATTTATGTCATGCTGTACGTGTAGAGGAAAGTCAATAGGAAAAAAGTCTTCAATTGCTGTCTTGCATTCCACCTTATTTAATGTTGAAGTCTACGTCTTTTATTTCCTATAGATATTCCCCAATCGTTGCATCCAAAATTTTCAATTATAAACAAACTACAGTGAGTAGACATCCTTCCGTTTTCAGTAGACCGGAAGTGATAAAAGAATTAGAAAGACTTCATGAAAAATATGTTTTGGTGGCAGCTGACAAAGCTTGTAACAATAGTCTTTGTTTGTAAGGCTCGTTATTTCAACTGCATTTTAGAAGAAATCGGTTTGAGTTCCCACGTCTGGTAATCCAACCTATACTCAGAGTTCCCTTTAATCAAAAGATGAAATTCTTCAAAATCACTTTTCAATTTCAAATACTTTTAAGACTCCAGTCAATGAAGGTGAGTTTACCGTACCTATATTGGATTCGAAAACTTCATAAAAATCCTTACAAAGATATATTATAGGTTCCAGTAAATGTTCAGCGAAGACCTTATCCTTACTCCTCACCAAAATAATAACTGCTGTGAAGGAGAAATTCAGACGGTATTGTGCAATTGCATAGTTAAGAAGTGGTGTATATTAAATTTAAATTCCAAAAAACTTCAAAGAACTTTTGGAAAATTTAAAATCTCAAAGCTTTTCAAATATCAAAAACATACGACTTTTAACGCTTTATACAACCATTCCTCATAATAAATTAAAGAGGCTTTTTGACATCATAGACAACTGCTTCCTCAATAAAAAAGGAACTCGCAAATTTTCATATCTGATGATTGGTCATGTCATGTTCTAAATTTTGAATTTACCGGGTGGGAGTAAATACATTGTATTTAGAACATGACAGTCATCTACAAAATTATTTATTACAAATCGTTGTGATTCTACACACAAGTACTCTTAAGTTGAAATTAAAAATTTGCTGGAGTTCCTCAATGACAATATTATGTGTTTTTGGAGACCAGGTTTTCCAGCAATGTGATGCAATTCCGCTGGGCACTAATTGTGTCCCTTTATAAGCAAACCTGTTTTTATATTCCTATGAAGCAGAATTTATTCAGAAACTTCTTCATGTGAAGAAGAAAACTCTTGCTGTGGCCTTCAACTCGACATTTAGATATATCGACGACGTTTTATCAATTTACAATACTTGCTTTCATGTACATGTCGATTCGATATATCCCAGTGAACTCGAAATTAAAGACACTAATAGTCTGCCACATCTGTTTCATATTTAGATGTCTTATTGACTTCAGCTTTTCATCATCAATTTCCCTAACTTATAAAGTAATATTTTAGCATCACCTGCATATGGTGTTTATATCTCTTTACTGATTCGATAGAGCATGCTCCGAGTACGATCAAGTTTTGTACCGAGGCAAGCTGACAAATAAATTGATGTTACAAGGATTTCAACAACCCCGTTTAAAGTCAGCTTTATTGTACTTGTACGGTCGTTATTTTGTTAGGTCTTTGCTTTTATACTTACTCCCAAGGCCGTAACTATCATTGAGGCAAGTGAGGCAAATGCCTCATTAAAATTTTATAGTTTTCTGAAAAGTGAAAAAAAAACTTTGAACTTTAATTAATTAATTAAATATGTGTGTCTTTTTACTAAATTAGGCCTAATATTAACACTTTCAACTTTTGTTTCAATTTTTGAAAATTGATCATCTCGCCAGGTGCTTCATTATCGTTTAGAACGCATGTAAAAAAAATAATATAAACAAGCATTCTGAGAGTATTGCATTAGCAATACTAGTCACCTACCGGCAAGTGTAATCTGGTTCCCGTTAAAAATTGAAAATGCCATAATTCAGTCAAAAATCAATGAAGCGGAACAAAATGCAAACTTGATCTATAACTCATCAAAATACACTCACATACCAAAAGTCAGTTCAATATCTGCAAGCGTTTAGAAAAAAATTGCGGAAAACCCTGAAAAATTGAAAAGGTTGTAATTCCGTCAAAAATCATTGAAGCAGAACAAAATGCAAACTTGATCTGTAACTCATCAAGATACACTTACACACCAAAAATCAGCTCAATATCTGCAAGCGTTTAGAAGAAAAGTGCGGAAAACCAAGTGGGACAGACTGACAGACAGACAGAGGGACAGACAGACAGACATAGGGACGGACAGACTCAGAGGAAACCTATAGTCCCCTCCGGTTTCACCGGTAGGGGACTAAAAAATAATTCAAAAGGTTGAAAGGTTAAGTCTTAATTTAATAAAATCCAGGTTTCGGGAACACCCCCGAGAACCCCCATCAGGACACTACCCTGGACCCGCTTGGGACTCGGGTGGCCCCTAGATCCATTGCCTCACAAAAAATTTGAGCCTAGTTACGGCCTTGACTCCGTATACCTGACCAATTGTAGGATTGGTGTTACCGGTCAAATGGGGATGCTTACTCTTCCGAGACACCTGATCCTACCTCGGGTGTTTCCAGGGGTCCGTGTTTTTGTCCTGTTCACGATTCGTTTTGTTTACTGGATTTATGAGATTGACCACTATTCGTTATCTTCACATTTAACATTATACAATGATATACATGTATTTTGTACAGTATTTGTGCTGCAAATATATGTACAAGTTTGTGGATGTTTTTCTAATGTCGATCACAACAGTGCATTCTTCTACGAGGACCAAATAATTTGATAATCATTCGGTATCAAAAGGTGACGGTAACAAACAATGATCGGTCCCATAAATCTTTTAAACAATACGAATCATGAACAGGGCCAAAACACGAACCCTTGGTAACACTAGAGGTGGGATCAGGTGCCTAGGAGGAGTTAACATCTCCTGCCAACCGGTCACACTGTATTGATCAGGTGAGGTGTAATCCTTAGTATAAGTCAGTGTAAAAACAATGGTCTAGCAATTGATATGAAACGTCAAATAAGTCATTATAACTACCATTTAATTTGCGAAATGCTGACTTTCAACGAGTTAGTCGAAGGCCCTGTAACATCAACCTATTTGTCAGTAGCCTGCCTTGGTTTAACAACGATCATTTTCGGAACATGGTCTTGCGTACCGAATCGGTTCGGAAACAAAAAACACCATATGCAGATGATATTGGAATACACTTAATAAACTGTGGAATTGATGTTGAAAAAGTTGATCATCAAGTTTGTCATTAAGTTAAGTTGTTAGTTGGCCGTTGATGTCTATAGTCAGTAAAACATTCAGATATGAAACAGATGTGACGGACCTTGTGGTTTCCACTATTCTGAGTTCATTTGGATGAAATCTGGAGACGACAAACAGTATTCAAGCTCATAGTCCATTTAAACAATGCATATCTGGAGTAGATAAAACACGAACCTCCAACAACATCAGAGGAGGGATCAGGTGCCATGGAGGAGTAAGCATCCTCTGTCGACCGGTCACACCGCTATTTGTTCCTTGTCATAATCGAGTAAATGGGAAAATCCGTAGAAATTTCAGTGTGTAAAGAATGAAAGAATGGCCTAACAGTTACATGTCAGGTCCGTAGGAAGCAATTGAAGCTGGGGGGGGGGGGGGGGGGAGGAGGGGGCGGGGGGACTACCAAAAATTCAAAATTTCCTTGATAAGCACAAAAAAAATGAAAATGAAAAGGTCATCAGATGTTATCATTGAGGGGACATAAGCTTAAAATATCTGTTTTCTATAGTATTCTATATATCGTCAAAATTATTGGGGGCACGCCCCCCCCCCCCAACCCGATTCCTACGGCCATGCATATAGTATGAAAAATATCAGTCAGCATTTGACCTAATGATAGATTGTGTTTGCTGATAAGGTCATTTTATCGACATCTCAGTTCGACGTTAATATTGCTAATTGATAAAAGGTCTTTGATATATCTAAATGTCGAATTAAAGGTCACAGAAAGTTTTTAAATAAATTTTACTTCCGAAAAGTTTTTTGAAAAAAATGTCTCCATTTGAAGACTTCATAGATATTGTCAATGAGGAATTCCAGCATCTTTATGACTTCAAATGCAGAGTACTTAGAATGTAAAATTAGAATGATTTTTAACAAACTTTGTAAATGACCAAGCACAAGATATGAAAGTTTTCGAGTTCCATTTTTATTTTTAAATAAAGCAATTGTCTTCGATGTCAAAAAGCCTATAGTCTTTATTTTACCTTGAGAAATGGATGTATAAATCGGGGGGAAGTTTTGATGCCATTGATTGTCGAACTTCTGACTTAGCTGTATATTATACATGTATATAGAACTATCAATATCGATGTGTTAAACATGTTGACAATATTTTGACAAATCTTTTATCGATATTAAAAAATGTTAAAAATATAATGATAAGTCTAAAAGAAACATCAATAGATATCCATTTATGCCTGAGATGTCTGTCCAGTTGTTGTTGTATTTTCTTTACACATTTTAACTGGTCAGTTTTATTAAAGAAAACTTTACTTTGTAATCACATACTTGAATGTTAATTTTAAGTATCAGAAAAAAGTATGTCAACAACAAGAATATATCCTGCTGTGTTCTGAACTTCAGCGCATTGAAAATTTTAAGTTGTTTCTTGTCGCAGTGACGCAGTGACACGGCAGATGGTGAAATCCTGACAAATTTTAAAGGCTTTTGTGGTATTGTTTGATGGAAATCGGGAAAATGAACACAACGAGAATTACTGCTTTATTTCTTAATTGGCAAATTCTTGTTAGAAAAATCGATAATAGATTTAGCATTGTTTACGCCCTTTTTCCTATCTAATAGTAAAGAATGCTTATTAACTATACAGTTTAAAAAAAAATTCTAGCTGTATATTTGCTAATTTGATTTTTTAAAATAAATTCTTATATTTTCTAAAATGCTGTATTAAAAACTCGGTCGGATTAACCGAGATTGCTTTGGTCCAGCATAGCTAAAGAATTAACGACAATAAATGTAATACTTTTTTATTATAATCACTGTTATTCATTTGAAGTTTCTCAAGAGCGGGATTATATCTACAGGTTTCACTGAGATGAATGGATGCACCTTATGCTTTTTTATGTTGAAGCACTTGAATATTTCAAGTGACTTGGATATTGACAATGACAATGCACAGAGAAAGTAACCAGTTTGCGGAATTAAAGCACAATTTATTTCAATACCAAAATTTACAACTGCTTTTCAGTTCTTTTTGTTGACAGAACTTAAGATAGAATGACATTATTGAATCTAGCGTTTTACATACCTTTCAGCAAACACCTTCGAAAAACAAACACGTTTTCTCTACAAAGCCAATATTTTGAATCAACACAATCAAACAGAGCTCGGAACATTCGTATATTTTATTGGTATATTGTAAATCCTCGATAAAATATTCAAGACGAAAATAACAAACCGAAGCCATAAAAGTTATATCTGTTAAATCTTAAGATAAAATCTTCCTCTTATTTTGAACTGTTTGCCTTCTTATAAGCTTTTGTCATACGATGTAGAATTTTGTTTATACTGAAAGGCGATATTAATAACGAGTTGTGTAAAAATAAGGCATATATACCAGCAATTGTTGTATAGAATTATAAATATCGGTCTATAATTAGAGTCGCGCGCGTTCCAGCTTCAGCTGCAGGATCATAGAGGAGGGATGTAGAATCAGAGGTCCGATACAAAACCATACTCCTCGGTCTATAGCGGTGACTGGAAAACAAGGAGAGGCTGCCACGGTAAATATTCTTTGTCACGGAGACCACTGATTAAATTGTCGTCTCTATATTTGTCTGTGCATTACTGTTGTTTTTACTCAAAGTACAGGAAACTTTTAAAAGTGTCGGCAATGTTTTTGTGGAAAGGAAGTTGCTTGGAATAGTCCCTAGCAGTAAACTGTTCGTTCTGTAACTATTAAAAATTTTATTATGTTTGTCAATTTTCCCCCATGGTAAAGTCTGTATATTCATTACCATTTTTAGAGATTTTTAGCAGTTTTGTTTAAATAATTAAATTTCATTCTTTTAGTTTGGTGACACTGGATCGGGAAGCCAGACTATAACAAAGTAAACATAAGAGCGCAATTCATTTCCAAAGCCGGATTCATTAACGGTGGGACAGTGAATTGAAACTTGCTTGACGGTGACCTCAGAATCTTCCGATTTAGTGTCTTGAATGACTAAGAAGCTCATCAGAGGAATATATGGAGCCTCCAATAAAGTGGAAGTTCATTAGCACCACAGACACGGGCTCGTCCATAATAGCTAATTAAGAGGAATTACGGAGTGTTGTTATACCTGACCACACAGCTGAATACAGAAACTGTAAGGTGAAGACCAAAGGAGCTAGGGTAACACCTTTATTGTCAGAAAACGTGTAACAAATTGAGGAAGAATTTTTTTTCTAAAAAACATAAGCACCATCCTTTCATCATGAGGTTCTTAAGATCATCTACTTAGAACTAATTAAGAAAAACAACTACAAAGATGGACGCTAATGAAATATTTGGGATTTTTCGGTTGAAAGGATTCAAACTGTTTCAGGAGAGCTGGACACATTATGCCTGGCCATTTGTTCTGTCTCTGATCTTCTGTCAAGTAGCAGGTGGGTTGTTGTTTTTGTGTTTTGTTACTCTACTGTAATCGTCCATAAGGCTTATTTCTATGAACATGAAACAGAAAACAAAGCAATGATTTTGTGAGATCAAATTAGCAATGTATAACGTTTTTCCAAAATTCATATAATTGGTTTTCATTTTATTTCTATATAGCATTAATTGTGATAGAAAAAGGGAAAAGTTTTTCGATACTTCTTGTACAAAATAGTTTTTGCAGACAAAATTAACGTAGATCTAAAGCAGTTGTCAGATATGGGATCTTTTGTTTTCTATTAGGAGAATCTATGGGTCGACATGCAGTCAATTAATGTTTAGTTTGTTTTCATGTCTGCTTTCATACCTACCCTGTATAACATCAAACTTTTATTTACAAAACTAGTCTCTGTGTGCATTTCCTCGAACGTATACTAGTATGCTATAAAGGCATCATCCAGGCTATTAGAAAAATAGAAAACAATTTTGACCGAAGGCAGATAAAACAGAAATTTCTAAAGAAATCAATTAGCGTCCTAAGTCTATTTTGATCCCATTCACTTGCAAATAAACTCTCAAGTTGTCCATTTCTTTTGGGGCTTCTGGTTTTGATGTGTTTAAACTGTTTAAAAGCCTAAACGTTGACAATTTAGAGCCATTCAGCTGACACTTTAAAAGGCTTTTTAATCGCTAATGATTTATATCTACAATGGATTAAGTTCCTATGTTGATGGTGTGTTGTCACCTTTTTGACAAGGTTAGGGGTGTCTGCAGCCGTAGAAGATTTCAATATAATGATTTAAGGAGAGCAAATGAGCATAGCTAAATACTAAGTGCGGGCCTCTTTGACTAAAAGACCAGTAAATAAGAGTTTCCTTAACATGGTGACAATGTACATAAAAAGTTCATGCTTTTCCTATTTGATAGCACACATTCTTGTAGATGTAGTATCCTTTAAAGAAATATTTAATCCAGTAAGTAAGTAGTTCAGTAGCTTGGGTTATTCACGATTTTGAACACATACATGTATGATAAATCAACTCTTGGATGTTAATATTTAAAAGTAATATACAATTAAAGAAAGGTTTTAAGCATTCGCATTTATATATATATATATATAAAAACGACTTTAATCAACAAAATTGCCTTTCATTCATAATAATCACTTAAAATGTGCACAGATTTAGAGCGAAATCAAAATCTCACAGAACTTTTCAGGCTTCTTTATCAATCAGATAATGATTCATCTTTATAATTAAAAATGTGCGAGTGACACTCGGCCTTATTGATTGTCCATGTGGTGTCATGTTATGAACAAAGAAGATTCGTCATCCGATGACTAACCGGGTAGAGAATATAGTTAACATTCAAAACTTTTATACCAAATTCATAATTTCTCTACAGGACATTTCTACTAAAATGAGTCTCCAAACCAACAGCTCATTTCCAACAGCAATTTCTATCCCTTGATTCTACATTTTAGGTGGTTCAATGTTATTTGAAATCAAATGTTTTCCAGAAAATGCACCTCCTAAATTCGGGAGATAGATATACCAAAAAGTGAATTAGTGAAAATAGACCAGAAATAAAACAGTCACTTGAAATGAGTTTGAAAAAGTACTCACTTGTGTTTTTGCTCATGGGGAACAATATAAGCATAATTAAGAAAATGTCGAGTACTCAAACACCATTAACAACTGTACACTATTGTTAGGATGATGCTTATGACTTCTTGAACTGTAGATTTTGAGATTTGACCTAAGCATCCTAAGAGCATTTTCATGTAAGCTCCCTTTAAATATTCATTGGAGACAATTCTGGCCCCTAAGGTATTGTTACCTCTGTTTTGGCCATGGGTCATTTGTATTCCCCGTAAGTTTGTGTATTATACTAAGCCAGTCTTCAAAGGAATATGTCAGACGAAGCTTTAATCTGCCTGTTATAACGATCCTAGCTAATGTCATAAATTTAGAGGGTTATTGAGGTGATTGATGCACATCATGATAGATGGTGGAACAAAAACTAATATTGAGATCATTGAAGCCTACAGGTGATTAAAGAATGAGTCTCATTTTCTGACTATATATATTCATGGTTGCTATTTTTAATTATACATATTGAAGGTGACTTTAAGGATACACCATTCAATTGATTTTTAAGTCGTAGAGTCGCCTGTGTTAGAGTTAATTGCAACATATTTTTTAAGGATGCTTTTAATTACAGAGTATGATGGCTGGTAGATTTGTCTCTCTGGATACATAGGGAAAATTTCTAGCCTTATAGGCATTATTTACCATATAGTTACACATTACCTTGTTTTTTTTATAACTGCCTCTATTCAAAGACATGATCGGTAAAATTGGTATGCTCTATACATATATCTGAGACCGTATACATATATTGAGGTATAATTTTTGATCATGTATATGAAGGAAGACTTGTCATAGCTGGGATTGTGTTACTTATGGGACAATTGGTGAACAAAGATATACGAGATCACGTGACTAAGGATATACTAAGCATACGTGTAAATTATTTTTTCTATGGTATCACTGTCTTCGAATGGATGGCCTATTCAATATGTTGTAGATGGATATCGTTTGTACTGCAAACATAATTTTCCAATCATAGGTTAAATATTGGAATTGATCGTAACAGGAATGGTATATAAAGATGGGAGAGAGTGTGTATGCTATTCGCTCATGAGGGCATTTTGTTTTACTTTGAACTGGTATAATGTTGATTGATTGATTGATTGTGAGTTGTTTAACGTCTCATACGAGAATTTTTCACTCATACAGAGACGTCACCATATACCGGCGAAGGGTTTCAAACCTTTTAGACCTGTATTCGACACTCAGGGTCATTGAGCAGTGAGGGTTCTTTTTCGTGCCAACCCCTAGCGTGACACGGGACTTCGGTTTTTAAGATCTCATCCGAAATAAACCCGACTTTCGCTTCTAGTGCCGGGCGCTTGACGAAGGAACAGTCACCACATCTGTTTACGTACAGTCACCACATATGTTTACGTCTTAGGTTTGACGTGGTGCGACAAACGAGAATCGAACCCGGGCCTCCCGATCACGAAGCGAACGCCCTTCCACTAGGCGGTCCTCTGGTATATGAAAAGTCTGATTAAAGCCAACTCCCTACTTATCACTTCATTCGTCTGACTTACGAAGTGAATAGCAGGGGACTGGCTTGTCAGAGTGATATAAGAAAACGTACTTTTAAAATACCATCATAGACCAAGCATGTTCAAATTTAACAACTTACTTGGTCCAGAAAGTGTGAAAGAATTATGTCCCTAGGGGAAGTGTTTAGCTAAAGGCATTTTGCTACGAAAAAGAGCTACAATGATTGAATTGACTACATATTATTGTTAACTTGTATCCTTTGCAAAACTTATTTGTGTATATATATGTTGTACAATGTTATCTAAATATGAGAAACCTATTGGTTTAAAGAATAAACTTTTAAATAAAAAGTTGTAATGACGAAAAGGTGCAACCAAATCATGAAGATTAACAAAACAATTTCTTCCAACAGTTTTCAGAAAATAAAAATAAATAAAAGGTTCAAGGATAATTGTACTTTGACTCTCCCATGTGTAGAATATTAACACTTGAGAAATACTTGTCTTTCTTGCTTCCTCAGCAAATTAAGAGAAAATTAGTGATGTCATTAGGAACATAGGGTGAGCTTTATTGTTTAGATACGTTACGCTTATTAACATGATTAACTTATCATCAAGAAGTTGGACAAAAATTCTGTGCTATTTATTATTATGACGTAAAGGGTGTTTTTGGAGTGTCTCTGAGAACCAACCCCTTCCAGATCACACAGACATTGTACTATTCTGTGAACTGAGAGTATGCTGTATGTAATTGTCGATTTGCATAATCCACATTCCTCCGACAGATGGATGGGAGTCCCCTTGAGTATTAGCTCAGTGACTTCTAATCTAATTTTGGTGTTTTGCGTTGTATTGGATACTTTTGATCTATTTTGATCTTCGTTGTCCGCCGAGAAATTACCCTCCATTAATGCTCTTTAGCCTGTAAATCCTGATTGCCTACGATAATATTACTCTGTTCTCTATTGTTTTTTTTGGTGTCATTCGTAAAATCTTTATTTCTGAGAAGAGTTACAAATGGAGTCACATTTTTTTATTCCACGAAATTGGGATTAATAAGATCTAATTCTGATTATACTCGATATTTTATTGAATTTTAGGAAATAGGGTGGTTTGTTTCAGTAACACTGTCAACTTCAAATTTTAGTGGCATCTGTAATCATTAATTAATTATTTAAAAAAAGGGAGACCGATTTTTAAAGTCCGTACAATATACCCGACATTCTCCTTCCAATCACACGTATACAATGTTTAATTATTGAATTGTTTATTATGAGCAATTACCTGACACTTGAAAGTATATCTGAACAAGTGAAATGTTTGTTTACAGATGCAATTTGCTACGTTTTCATTGTTTATTCATAAATTTACACTGAAAAAACCCATTCGCAATGCTATTTTATTGTTAGCAAATAAAAAAGGTTTTCTGGCAAATTTCCGTATAATGTCAATTGATTCTAAGTCCCTCGATAGTTCGTAGAATTGACTATTTTTCTTTTTTTTTTAAATAAAATATCCTCTTGAGAATCTCATATATAAGATTAAAATGACAAGAGTTCGCATGTAATGTGGCAAAAATCAATATAAGTGGTGCATGTGTGTGTGAGGGTGGGTGTGTATGTGTGTGTTTATACACAGAAAAAAAGAAAATATTGGGCATTAGATTACCTTCATTTATCTAAAAATCGTACTTTTAAAGTAATACTGAAATCCTAGAGGAAAACCGAAGGAAAACAATTTCTGATATATCATCCTTTTGTGACCTATGTGAATGTGTTCATCAAAAATCACACGTTTAACTGTTCTTTGATGTTTATGCAAGAAAATTTTTTTGACTTGACTTAGTAAAGATGAATTATACATGTATACTGGCGTGGTTTCACATCCATCCAACAGTTAATCTTAGAAACCAGTATGTTATAGAATTGTTCTCTCAATAAGGTTTGAAAAGGTTATATAGGGTCCAGAAAAACAATAAACTGCAGAAAAAGTTGTATAGATTCCAGAAAAACTATAAACTGCAGATATTATCGTATCGATATACATGTTTGATTTGCTAGCTTAAGCAGAATTGGACTAAAACAATCACTCTATTTCGTGTACATTAACTGTAGTTCAGTTGAAGGACAATGTTATTGCTATGAGTCGTTAGATATGCTACATTATTAATACTGATTTCTGTCTGTTTTCAGGCTCTCGTCGACGAATCCCCTTTTCTAACCACTTTGTCCCCTTAGAACCGGCCATTTTGAACAATACCATCACTAACTACACGGCCGTAGCCGGTGAAACTGCTGTTTTGTATTGCGCTGTTACAAACCTGGGAACCAAAACTGTAAGTCTTTATCAAGATCTTGTATTTTGATTGCACATCTGCAGACAGGCTTTCAAACTACTTCAGTATTGCAAAGATTATATGGAAGCTAACAAGAGAGATACATTAGAAAAGTTAGGAACAAAAAAGTGTACATGGTATTGAAGTACATTACACTGTATATTATATATTACGAAAGAAAAAAATAATATATCAGGTCTCTTTAGTTGAAGTGAAACTGCAAACCAAGTAGTCTAAAATTTTATTTAAAACAACCTAAGAGCTAGAGTTTGGCATGTTGTTTAAAACATTAGGTGCTTGCTTTAAGTTATTGAAACACGTGAAAAAGGCTTATTGCAGTTATTATTGCGTTTAGTGAAATATGTATATGTAATAAAGAAAATGTTGATAGCATGCTATTGATAAATATTTTAGGTCATATTTTGAAAATTTTAAGATAGAACATACACAAAACACAGGCTTTTGATTGTATGTACAATTTTAATTCAATTGCTATGACATTCAGATACTGATGTAGAAATTATATATAAGCTTTTTTTCTTCTTTTTACTTTTTTAGGTGACCTGGAGGAAAGCCTCCCCGTCCGTGCCTCTGACCGTAGGTCTTTTTACGTACTATGGCGACCCAAGATTTCAAACACATCACGTGATACACAAGAGCCAATGGAACTTACACATTAGGAATGTTAGTATGAGGGATTCTGGAGGGTATGAGTGTCAAGTCAGCACAAGGACACGTGATATTAGGAGGGCGTTTTTTCTGTCAGTTAGGGGTTGGTATTTTAATATCAATGTTCCAATATTTTCTAACCTTTTAACTACAATCTTCTTCTTTTCAAGGAAAAGAAAACTTTAAACTACTGAAAATTTAATGACTTTACTTTTCTCTTTCAATTTCAGAGCAGACATCATGTAAGTACTTTACATTGATAGTAATTTGATAACAGGGATTTTTTCTCCCTCAGAAATAAGTGCGATAGCTATATATAAAAAATGCAGCAACATATATGTTCATTTATTTAATCACACACACATACAAACAACAAAAGTATCAAATGTATTTTACTTTCTGAAAATTGTACTAAAAATGATTAACCTACATCTGTATCATAGCTTATTTCATCCTGCAGTAGAACAAGTACACTGTACATGTATATTTTAAAGTATGCAAGGGGAACAATCAAAATGGGAGTTGATCATTTCAAACTATTGACTTGTTTCAATGCTGCCAAAACAATATTAATGTGTTATGTTTTTCTGACTGACATGGAAATTTAACTTTATTTCAGCAATTCATATCACAGGTGATACCTATGTTAATAAAAACGAGAAACTGGTTCTCTTTTGCAATGCCTCGAGTGACTCGTATCCTCCGGATGAGCTAGACTGGTTCATGAACGGTCTTAAAATACTTACTGACCCAGAAGAAGGAATAAAGATAACTAATTCAGTGTCACTCAAAAGAAGAACCATTTGGAGCAAACTTGTTATTGAGCATGCGCACATGAATCATGGAGGAACGTATATTTGTCGGACGTCCGATAAACTGGTGACCAACATAAAAGTTAATGTTCTCAGTGGTACGACTAGCATATATAGTGTTTTACATAGATAATAATAGATAATAGATATAATTTCGTTCATTTGTATTGTTATGTTCGGAAGGAAATGTATTACTATTCCTAACATTATTGCTAAGAAATAAATGATTCCCTGCAAGCTTATCATAAATAAGTATCTAAGATAATTTTATGTTATTGTAAAGGAAATAGTTAAGGTTAAGTTTAATACTGGAAAAGTCAAAAAGTATACGTGTAATGATCAGTGATCAAAATAAATGTTTTCAAATATCTACAATTATTAAAGGCGTTTATATTTTTCAGATGACAAAACAAATGTAAAGAGAGGTTTGTATATTTAATTAGAATTTTTAGATGTGTAAAATGTAAAAAAAAAAAAAAAAAAAAAAAAAAAAAATTAAATTTTTTCACACACACCAAGAAAAAAAATTAAGACAACGTTTTATTCGAAAAATTAAATTAAGATACTTTTATATAAATATAAATGTTGATAAATCAGTTGGATATAAGTTTGCCTCTAGCAGATGCACTCTTGTCATATTTCAGGAACGAATTTCAAGACATTTATTTCCTCTGTCAGAAGGTCGAACAGTCATGGCGTCTCTACCCATCGTACAGAGTCTTGGATAATTTTGTTCTTGTGTAGTTCAATAATTTTCACTATTGTTTAACAAATGGTGGACTATTGAAAATACTCATAGAAAAATAGAACTGATTGAGAAGTAACGTGCATGATGAAAACGAAAAATATATGAAGTGACACAGGTGATAGAAAGCTGTTTACTTCCAAAAACTGACTGCTGCCGAAACTCAGGTGCTAAAAGACAGGTATTAATCTCAGTCATTATTATCTATCAGCAGCACTATTTGTATATAAAAAAGTGATTACTCAATTTTTTTATTGTCTTATCATATTGTACTTTAAATGTGAGCATGTTTAAGTTCATGTACCCCAGTGTGACATTATTGTGCTCAGTATCATCGTATAATCATCATTGTATAAAAGTAAGTCAGGGCTTTACAATGTTATATTTTTATAATAAATCTTGAAAATATTTAAAATATTGCACTTTTTAAATTTCAATTACTACTTACTTTCATCTGATTTAGAACAACGTTTTGTGTCACAAGCCTTTTGTCAATAAATGCCCATCATCTTATAAGGCCTATTTTAAAAACCTGAACAACAGTCAACATTGCTTGTCGACGGGTGATATTCCAAAAAAATGTTGACTGCGCGGAATCTATGCGCGTGCTTAACCTTTGTTTGTATTTTTTTTAAAGCATTGAGTATTATATAATAAATACTGCAAGTAGTTGAGAGAAACGTGATGAAAAATTTCATCATTCGAGGCTGCGCCTCTGTAGACAATGGTTTTCTTGAGGTGAAAATTTTCAATGTAACTCTCAACCACATGCAGTTTTTATATAGTCATGTTTTTTATTTTATTTGTTAGAATAAAGTATACCAGGAAGGACAATATAAAACTATCTTTAACTACATAAAATATTCATTGTTCTATACTAATATATATAACAGTGAACCTTGAGCGCACTAATTTATGCGCAGTCAGCATTTTTTTCTTTGAATATCACTCGTCGTCAAGCAATGTTGACCGTTGCTGGAGGACGTGGTTTCATCATTCAGAGGGTAATAGTATTTTTTTAAACAAATGTTTCTCGACGAATCTCGCATTCAAATAATTTACAGGAAAGTATACTAAATAGATGCTGCATGTAGTTGAGGGTAACATTGAAAACTTTCAACTCGGGAAAAACATCGTCAGAGGTGCAGGCGAGTATTTATTATATATACCGAATGGTTTTTTTTACAAATACCAAAACACGTAACAGTGAACCGTGCGCATAGATTCCGCAGTTTTTTTTTTTTTTTTTTTTTTTGTTTTTTTTTTGATAACACATGTCAATTAATGTTGACTGGTTCTATGTTGTATCACGCTGTGTATGGGGCGTGCTTTTATCATTCAAAAGGTAACGGTGTGTTTTAACACATGTTTCTAGATGAATCAAATCAACTTATTTACATGAAAGTATAATATCATCAGTTAAAAGATACTACATGTAATAAAAATCGAAGATAAATGTTGATTTTGACAGTTTCTGTGAAGAAATTACTCCAATCAAGATTGTTCGCTAAGAACAAATAATGTTTCACTCTCATAGAATCCGCAGTAAAAAGTATCTACATCATTAATTTCCAATACTGTAGCCATTAAATTGTATAAAGTAAATCCCCTAACCAGGCATAATTGGGGTCCTACGGAAACGAGGGATTTAGAGATTTACGGAAATATGTTTTCTTGTAAGCGTCCAAATGATATAAGACTGTCAAGTCAAGTCGTTCTATTGACCCGCAAGGGAAAAAATCAATCGAAATTACGTTGCAGTAGAGAAACAAATAGTGGTCTATTTAATACTGTGACAGAAATTGCGAATTATCCCGAATGAATCTATCCTATTTCGCCCTAATTGGGATATTTGGTGACATCCGGGAGATAGACCGAGAACTCGACTGAGATGAGGAACAATGCACCGGGCCCAATAATATGGAAAAAAGACATATAAATAAATAGAAAGAAAACTATGGAGGCAAGGTTTCTTCTAAAGTAAAATTCTTACTTTAAAACTTAAAAAGTATATAAGTGTGCACCGTTTGCAAAACATTAATTTCATGGTGCATTGAGTGATTATAATTATATTCTCTAATTTGATTTGACGATTAGAGATAAATGTGTGATTTTCTAAGAAAATAACAAAGGTTAATACAAGTATTATTCATGAGACAGAAACTCCTTCTTTGAAAAAGAAGATTCTTGAGGTAATGTACAGTAGGCGTTTGCTGCCACAGAATATGCAACAAATAGTGAAAAGTTCGTCAAAAACCATTATAATAAGTAATTTGCAAAGGATAAAATCAACCTCTGAAAGAACTATACAATTCTAAGATGTGAGCGTTATTTAAGTTTTGTAGTGACTCAAAGGGATAGCAAAAGTATTGTATAAAATTGGAGTAAAATGATTTAGTTCAATTCATATTCCCCGTATTTTGTTACACGCCATTAGTTTTGACTGATAACTAATAATTAATTTGTCTCTAAGAAATCGTTTCTTTTCAAATGTGATTTCCTTGTTAATATACGATTTATCATTAAGAACTAATTAATGTTCTGGATAACGATACATTGGGCCTCTTTATCAGAAGAAGGATATCAGAATTCGAAGTACATGGGATATCAAACTGTTGTTCAGCATTGCTTACATTTACTGACAATTTTGTTTTATGGAACTTTTATTAAGCTTCTACTATATTCATATCGCTATCACAAACATATACACTCGAGAAACGAAAAAAGGCTTTTAACAATGAAATGGCTCCCTCCCGTGACTGGCACATACAGGAAAGTCTGATATTTATCCCAAAAGAACATTAGATTTCCTAAATAGCAATCTATTGACACATACCGTCAGAAGAATTCTTTGCTTTCAGACTTTATAAGTTATTAAAAAGCTGACGTCTCTCCCTTGAATGTCTGAGGTTTGAATGTTTACGTTAATGAATAGAATTTTGGATTTTAAAAAAAGTCAAAATGAAATCTAATCGACTTATTCGCTTTAAATGTTTATAACAGTAAATGAGATAGCTAAGAATTATGTTACACTTTAATTTGTGCTCGCATGAAAACATATTTTTCTCTTATTCCATTATCAAACGATGAAACCAGACCTATTTGAGCTAATTAAAGTCCATATCTAGCCCACTCATTCCAAAAATTAAATAAATGCATTTCATTGTTAATTATTGATGACAATGTTTAGTTTTTTCTATATGTGTGCTTAGTTTTTCCCACTTTAGTAAATGTTCCACCAAGCTCCTTCTATATTCCTCAAAATATTAAGAGCAGTGAGAAGAAACTTCAGCAGTACTGTGAAAATAATTATTAAAGAAGTGGTGTTAATCAATTCTTAATCAAATGTGGGTACTAAGAAAACTACCAAGAATTTAAGAAAATTTGAGATCATAAAATTTTGCCGAAATCATAAGGATCAAAACGTATGACTTTAAATTACTCTATACAACCATTCCTGCGATAAATTAAAAATTAGGCTTTTTGACGCTTCTTCAATAAAAACGGAACTCGCAGATTTTCTTATCTTGTTATTGGTTGTCTACAAACTTACTTTGTTAAAAACCATTCGAATTCTATACATAAGTACTCTGAGGTTGACATTAAAAAGATACATAAGTTTCACACTGACAATATCTATCCGCCTTTGGAGACCCGGTCCTCTTACAATCCGTTGGAATTCCGGTGGATGTTAGCTGTGTCCCTTTACCAGGAGATGAAATGTGAATTTAACGAACAGTGATCGTTCTCAAAAGTTCATTTAAAACAAAAGATAAACGTGATGACTTCAACATTTTTATCATCAACTTCCTTAATTATGAAGCAATAACCATTATCACCTGCATATAGGGTTTGTCTCCCACTTGATTCGATACGCAAGATCATGTTCTACTTGTGAATTCGACTTCGGAAGGTTCCCTCTACTTATCAATACGTAGGGCTCACCGTGGGTGTGACCTGTCAACAGGGGATGCTTACTCCTCCTAGGCACCTGACCCCACTACTGGAACTTCCAGGAGTCTATGTTTTATGCCCTGTTCACAGATTTGTAATGTTTATAGATATTTTTTAGATCGATCACTGTTCGTTATCATCACCTTTTCCATATGAAATGAAAATTTCATAGTCGTATGGTTTATGACTCTGAGTTTTATTTCAGAAGAGAAAATACTTAGCAGACAAGTGATTTTTCCCCTTTCAGTCAAAGTGATGGTGATTCTGAAAACAGCAAAATTCAAAACCAAAGCTAGGTTTATCAAAATGTAGTTTGACTACTTCGAACTTGTATTTAGATGCAAAACAATGCTTGGCAATATATAACATTTAGAGAAATTTATTCAAGTATGAATAGAATCGTCCAGCAGATTTCATGTTTGAGTATTCATGATCTTTCATGAAACCTTTGTTTACAAACATATTCATGTATTGCATGCATTACGACTTGCACACACAACATTATTTTTTTACGATTCTAAACATTGCCATTTACTCACATCGTCAAATTTTTAGCTCACCTGAGCTGAAAGCTCAAGTGAGCTTTTCTGATCACCCGTCGTCCGTCCGTCTGTCCGTCTATCCGTCCGTCTGTAAACTTTTTACATTTTCAACTTCTTCTCAAGAACCACTGAGCCAATTTTAACCAAACATGGCACAAAGCATCCTTGGGTAAAGGGGAGTTTAAATTATTAAAATGAAGGGACAAGTCCCCTTCAAAGGGGAGATAATCAAGAAAAGACAAAAATTGGGTGGGGTCATTAAAAAATCTTCCTCTCAAGAACCACCGGGCCAGAAAAGCTGAAATTTATATGGAAGTATCCTGGGGTAGTGTAAATTCTAAATTCTTCAAATCATGACCCCGGGGTAGGGCGGGGTCACAATAGGGAATCCAGTTTTTACATTGAAATATATAGTAAAATCTTTAAAAATCTTTTTTTTTTTTCAAGAACCACTGGGCCAGAAAAGCTGAAACTTATGTGGAAGCATGCTGGGGTAGTGTAGATTCTAAATTCTTCAAATCATGACCCCCGGGGATAGGGCGGGGCCACAATAAGGAATCTAAGTTCTACATTGAAATATGTAGTAAAAATCTTTTAAAATCTTCTCAAGAACCACTGGGCTAGAAAAGCTGAAACTTATGTGGAAGCATCCTGGGGTAGTGTAGATTCTAAATTGTTCAAATCATGACCCCCGGGGGTAGGGCGGGGCTACAATAGGGAATCCAAGTTTTACATTGAAATATGTAGTAAAAATCTTTAAAAATCTTCTTTTCAAGAACCAATGGGCCAGAAAAGCTGAGACTAATGTGGAAGCATTCTGGTTTAGTACAGATTGTAAATTGTTCAAATCATTACCCCCGGGGGTAAGGCGGGGCCACAATAGGGAATCCAACTTTTACATTGAAATATGTAGTAAAAATCTTTAAAAATCTTCTTTTCAAGAACCACTGGGCCAGAAAAGCTGAGACTAATGTGGAAGCATTCTGATTTAGTACAGATTGTAAATTGTTCAAATCATGACCCCCGGGGGTAGGGCAGGGCCACAATAGGGAATCCAAGTTTTACATTTAAATATGCAGAAAAAATCTTTAAAAATATTCATCTCAAGAACAACTGGGCCAGAAAGCAGAAACTTATGTGGAAGCATCCTGGGGTAGTGTAGATTCTAACTGTTCAAGTCATGACCCCTAGGGGTAGGGCGGGGCCACAATAAGTAGTACGGGGGGATCAGGTGAAAAACAGCAAGGTCAAAGTTATTCAGGTGAGCGTGTGGCCCATGGACCTCTTGTTTTGTTTTGTTTTGTTTTGTTTTTTTTTTTTTGGTTTTTTTTTTTTAATTAAGGACCATTTCACTTGAAGGTATAGTGTCTCATGTGATACAAATGAACTTATTATGGACTAAACACACAATTTTCAGTCAAAAATGAAGCAAAAAAAAGCGATGAAGAGATTTAATTTATATACATGTCATTGTAAATTTAACTATTAGCTTTATCTTATAATTAACCAATACTTCATATACCAATTAACCAATAGTTCTATATTCTGATTTAGTGAAAATACAGTAATATAAGTGCAGGGAATTGCTTGTTATGTAGTTTTTTTTACAATGGTTTAGAAGTGCGAATTAGACATGTAATAGATAACGATTTATAATTCTTTAATGTGATATATTAACAATTAGCTTATTCCACTAATGTATCTGCATCCTCACTGATGCATTGATTTTCTTAAAATACTGGTTATATCTGTTGATCATTAAGGTATTGATTTGTTGATCATTATTACAATCTGTTTTATACAATGATTTGCTTTATTTATTCAATATCTCCATACAATCAGAATGTGTCTAATATAAACAGACACTGAACCCGGAGTGCATTAGGCCTTTTGATTTGTGAGATTTATATCTCCTATCTGGGATCAATTATTATTACATAGAATTTAAGCCAATTTCCAAAGTATGTGTTAATATGTGCTATAGCTTTATTATCAACTCAAAATTCTTGCTCAATTTCCCGCCACTCTTGCATTACCTTAAATGCAATTAGTTTTACAGCATACAGAGATGTGTTCTATTTTAAAAGCTATTTAAATGCATATGTTTTTTCATTATTTATACACAATAATTGATCTTTGAGGTCGTTGAAATTCTGCTAATTTATACAGTCTTTATCAAATAAAAACACAGGAAAATTTTCCTGGCCCAATACAATTAGAACACTATAAACAACTGAGTACATTTATGAGCAACAGATAATATGAAATATGGAGAAAACGAACAGTATTCAAGCTCAAAGTCCATTAAACAGGTCGAGGAATCTACCTTATATGGATATTGCTGTCTTTGCGCACACCGGTGCTTACAGCAAACAATCGTCCAATCCAATGAATGAGCCGAAAAGCATGATGGTATACTACATGTTTATATTTTACTACAAACACGTGGGTCAGGCAAATTTAGGACGCGATTTCAAATAACTGCGGGAAAGTCAAATAATAATTATTTTGAATTTTTTTGTGAAAAATGCGAAGAATAGGTACTAATTAAGATTTCCCATGCTCACATTAAAAATCAAAGTAAATTTTCCGTGTAAAATAGTACGTTGAAATGCCGCTCACAAAGTCTTCACAAGTAATTGAAATAAGAAACGAGTTTTTACAACTTGATATTCATAAATCTGCCATGCTACTGGTGTTATTCGTTGTTGCTTTATTATTTGTTTTCTAGAAATTAATAAAAGTTAATGCATTTATAAAAGAAAAACGTAAGTTTATTGCACGCCATTTATTTTACCCAGTAATTTTCATGTATTACACATTAAATCTCATGTACATTGATCATAGAACGTGTATTGAGTAGCATATATATCGTAGTAAACAATGACAATATGTGAGTACACCTCAAAGTTGATTGTTTTGGACCAGGGAATAGTCACGTGAAATTCATATTCACCGACAGAACAGCACGGGAAAAGCTGTCAGGCAATAGTCAACAAACGGACTTGTACAATTAATGGAGTGTAGAAAACCCAAATTGCACCGTTGTAAAACAATTGTTTGTAAATGTGAGCATGGATTTAGTAGATAATGATGTACATATTGTATTAAGTGTGTAAAATGCCTGGATAAATGCATCTTGTCTTTCCGAGAGCGATTTTAAAAAATTGGCCTTTTCGAAACGTACATGTAGTATTTTTGTGGTAACTCATATTGCAACTCATTTAGCCGATTGGTCGGTTTGTCAGTCACGTTGGAGCCTCATTAAACATGTAAATTTATTCTGACGTCACAGAAAATAGTTTCCTCGACCTGTTAAAACAATACAAATCGGGAGCAGAGCAAACACGAACCTCCAAAAACATCAGAGGTGAGATCAGGTGCCATGGAAGAGTGAGCATTCCCTGCCGACCGGTCACACCCGCAGTGTGCTCCCTGTCATGGTCGGGAGATAACGGGAAAATCCGTCGACAATTCAGTGTGTAAATAATGGCCTAACAATTAGTATGAAAAATGTCAGTCAGCATACTTGTCCTTTTAATGCAGTTAAGGACCCTCTATACACCAGTGCAAAATGTTTTTTTAGACATTGAGAAAATTATATTGAATAAAGGTGTAAATATTGAGCTAATCTATCTAATTTTCAATATACAGTACGTGGTATTTACCCCAAGGAAAAATGTTCAGAGACGACAAAGTATCAATGAACAGAAATCACTATTGTTTACTTCAGTGGAGAAAATACTTGCAAATAAAGTGTTCAATTAATTTATCTTGGCCTTTTTCAAATGTTAAGAATACTAAATTGATTACAAATTGAGTAATATACTGTAAATTTCAATTTATTGGAATTGAGATCTAAGGGCAGATCACTTTAACTGCAGAAAAATAGCATAGAATCAGAACTCTTTAGTTTGCAGTGTAGCTCGAGGGTTCTTAAAGCCGATTCTTCTATAATGAATAGGGAAGTATAAATCATCAATAAAAACAATTTAAATCGAATTGCATATCACTTTGATAGCCCACTGTGGCTCCACCCCACCCCCAGGGGTCATGATTTGAACAAATTTAAATCAGACTACCTGAGGATGCATTCTTCCATTTACATATGACTTAACATGGCTATGCTATTCTTGAGAAGAGGATTATTGAAGATTTTCCCATATATACCTATGTAAAACTTTGATTGCCCAATGTGGCTTCATCCCAACCGGGGGTCATGATTTGAAAAAATATAAATTTACTCTACCTGAGGATGCTTCCATTTAAATATGATTAAACTTGGCTATGTTATTCATGAGAAATTTTTTAAAGATTTTTCTAGATATTCCTATGCAAAACTTTGAGTGCCTATCATGGCTGTACTCTACAGATAGACAGACGGACTGCAGAAAAAAAATGTGATCAGAAAAATTCACCTCAGCTTCCAGCTCAGGTGAGCTTCCACGTGTTTAATGTATTATCATTCAGTATTAATTTTATCAGACTATTTTTACATGACTAAAAAGAAATGTAGGGTGATTGTCTTCACAGGGACCATATTTGATTTCAATGTTAAGACGAACAATATAGTGTATTCGATTATACAGCAGTTAATAAAGACTTTTTTTTTCTAGTATTGTAGAATATTAATACAAGCTTCAAATTATATGACTGTGATTGCATTTATAACAGTACAATTTTTTCAAGCTTAAGGTCACGGGTAGATAAACAGAAAACAAAAATAATTCCATTTTAATGACGAAACGTTTGAAATGCTTGAGAGAGGCATAAGAATATTCATATTTTCACAAAAACAATGTTTTTTTTTCTTACTGTGGCATATCACCAGTGTAAGCTATGCATATTGTAATGAATATGAAATTTTAGACCTGAACATAACTTTTCAATAAAAATAAGATCTTTACAACATTTTTAATATTACCATGTTTTTCAATGAAGCTTATAAATGATAATGAAGTGCTTTTTGTAAGTGTAAAGTGATTCGAGAATTCCCATTATCATTTACTAAATACGTCTCTATTTCAAAAACTAATGAGTTTTAAAATAAAGCTATTCAATAGTATATATTATTTTCATACTAAACTCACTACAGATTTATCCTTTACCAAATCAAGACAAAGGATTCACGGTGGGTATTATGGGTCGAGAGGGGATACTTACTCCTCCATTGCTCCTGATCCCACCTATGGAGTTTTCAGAGGTCTATAATTGCTCTGCTCTCAATCTATATTGTTTATTTGGACTTTTGAGCAGGAATACTTTTCGTTATCTTCCTATTCCATTACAAAAGGAGTGAACAGTGACAAAGGCAACGGAACCCTAATCACTGGCTTCCTCACGGCTCCCTCAGAGAGAATGTAATATTGTTTACAAGACAGTTTACTAGGCACACAGATGTTAGATACACATATATTTCGAATCAAGAAATTCAATTAAAATATATTATTTGTATATGTTTAATAATTCTTTGATTTTCATGAAATAACATTCCTAATTAACCGTAACAAGATTACATATAGAATTTTTAATAGTGATAAACACAAACACAAAAAAATTTCTTGCATAAAGCATGAAGATTAGAAGAAGTATTTTATAAACTAAATGATGTGATTTCATAAATAAGAACAATGTTATGATTATAAGGGTAAGGTACATGTATATATGTTAGTGGGTCATATAAATATGTTAAGGTTAGACATGATATATATATATATATATATATATATATATATATATATATATATATATATATATATATATATATATATATATATATATATATATATATGGCGTTGGTATTGATCCACAAATTGAATCCTTCCTTATTTTGGTGATTTAGAATCTCATTTATGACGTTTGCCATTTTTTTTTATTCATGTGCAGTCTTCAAACGGCAATATCTTGAAATATCAGAAATGCGTCAATTCTAAATTCATAAAATCTGTTTTTTCGTCGACCATATGACTTTTCCCTAAGATACAAAGAATGAGGTTAGCGACCATAACAGATACTGTGTAACAAATTGATTATCTGTTGGTAATAGTTACGTGAGTTACAGCAATTTGTTAGAGAACAGTCATTTCGTGGGAGTTCATTACCATAATGTATTATGATACTGGGAATTGAAACATGAAAGAAATATAAGGTCCAAAATTCTTTTATAGCTTACCTGAGCCAAGGGCTTAAGTGAGCTTTTCGGACTGAAGTTTTTCTATTCATTTTTTACACTCTTTACTTCTCCTGAACACTTGGCATAGATATCTTTAGGTGAAGGGGATTAAAAATTGTTCAAAGAAGGGCCATGATCCTTCCGATGAAAGATAAACAAGAAAAGTCAAAAATAGGTGAGTTCCCTGAAGAATCTTTTCCTCAAGAACCACTGTGCTAAAAAGATGAAAATTGTGAAAGATTCCTGACATTCAAGATTCCTTCGTTTAAATCATTGCTCCGGCGGGGTTGGTTGGCCCACAGTAGGTAAAACATGTCTAAAACAAGAATATCTAGGAAATTTAGGGGGGAAAAATTAGAGTAGCAGGGCTACACTGTAAACACTCCCACTGTAGATTCAAGTTTTTTTTATTGAAGTATGGACACTGTGTGGTTTGGGTTTGGCTAAAATCGGAGTTCAAATTTTACTTTATTCTGCATATGTTATATAGGGAAAAACCTTTTTAAAAAAAATAAATCTCAAGAACTGTGTGCAAGACTTCATTAGTCACACTGATATTCAGAATCTTCATTTAGCGTGGATTCAAGATTGTTTTTTTTTCCAAGATAAATGAAATTCATCGGCCACCTGATTCCATTAAAGGCAACAGACTGTGTGACTTTCCCGCTCATAATGACAGAACAGCAATTCATATCTCTTACTCCAAAATGGCAAAATAATGAATTATTCAGTAAAAATCGTTCTTATCGATAAATTAAAAATGATGAATCTCCTCTGATGAAGTCGTAAATCTTAACCAAGTTACAGCTGGATTCCCTATTTAATTAAGTTTGACCTAAAAGTTCTACAAACAATCATGAATATACGTTATAGAATTGTAGCATGCAGATTTACTTTTAAGACAACCTTAAATAGTGGTTTATGTAAATTTTAGAGTCTTAGTAGTAATTTTACAAAGGGGCACTAAACTTCTTCACTTCTCATATTTACGGGTTGCAATCGATCGGTTTAAATTCAACTCTGATTTATTATGAAACCTCACTCCAGAACTTGTTTTTTTTTTTAGATTTAGAGCATTAATACATGTACATGTACCTCTAAAATTCCATAACTGGTATTTGAATATACCATATATACTTCCTTTTAATTTCCAAAATTTATTTGAGAATTGAGATGAATGAAGCCTTATAATTTGAATTTTATAGTAAAAAATACTATGATTCACTAAAGTAAAAATTTACTGTTGTAAATTATGGCTTTCTAAAGTAAACTTTTGCATAAATTAGCGGGTTTTTTTTTATTTCGATTGGGGTGCAAATTAAGGCATAATTGGTTAACTGCGAAATCACGCGTTATACCGAACATTTATTTGTCCAATAGTTTGAACCATCTAATACTTACCTTATTCCTTAAGTAAACTATATTTGATTGATCTTCATATTTTTTTTAGCTTAGCATTGGCCTATAATTGGGCGATTATTGATGTATGAGTTCTACGATGTAGACAGCAGTGCAACTGTAGTGTTCATATTCAGCTATTTCGTATGTACAAATGCACTTTTCAATCTTTGAATTGTCATTTGAAATGCGCAAGGTGACATTTTAAGAGAATACATGAGCATTTATTCCTATCAAATTAATAGACATGTTGAAAATAGGAGAACATTTTTATTTGGCTAATGTTCTATCGATTTGAAAATAATCAATATAAAATAGAACTGTGTCCAAAGTTACAATTTCTCAAATTATTCATATATTTTTTACTTTGGCAAGGCTGCACATTTTGGTTGTAAGGCTATCTTGATATTTATGAATGATTTGATCTTTATGATAATAGTAAAACATTCTGATTGTAGACACAAGTACTCTGAATTTAATATCAAAAAGATGCTTGAGTTTCTGATTGACAATGTCTATGTGGTTTTAAGGACCAGGTCTTCGAACAATCTGTTCCCATGGGTACGTATTGCGCCCCGTTTTTAGCAGACTTATTTGTGTATTCATATGAAGCATAATTTACTCAAAATCTTAGACATGAGAAGAAGAAGACACTTGCTGTGGTTTTCAACTCGACGTTTAGATATATCGACGACATATTATCAATTAACAATAGCTATTTCCATTCATATGTCGACACGATATATCTCAGTGAGCTTGAAATTAAAGATACCACAGAGTTCAACACATCTGTACATACTTGGATATTTTACTAGAAAAGGACGTTAATGGTAATCTAACAACAAAACTTTATGATAAACGTGATGACTTTAACTTTTCAATTGTCAACTTCCCTTACTTATGTAGTAATATACCCTTATCACCTGCATACGGGGTTTATATCTCCCAATTGATTCAATACTAAAGAGCATGCTCTACGTATAAACAATTTCTGAAACGAGGTAAGATATTGATAAAAAGTTGATAAAACAAGAATATCAACAGTCTCGTGTAAAGTCATCATTTCGTAAGTTCTATGGTCGATACAATGACATTGTCAGCAAATACAATCTATCATTAAGTTAAATGCTGAATGACGTTTTTCAAACTAATTGTTTTAGATCATTATTTACATTGAATTGTCCCCGGATTTTACCGTTATTTTTCCCATCATGACAAGGAGCACACGGCGAGTGTGACAGGTCGGCAGGGGATGCTCACTCCTCCATGGCACCTGATCCCACCTGTGATATTTTAGAGGTTCGTGTTTGCTCTGCTCCTGATTTGCATTGTTTGCAGTTGAATTGACTTTTGAGCTTAAATAAACTGTTCGTTATCTCCATATACTTCATTGAACACAACGTGATTGTACTTATTTCATGCTTCTTGAGCAATAAAACCAAATTTACGTCAATGATTCAATATAAAAGTAAACTTGTGGCCGTTTTGAATAAAATTGCCATGTTTGACTTTATATGCAAATTTGTACATTAATTAAGGATTATCAATAATTAAATAACTAATCTTTCCTTTAAAAATTCGGTTTATGTAAACCTAAGACATAAACACTAGGTAGTGACTGTTCCATCGCCAAGCGCACGCCACTATAAGTGAAAGTCATGAGTCTTTCGGACGTGGAGTACTATAACCCGAGGTCCTGTGTCACGGTAGGCGTTGGCACGATAAAGAACCCTCACTGTTCAATGGTCCTGAGTGCCGAGTAAAGGTCTACATTTTAAGCCCTTCATTGGTAAATGGTGACGTCTTATATGAGTGAAAAATTCTCGAAAGGGACGGAAAAAACATCAATCACTCTAGGTCATTCATTTGTTGATTTTTATAAAATGATCACAAGTTTAAAACCAAAGTTTATAGACATTTCATACAACAGAAAAAAAATGGAAGCGCAATGCGTGCCTGTTACTTTACGTTATTATGGGTTCGTAATTAAAGTAAATGCACTCAAGGAATAATTTCACAAAAAACCCTTTACAATGAGCAATTAACTCTTCGAATATGGGATGTATATAGCTGAAATTTTTAAATTATTAAAAAAAAACCAAGGGATACCAATGTACTTCAGCCCCTTTACCTTTATTCTAAGTCCTTTTTATGGAATTCAATTTTCTCAAGATCAGCTGGTAAAATGATCTAAGTTGCTATTTGATCAGCATTCAATTAAGCGAATGGGGTATTTTTTATTGCTTTTATGAGGATGTAAAAGTTCAATCATTTGTTATTGCTAGTAATGACGCAGGGTCCTGTTACCTTTTCATGTTTGTAACGCCATGACAGATTACAAAGCGCCCTCTAGATAACTTCACAAATGACATTTGTTCTCAATGGTAGCCCTGGCGTGCCGAGTTAGGAAAACACACAACTGGAATTACTCTGCTGATAACTAAGATCCGGATCTATGAATGACTGATAAAAAAAATAAAGGTTTTGATACGATCAATCAGGTAAAGACTGTCCTCGCTCAGAACTTAAATAAAGGAGAGAAGGATGCAAATGTTACTTCATGTGTCTCGATTTTATTAGTTTGATATTTTGAACCTTATTCTAAATAACTTAAGGATATTTTAATATAATCAAAATGACTAAACTAAATAACATGCATTCATAACAAATGTAATATGTCATAATATATTTTGACTGTGATACCAAAACACACATGCCATATTTGAGATTAAAACATACATGTAAAAATGTTCTTCTAAAGTAAATGACAGCTTGTTTTACCTATGCAGAATGAAATAAATATGTAGAACATTGACAACGTCTACCTACAATAAGATTTGTAATGCTTAAAGACTTCCTTGTTTGCTTAAACTTAATTAAGTTCTACATGTTAAGATTACAGTAAGATAAAACATATGATAAAGCATGGAATCCTAAATGATAGTTTTCGGCTCTAAAAGAGCGAAGTAAAATCAGAATTTACTCTTTAAAGAATATTTTGGATAGGCATTCGTTATTCCTTAAGTTGTAGAATAATAATATGGTCATATCGACACACACGTATTATCTTAATATAAAAATAGATCTAAAGTACACAATTAAAAGTGGACAATTGGTGTCGTGCTCCCTGAGATAGTTATTTTACTCGTCTTACAATAAGCTTGCATTCAAAACAAGCATTCTGAGAGTATTGCTTAAGCAATACTATCCCTATACCGGCAAGTGTAATCTGGTTGACGTTAAAAATTGAAAATGCCATAATTCCTTCAAAAATCATTGAAGCGAAACGAAATGCAAACTTGATCTATAACTAATCATGGTAAAGTCACATACCAAAAATCAGCTCAATATCTGCAAGCGTTTAGAAACCAAGTGGGACAGACTGACATTCAGCTAGACAGACAGACGGTCAGCTAGACAGACAGAAAGATAGATGGACAGACAGACAGACGGACGGACAGACGCAAAGGAAACCTATAGTCCCCTCCGGTAGGGGACTAATAAAACATAGTTAATCTCTGTATCTTATTGGTGGCTTTAAACAGTTAAAATATTGTCAATGCTACAGAATTTGCCTGAAATACACATAATCCAAAATTAACTTTTTGTCAGCGTGATATGATTAAAGATTACACAAATCGACAATTTGCGAATAAATAATATATACATGTATTATAATAA
This sequence comes from Saccostrea echinata, assembly GCF_033153115.1. Lineage (NCBI taxonomy): Eukaryota > Metazoa > Mollusca > Bivalvia > Ostreida > Ostreidae > Saccostrea > Saccostrea echinata. The sequence goes on from NW_026889758.1 coordinate 16,148,824, forward strand.
TTAGAAAAATAACTTGCAAATTATATATACACTTTTAAATATGTATAGTATTGTCAATCTATAACGTGAACCCATTCTCTGCAGTTGCATTCATCATTTTCGTTATCTCGATATTTCATTCTTTCAAAACAACCTTTTTCACTACATGTGCAGTTGCTATGACGCGTTAATTAACCCTTCATAAGATATTATGATAAATTCTTCACTTTTTTATATATACATGTTGTAAAACGAATTCTCTACTACGATACGACCAATTTTATTCATCACAATAACAAATATTAAATTATTTGTTTTCTTAAATGTATAATCAATTTTATAATAAGGGTGAATCAAATGAAATATAATCACGCTTTTAAAAAATGTCAATTTAAACAACACAAACCTCTGAAAACAGAGGTTATGTCAGGTGCCATGGAGGAGAAAGCAATACCTATCGATCGGTCACAGCCGCCGTGTGCCCTTTGTCTTGATCAGGTAAACATCAGGTAAAAAACCGTAAACAATTCTACATTTTGTAATTTTTTGTTTACATTATTCTTATCATTAGGCCCATGTGGAATATATCTGCAGAGCAGTTATTCCTAATTACACCATGTTTAATGAGAAAAACCCATTGTTTATTTTATAATGTTACGTTACATTTTAGCATAACTATCTTGCAAGATGTTATAAGTAGTATTTTAACAAACAGAACAGAAGTATGCCACTATAATTTTCAAAGACTTATATTTAATAAGTTTATGTTGTTTATTAATATGTTGCTTGTCAACATAATCATGTTGCATTGTAACGTTGTTATTTCCAAGTTAATACAAACTGTAATTAGAAAAATAACTTGCAAATTGGGGGACCGACATATGCATCCATACATGTAATTTCCCATTCAATTTTACACAAGAAATTACTCCACTGCAGCAGGACCACCACAACGCAAAATATCATCTTATATAACAACAAGATCTGCCAAAAACATTCACTCATTAAAAAATATGATATACGTTTGTATCAGATTTAACTGACAGTACATGATGCCTTAATACTGTCTACCATGAAGACATCAATTACTTCTAATTCCTTTTGCTAGTGAGAAGAAATGATCTCTGGGGGAATGCTTGCGACAAGTAACATTTGATTATATAAAAAAGTGTGACTAAAGGATGTACTTTTAAATAGGTCTCACAGTTTTAAAGAGGGGGTTGGGTTGCATGTTAAAACACGACCAAAATGTAGAGAACAAAGTATTACAAGAATCTGACACAAGTAGACTGACTTACAAATTAAACACAATGACTTTTAAACACTGTGAAATGATTTGGAAGTGAACTTTTGGAACAATTTAGATAATCATGTTAAAACAAAAGCTAGACGCATGAGTGCAAGAGAAATTTCCACTTTGATAGGAAACCAGGATGAGCCAAAAAAAGGCACTCTGACGTAAGATGATGGACATAGCCCACCTTTGCCTTCATTTTGGGAACATTCAAAATAGAAAAGAGTATTAACTGCATGAAATTTTCTAGATGACTTTTCACGCTGAAAGACATATAGTTCCAGTGAAATTACTTTTGAATAAATCTTGCAATATCTTCAAAAGTTTCAGGAAATAAGAACTTTTTTAAATGTTATTTTATTGCAATACAATATATTCAATTTATAACATTGGTGCTTTTCTCACATGCGTCAAGGCTTACGCGGGATAACACTAGTTAAATATTATCTGACCATCTGTGTATGTGTTTTTATCCGCCCAAGTTTGTGATTTTTTTCACATCATTTAAATAAGTAGTGTTTCTCGTTGTGGTGTCAGTGCTGCTATATTCAATTCAATTCAATTCACTTTATTGACAATTACCATGTCGGCATACAGTCATGACATAAAACGAATTAACAAGAATAATACATACATATACAAAATGGCAAATGTGAGTTGAACAAAATAATGTAGAGTATATTCACATATTTCTAAGTATTCATTGCTGACTTTCTTTTCTGGTGTCAAAGCACTTTTTCAAAAAATATATTTTATTTTGCGAAATGCCTTTATGACTGCTTATCTCCTTTACCTCGACACAAAAAGAAATCGACAAGGTGTTCCGAACAAGTCCATGTGCTCACAACTAAACAATAAACTCGTAAATGATTTATCACATAAACAATAGATCATGATTATTATTTACATATTTGGTTTTTCAGTAGAGTGTGTCGTGCTATTCTCATATTTATTTGTCTTCGAAATGATCTAAATGGACAGACATACGAGTGAATTTCCTATAAACTCTGATGAGTAATGCTTGATGAGTATTTTTTATGACTCACCTGAGTAGATGACATTGATAAATGACTCTGTCAGAGGAGGGATTAGCAATGACCCCTAATTCTACCTGGAGATGATTTATACATGGTATATTTCCATCGATATCAATTTTTGAATTTATCATTTAAAGAGGTACATGTAACAAATTCGATTCAATATTTACTAGTATATTGTAATATTTCCAGAATGATATGTCGAAAACAGAATCTTTGGCACAAATTCAATTTCCTTTTTGGTCAGGATTATAAAGATTTTAAAATAGTCAAAGTTTACACCCCATACATTACAGGAAAGGGTTGCAATAAGATTCTTATCAATAATTGAAAAAACTACTGTACAAGTACGATTCTAAACAAATCTTTGTCTTTTTTGTGAAACCATTTATTTTCTCTGGAAGTTTCGTGTGACTTTAAAAGATGTTTTTCAATGATGAATATGCATGATATATGTACATATATATTATCAGCATTCAAGTGTAACGAGCAATGATTCGTCGATGTGAAAAACACAGCTGGTGAAATTATAAAGGTCGCTTCTTTATTTTTTATAAAACATTAATTTAAATTTGATATTAGTACCATATCATTCCACTATTTCTTTACAATTATTGATCATTGGATAGTAAACCTCTTAACAAATTAAATGGTTCATCACAATTAGTATGAAAATATCGGTGCAATCAGTCTAAAAATGTTTTGCTCCTTGACAATCAAGGTGGATCAAGTTCCTTAGATTAGTCCTGACATTTACAAGACTGATCCTTTTGGTATTTTTATTATCACTGTTGTTATCATACGTTCAGAAACACACAATTTTCTATATTGATGACAGCATCGAAATATCATATTCCAAGTTTCATGAATTAGATGACTTTTTCACCCACGGTATTAAAAGAAATGATCTATTGAAATGCAAATTACATTTTCTTCTTCAACGTGTATTACTTTCAACTACTTTGGGTTCTCTTCGAGATTCGATTACTTGTGGCGTCAAAGATTTGAATGAAGTATTAGCGAAAGATTTCTTTTAAAAGAATGGTGACGTCAATTAAGCTTCCATTTTTGAAACACAGACCTCCAAAACATCAGAGGTGGGATCAGGTACCATGGAGGAGTAAGCATCCCCTGTCGACAGGTCACATCCGCCGTGTGCTCCTTGCATGACCGCCAAACGGAAAATTCCGTAGAGAATTCATCGTTTAAATTATGGCCTAACAAAAAACGTCAGTCAGCATTCGACATGATGGATCATTGTATCGACCATAGAACTTGCGAAATGATGACTTTAAACGAGACTGCTGATATACTTTTTTCATCAACTTGTTTTTCCAAAGCTTGTCTCGTTTTAAAAATTGATCGTAGATCATGCTCTTGATCAAACCCCATATGCAGGTGATAAGTGTACGAGGGTTGTTCGGAAAGTTCGTGGACTACCGTCATAATTTTTTTTATTTAACGTCATATTATATCCAGATTTGGAAGAAATATTTCAACAGTAAATTCAAATGATTGTATTAAAAATTTCTAAAATATAGTGGTTTATTTCAAACTCATTTAGACTTTAAAAATGCGAAAATCGGATCACGGAGCAGGTCAAAATTTCGTAATTTACAATAGACACTAAATAATGTCTGAAGTCATATCTTCTGTAAAATGACACACAATCGGAAAAAATCTATTCGTTCAAATTAAGAATTGTTTCATTTCTTCTGATTCCAAATAATGACTTAATATTTTGCTTCGTTGAAAAGAAATTAGTTTTAGAAGATAGGTAGTCCTGATTGAAAAAGCCAAAAAGATGACGTCGTAGAACGTCACGGAGCAGAGGTTAACCATACAATTTTGTGTTGTACTCTGGAAAACTCCATAAAAAACTCTGAAAATGCCGGAGGAAGTAGGAAGTATGTCAAAAGCGAGCCATGCATGTGTATTACATGGTACAAGCGGTATTTGAATGATAGACTACTCTGCTTAGACGATATGATTCTCTAAGAAAACGGATTATCAGTAAAATTCTTATCAAAAACATTGAAAAGTTTGTAACGTCATGCTAAGAGTTTGGCGCTTCACAGATGCTGATCTTGTGAAAGCACACTTATGCAGTGAAAAAAAATATAACATTGACAAACAAAACAATGCTACTGGGACAATTGTTAGCAAAATAGAATTCAAGTGATAGAGAAACGCTTTTTAATGAGTGCACTGGTATTGGGCAATACTGTGTGAAATATATAGGAATAATATTTTTAAGAACCTCATGTCGGTATGTTTTGACGTTACAGTGTTGTTGAGTTTGCTCCGTGGTTACAAAACGTGTTGGTTCTAAAATTAAATAACATGAATTCTATTAAATCACATGAAATGAAACTTCACACTTGAACAAAATAAATATTATTACATATGATAATGTGCTCATTTTAACTTTCTTGAAGATAGTATAACGAAGATTGGCATAGTCCACGAACTTTCCAAACAACCCTCGTATATTGCTACATAAGTAAGGGAAGTTGATGATAGAAAAGCTGAAGTCATCACGTTTATCATAAAGTTTTGTTGTTACGTTACCATTAATGTCTTTTCTCTAGGATAATATCCAAATACGAAACAGATGTGTTAGACTCTGTGGTATCTTTTATTTCAAGTTCACTGGGATATACCGAGTCTACATATGAGTGGAAATAGCTATTGTTAATTGATAATATGCCATCGATAATTCTAAATGTCGAGTTGAAGTCCTAAGTGTCTTCTTCTCATGTATAAGTTTTTGAATAAATTCTGCTTCATATGAATTAGGTTTTTTTTTTGAAAAATTCTGCTTCATATGAATTAAAAAATTAATCTGCGAATAACTTCACACGCATTGAATATATAGCACAACAATAAGTGCTTATATTGACATCATTTTTGTTTTAGCTGCTAGTGCCTTCTCAATACCCTGGTATACATAGCTAAATATTTAAGTGTACCAACGTCTTTATAATTAAACAAGCTTTCTATATACACTTCTTAATCATGAATTGTATGAAAAAGGAGAAGATAAGGAACAGTGATCCATCTCAAAAAAATAAACAAACCATACAAATCTGTGAACAGAAGATGAAACACGGATCCCCAGAAATTCCAGAGGTGGGATCAGGTGCGTAGATTAAGAAAGCATCCCCTATTGACCGGTCACACCTGCCGTGAACCCTATGTATTGATCAGGTAGAAGGAACATTCCGTAGTCGAATTTAGTATTAAATAAAAACAAAGACCAAACATTTCATATGTCATTACAACCACCATACGATTTACAAAATGCTGACTTTAAACGAGGTAGTTGAAATCCCTGTAACATCAAATTATCTGCCAGAGTCTGCCTTGGATTCAAAAATGGTGGTACTCAGAGCATGCTCTTGAGTATCGAATAAGTTTGGAGACTTCAACACCATCTGCAGGTAATACTGAAAGATTATTACATAAATATGGAAAGTTTGAAATGTTGAAGTCAACCCGTGTATCATACAATTTAGCTGGTATTTGGCCCTTATTTTTTTATAGTCAGTAACACATTCAAATATGAAACAGGTGTGGCAGATTCTTCGGTTCTTTTACTTTAAGATCACTGGAATATTTCAATTCTTTTCGAGTTCTGTTTTGTACATATAATTACATATAAGTTTGTACATGTATTTGTAATATGTGTGAAAGTTTCAATTTAACACAACCTTTCTGGTCTACTAAGACCCATATGTCAACCTTCTTTAATAATAAGTTCATCGAGAGAACAACTGAATGAAGACAGAGTATATCTAAAATGGTAATCCAAACATGAAAATAGTACTCACAGATTAGTAGCTTTTTGAACAAAACATAAAATGAAAATTTAGCTGAATCAGTAATCTGCTCACTCCAGGATTGGTAAGCACAGTCTATCAATATTCGAAGGAAAACATCAGCATGACCTGGGCCATTATATAACCAGACTTCGCCAAATCCAAATCGAAAAAGAACAGATTTTACACAAGTTGCCAAATTTAAACGTACACTATTTGCAATTATATTGCATAACATTTAAAAACACTGACAAAAAAACCTCTAAGGTTTCATTCTAACGATTTTTATGCAATATGCCACTGACTTAGACATAAACTCAATGTAGAGAGGCAATCTTCCACGTTCGTTTAGACAAATGAAGTGATGATAATATTTCTTTTAAAAAACCAATTATCTGACCTTGCAAAAACAGAAATTTAGTTTGGCAACATCGACAGCATATTTTTTTTATCAAATTCATGAGAATTCTTTTACGCTGCTATCACAAAAAATAAATCCAGTATCAATAGAATTCAAAAATTTTCACATAGAGTCCGACACATCTGTTTCATAGTAGGATATTTTACTAGAAAAGGACGTTAATAGTAACTTAATAAAATAAAAACGTTATGATAAAAGTGATGACTTTAATTTTTTTATTGTCAACTTCCCTTACTTACGTAGCAATATACAATACCCTTATCACCTGCATATGGGGTTATGTCTCCAAGTTGATACGCAAGAGCACAGTCTACGTATGATCAATTTTTACAACCAGGCAAGCTATTGAAAAACAAGTTGATGAAACAAGGATATCAACAGTTTCGTTTAAAGTCATCATTTCGCAAGATCTATGGTCGATACAATTATACCTTATCAGCAAATACAATCTACTACTAGGTCAAATACTGACTAACATTTTTCATACTTATTGTCAGGCACTATTTGCACACTGAAATTTCTACGGATTTACCCGTTTACCCGATGATGACAGGGAGCACACAGTGGCTGTGACCTGTCGACAGGGGTTGCTTACTCCTCCATAGCGCCTGATCCCACCTTTGATGTTTTTGGAGGTCCGTATTTGCTCTGCTCCTGATTAGTATAGTTTGGATGGACTTATGAGCTTGAATACTGTTCATAATCTCCATATTTCGTGCAAACCAAAGGCATGGATACCGTATATTGCCTTTTTTCGCAAGACTTTTATTTTAGCGTATTTACGCGAGTTGACTGCTCGCGAAAAATTCATTCTCTCATATCTCTATTATCAAACGTTATATTCAACAATAACTAAAATATGCTTAAATTTTGCCTTGCTTATATATAAATACCAAATTACGATCTCGCAAAAATAAGATGTCGCGAAAATATGGTGATCAACAGTGTTCAGAGACAATTTGTCAGATGGATGTCAGTGTGATTCTTTCAAGTCTTTTGATTATAAGTATTCATGAAATTTTTTGTTTACCAGTATGCTCGTGCATGGCATATCCTTAGACTTATCAAATTTCAAGTGAGTTTTCTCGAGAAAGTAATTTTTAGCACACTTGATCTCTCCTTTCAAAATATCCCACACGCAATACAAATGTCGTGAAGTACAAATATTCTTCTTCATATTAATGTGCCACTTGAAGGAATAGCATGTGTTAAACGCTGCCCAATTAGATGTCGATCTCTATAAGTTAAAAATTAAATGATATATATCCACTTATTCGGTAACAACCGTTTTGAAATTTGTGACACTCTGAATACCAGATATGTTAATTTCAAAATGTCTTAGTATCATGACATCTTCCATGCCATTTTCATTAGTGAGTTTGAAATACTATCTAAACTTAGTTGTGTCTGTTCAAAATACCATTTTTGATATCCCTAGTTAATTTGGAGTAAAATGTTTAAAGACAGTCAAGGGAACAATGAATTTCTTTAATGATTGGAAATCATTAATGTTTTAACTTGTTTTGTCAAAGTTACATTATTCTCGTTTAAACTTTACATCAAATTGTCAATTTTTCTTATGTTTCATACAATCAAAGAAGAAATCAATCTTGACTATACAAAACAAGTGAAATCTTAAGTATTCTGATTTTTTCCATTCTAAAATGTTTTGAAGATAAAGACAATTACATTTTTTCGACGGGTATAATTGTGTTCCTTTATTAGCTGACCTATTTTTATATTCTAAAGAAGCAGATTTTAATCAAAAACGTCTACACTAGAAGAAACACTTGCCGTGGCCTTCAACTCAACATTTAGATATACTGACAACGTTTTATAAAAATATATTTTTAACAATAGTTACTTCCATTCATATATGTCCACTCGATATATCCTCAATTAAACTCGAAATATAAGACACTAATACGAGGAATTATCAAAAAATTCGTGGACTGATGCGATAAAATTAATATTCTGTAGTCGTTGATTACAAAATTTACAGGGAACATAAAACAACAAAAGTTTAAGAACTGTTGAAAATTTTAGCTTGATGCGTTGATAATTTGCCAAATTATTAGAAAATAAAAAAGACATTATATGATTACCCGGCGCTGTCTCCATTTAGTTTCATGACGTCCGACAACGTCATTGTTTCTCAGTTTCCGCTCCCTCTACCTTATACACTTATCTTAGTGAGATTCCCTGGAGTTAAGTAAGGACTTAAACCTGTCTTGTTTATATGACTTTAAAATTTCATGAACAGCTGCTTTTAATGCATATAATATTGTAAATGGATCTATACATGGGAAAAGATCCTCACTTGATTATTCCAGCATATTTTGCTTGTCGGAGTTCAATATCTACCACACATGATCAACGTCACTTTTCGACGTGACTGACTTTTGACACCCTGACTACAATTATACATTAACTGTTCATCTCTCATAATCATTTTTGGCATTTGAAAACAAGTACTCTGGAAGCATTTTATTTCTCTGTAGCCCGTTAAAACATTTCTTTGGTCTATACCAGTTTTTCCAAGGGAAAAACTTTATAGAATGTTGAAAAAAAGAAACCCCATCCCCATTTTGACATCATTTTCAAGCCAATAATTGTTTGGACATTCCATATTGAATTTACTATAAAACTTTATAGAACTTAATTACAGAATGAGGTAAAAATTGCAAATTATACGAAACAATTGTGTCATACCAGATGCCTGAATTAACGGGGTTTTGGACGGCAAAAGCTCATAGTAAAAGAGCTTTTCTCAGTTACACTCAGGTAGAAAAAATGTCAGGTTCGAGGTATCGCCGCCTGGACAAACCATTGCTTACAAAAACATTAACAATTTATTAAAAAATAGAACTTATGATTCATAGTTTATTCTAAAGATAGAAAAGATGATGCTAAATAAATGTTTTAAAATTCATTGATGTACCTAAAATGGTTTTAATTTCATGGCCCTAGTCCACGAACTTTTTGATAACCCTCGTAGTCTGCCACATCTGTTTCATATTTGGATTTTTACTGATTAAAGACGATAATGACCAACTAATATTAAAATGTATGACAGACGGGATGACTTCAGCTTTTCCATCGTCAACTTCCCTTACTTAAGTAGTAATGTTCCAACATCACCTGCATATGGAGTTGATTCGATACGTATGGAGCATTGTCTGAGTACGATCAATTTTTAAACAGGCTGACAAATAAGTTGATGTTTTAACTATCTAAACAACCCCGAAAAGTAAGCTTTTTGCAAATGCAAATTTTATGGTCGTTATAGTGACCTTGTTTGTAAATACAACCTATCATTGAGTTATATTTTGTATAGTGTTTCCTACCATTTGTTACAGTGTAGTTCTTTGCTTTTATAGTAAATTCTGACTACGGAAATACTCTTTCTCTCTAATCAATACTTTGGGTTTACGACGGGTGTGACTGTTCAACACGGGATGTATACTCCTCCTAGGCACCTGATCCCACCTCTATTGTTTCCAGGGTTCTGTGTTTTTGCCCTGTTCGTGATTTGTTTTGTCTACTGTATTTATGACACTGATCATCTTTCGTTATCTTCACCTTTTACATAGAAAAAAAAATTAGGTTTTTAGCTGCATAAAAAATCTATTAATTATGTTTTGTTTTTTTCTAATTGCAATCCAGTTTCTTTTTTATGACTTATTGAAATATATATTGTTCAATAAATTTGCTTTCACTTATATTTTATATACATATTTTCTTGATTAAGATATTTTTAAATGGTTCATGGAATTGTAGTGTGCTTTTAGTAATCTTGGAGCAGGCATAAAGGGTTTTTTGACATACATGTATGTGATTGTTTGATCAAACATTTGTGGATTTCATTTCAAATGGAGATCCCTAACCTGTTTGTTAACGACCTGAAAAATAAAATTCATCAGTGACTTCTTGAATCCTTTACTAGTTTGTGAGAAGTTACAATAAATACACCATTAAGCATTTTCAGATTAATGTGTCAGAAAACATGTCGCGTTTAGCCGTAAATAATAGAAATTTTCCAAAGATGGCAGCATTTCTATTGCTTCTTATATTGGTAGTATGACCACGCAGTTTTCTTTTACATCAATGTCATTCTCTATTGGGGAAGTTACATTTCTATAATTACATTGCTCGCTAGACTTATTCTAGAAAATTTCAATAGTGAGGAACAACTTCTTTCCAAAGTTAACGCTCTGCGTTAGATATTATAGCGCTTTCCATTCCTTTAGCTTTCCTTTTTCTAATTCATTTGAAGAGCTTTGGGGTTTTTCTCTTGAATTGCTTGTATCACAATGTGGCATATGAGCAGACTAAATTTCATTCATCAGTCTTTCAGCTTGGAAATCTTGTTGGCATCATGACGAACATAACGACAACTTGGATTAGGGATAAAGTCTCATTGATGATTGAAAAAGGAATTAGTATCGGTTTTGATACTATGTACATTATATCTGAACAGCTGTTACAAATGAAAAATGGCGCCTGGTAGTATAAAGTATGTAACAGCACATCCTACAGGAATTGCTGCTAAATACAGTTGGAAAATGCTCTGCAGTCATAAAATATTACCAAAGTCAGCTAAACGGATGCCATAAGCGTTTTGAAGTTGTAACAATGCTGTAAGAATGTTAAATTTGGTACAGATATTTACGAGAAGATTTGATTATACCTTTCCCCGTTGTTTAACTCTAGGTTTTAGTCATTGAAAAATCTTATGTCTTTATTCCTACTTGACATATAAAAGATACCTTTTTATCAGATTCCAATTTGGATCATGTCAGTAATGTAAATACAATACGAGAAGAGCTGCTCAAAAACTTTCACCAGCTAGATTTTTCTTTCTTGGTCACATGCAGCACCAAAAGCATGTGGATGTATTTCCTGATGAAACATCTGTACAAGTTTAGCTATTGGTGAAATCCTGATTACAAAACGTATCCCAATAACTAATACGACAAATATATCGGTCACAAGAAGAAGTGATAGAAATGTTTCAGAACGGGTCATTCCACACTTATATATGTTTAGCACCAATTACACTATTATGAATACTAAGCAATTATGAATTTTGTAACTTGACATGTAATTTTCCCCTTAATAAATAATGTTATTTAGTTATTTAGTTGTTTACATTTCTGTCACAACAACCGTTTTTATTCTAGCATTTATCCTAATTTACAAATGGAATAAATGGATTATGATGATGGAAAAGCCTTTTTCTGTGGATTATTTCAGATGTTTTTGTTCATACCTCTATAGTGTAAATTTATGTCTGTACGCCAAGGAGGACCAGGTCCCCTTTTAACAAAGAACAAACAAAAACTTACGACTAAGAATAAAATGTTATTTTGCAGATAACTTTCTTTTTTACATTAATTTGAAAATCGTTTTAAGAAAAAAATAGATATTTTTCTGCACGAATTTTAACAGAAACATTAGTTTTGCAAGATTTTAAAAGCAACTTAAGTTTTGGGTCTTAGTCGTAAGTTCTTCTGTAAAGCGAGCCCCTGTTTAATAATTTCGCGAACTTGAAAAAAATCTGCAACTAGGAACCAGATGATTAAAATAATGTTTCAAGACCATCCAAATACATAAAATGTTATTCCTCGTGTCCAAACACCCATTCGGTTTGCATATGAGTTTTTCTTGTCTTTGCTTATATAAAAATCATCCTACTCTACACAAAAATGAACCAGTATTTGTGGTGAGTCTGACCTGGAGTCAATTATCTCAAATGTAAATATCATCACTTTGGACAGAAAAAATTCTCTGAAGTCATAAACAAATTACTTGAAACACGTGTCATAATTCAGGGTCATCACGGCTATTGATATACGTTAATATACGCATATAGTTGTACCATACTTTTATGATAGAAGAAAATAGCTTCGAAAAATACTTGTTTTGCGGGTCTTTCGTATACTCTTGCAAAAGAAAATAAAGAAAAAAGAAAGAAAGAAAACGATAAATAATTTTAATGTTAAAAATAAAGATTGAATTTATAATTTATAAAATGTAGTCAACTGATAATGTAAACTTTAGCAAATTTATCTGATTTTATCTTTTTTAATATGTATTTTCCACCGAATTCCACATTAAATTTTTTTCTTTTACTGCTTGATTTTTTAAAAAAAAAAAAATTGGGAATAGGGGGATGAACCGTTTTGCGTATTGACCTTGAATTACGAATATATCTAAAAGGTGAACTTGCCAGAGTCAGAGATAACTAATAATTTCTCTGAAAGCATAATGAACACGGTTTGATGCTTCTAATAATACTAAGATATTATGAATATTATGGTCTGATAAAAGCATACCAGTCTAAATACCATCTAGTTGTGCCAAAGAAGTAACTTTTCTATTTTAGATTCACATCATTTCAAGATTTTTTCCCCAGAAAATAATATATTTTGTTTATATGCTTGACTTTAATATGTTAAAGCTAGGGATTTAAAATTAAGATTTTTTTAAAAATAAAGTGTTTTTTTTTTTTTATATACACATGCATTGCAAATATCGTACCTCCACATTTTTGTTTTTGTTTTGTTGTTGTTTTTTGTCTTGATTCGTGTTTTTTTTTAATACAAAAGAATTCGGCATGGTTTACCTATATGTAAAAATTAATTCCAGTCTGTTTTGAGGCAGTATCTTAAGAATAACGGAGAAAGTTTGGATTATATAACTGATACTGGTTGACGTCAGCAAACAGGAAGAATAAAAAAAAAAAGAAAAAGTTCCCTATTGTTTTTTTTTTAAGTTAAACTTAATCAATCACTCTTTAGAGATTATTCTGAATGATTTATCATCACTTTTGAATAACAACAGAAGCTGTACAAAAATTATTTTAATCAAGCATTGAATTTGAAAAAAAAACAACAATACAAAAACAAAAAAATAAACAACATAATTTGTAAATGACATAATGGATGAACAAGTGTGCCAATCAAAGACGGAATCCCCGTATCTGATTAGGATATGTTATACCCGTAATGACAAAGTCTTGTTTATCAAATAAAATTCTTCTTAGATTGCAGACTGAACAGACCGTAAGCAATCACATCTAAATAGCCATAAACCAAAGCAAAGCTAGTTAACCTTAATATAGGTCTCTCTTTCACAGTCTGTACAAAACAATATCACATGCTCAGTACCTACTTCATAACAGCAAGTAAATCTTCAATTTGACGCTGTATTGCACTTTTTTCTATAATGATTAACATATTTATGAAGTTGTCGACTTGTGTTTTCTAATGTCTTCTTATTTCAGGCAACATCTTGAATATTAGTAGGTGAACCATCAGCACTTGCTTCACCGGCATGAGTTGCACTTTGTATGTGTAGAGTATCGGTTAGTATAGAATATTGATAGATTGTGTCAGCTGATCATCTATACAAAAGGCAAATAACACTGATCGAGCTAAAACAGTTTGCACTCCTGATAAATATAAAATGAAGCATGTTGGATGAAAAAAGATTGTGAAATTTTTCTATTGTATCTATTTTCAACAATCAAAAAATGATTCATATGATTAAGAATATGAATATGAATGACTAAATAAAGTAACCATGTTACAAAATATAACAGAACACGTTTTATAAAAACAAATATTAATCCTCACAGGAACTGAATCTGATGGATTATCAGAAGTCAGGTACAAATTATTGCACAGTGCGTCCTGTGTGTTTAAAACAGAAGATGTACCAGGAAGATAAATTGAGGAACTCTTCACTCACGCCCATTACCGACACTGACGGAGAGCAGAGTCGACTTTGATGTCAACACCTTTAGTCACCTACAGGTACATTTTATCTTCTGTCATTCTCAAACCTCAAAGGTACTGTTTTCTCTGTCTTCTTAAAATCAAAATTTAAGTGTTGAATTGGTGAGCATTTCATGACCCAACACAAAGAATAATTCCAAATAACAAAGTCCAAGATCCACGTAAGCGATTGGAAATATTTCCATCTGTGTGTCCCTTCTTGCCTTTAACAAATTGACTTTTATCAGATATGATAGTGCCTAAAATATAATGAAATATCATTTAATCAAAATTATTTTATTACATAAAACAGAATTTATATTCACCCTATAAACTGCATTTACAACTCCTTTTACAGTTTAGTCTATTTCATTATTACATAAGCACACTTTTTTCTTTTAGGTAAACACTCTGTATTTCTGGTAAAATTTAAAAAAAAAATCAAATGTACACAAAAACTGATTTCACAGTTTAAGATTCCATATCGTACCAAAAAAATCTCATGGCCAATTATTTGAGGAAACGCAAAACACAATGTTGGCGAAATCTGTTATGACAGAACTATCTAATTAAGACTGGAGCAGGGTTTCGAGAGTGAAACAAGAGCAAGATGCATACCATCAACACTATATAGTGTATTGTACTTTGCTAAAATAATCCCAAAATATACAGGGGCAGTGACGATAATTATCAGTACAAGCTTTACCATAACATGCGAAGTTTTTGTATTCTATCTGTACTTTAAAAGTCAACAATCCAACAGAAGAATAGCAATCAATCGGTAACATGGATTCAAGACTGCTATATTTAAAAACAATACCTGTTTATAAGCCAAATGATACACATTGTATAGGAATGTTAATTTTATCCTTGTTTTTTTTTTTTTTTTTTTTCAAGGAAAACTTGATTTATATTGCGGATATAAGAGGAACGCCTCCTCGGAACGAATGGCAGTTCCTGTTAATTATACATCACACGATTATAACCCATTTAGTTAATGAACTTGTCGATACTAAGCATTCTGTGACACATTGAGCAAACATTATGTACCAAATGCAAGCTTCTGGAAAGCTTAATTTCCCCTCTGAATGGGGATCACAAGTCAATATTGCTGTTGAAGGAAGTTAATTAAGTACACAAATGTGCAAGTTTATTTTTATTTGTGCCTAATAGCAGTGGAACATGTACAGGTTATTTAACATGATGCTTCTATTAAAGCTGGAATATTTCAGCAATACTCATTGACTGGAAGATAACCTTCATTGTAATATGACATTCTCATATCTACGGATTAAAACATGTCATTAATATTTGCTTTGCTGAATTCATTAAGAATAATGGGTAATGTTTCTGGTTCTGTATCGTACGTACCTCTTTTTACATTGTCTTTTCCTGCTGAAAAAGAAAACAGGAGCTATAAAAAATCATCTTAATCTACCGGAATTACAAAATAATAGGTAAACCAAAATGTTATGACAGGTATGCCAAACCATTATTACGCATTCATATACCAAAAATATTCCAGGGATACCAGGAAAGTCGTTAAAGGTACACCAATATATATATATATATATATATATATATATATATATATATATATATATATATATATATATATAACAAATAATAATTCACATACCTGTAGGTAAACCGAAAGCATAATTACATAAATAAGACAAAATTACGGACAGATTACAAAATTTTTAGCAATGTCGGCTATACATTTACAATAATGATTTTGCCTATACTATGATGAAGTACATGTAGTCGGTGCAGAACTTTAAGGGGAGTGTCACTTAGTGTGAAACCCTAAAATCCAGCAAAGCATAACATCATAATTGAATAGCATAGTACAACAAAATTAAAATCCTAATGACTGGTAAAGCTAAAAATTACAACTCCCTATTGTCTAATCATTTACAAGTGAATAAATAAAACAGTGTCGATTATAAGTAATTGAAAATTAAGGTCTCTTACGTCTCATACTTCAAAACTGATTTATAAATATGGAAGAGTAGGAAGGATAAAATAGTTTTAAACTAAATAAATTTCCATGAACATGCTATTTTACTGTAAACATTTGTATGCTAAGGTATTACGTCTTTAATTGTACTGATTGAAAGCCATTAAAGTAATGTTATACTAAGTAAAACTTTCGTGCGATAGTTTTGTTCAGGGTTTTTAGCAGAGTATTTTTCAAATCCCTTACAAGAAGATCTAGACCTTAACATATGTCTAAACATCACACTTGCACAACCCCTGCTTTACTAAGAACAGGTCTTTTTTAAAGATTGAAGGTAAAATCGATGAAGTGTATAATCTACTCACCATTAAGCACGTTCACTTTAATATTTGTCACCAGTTTATCGGATGTTCGACATATGTAAGTTCCAGCATGATGCATGCGCGCGTGCGCAATTGCGAGTTCACTTCGAATGGTTTTATTTCTGTATGTGACACTTTTTGTTATCGTTATACCTTCCCGTTCATTTGACACAATCTTGTGTCCGTTCATAAACCAGTCCAGGTCGTCCGGGGGGTAAGAATCACTGGAGGCGTTACACAAAAGAACCAGTCTCTGGTTTTTCTCTACGTAAGTTTTACCCGAAATGTGAATAGCTGTAAAGATGAAGGTGCATAAGATATTAGTCAATCAATCTTTCATTTAACGCTAATGTGACGTGATAGTTTTTTTTTTTTTTTTTTTTACCGGATAATTTTTCACAACTGATAAATTGGTCTTAATTCTTTGAAAATTGGTGAATACATGTCAATACATTTCTTCTTTAAAACCTTGGATGAACCATTGGTAGCTTTGCTAAAAACATCCAAACTTTTTACTTAGAATTAGAAACAAGAAAAAAAATATTCTGAATAATCAAAATAAGTAAATCTGCATTTGATTATGAATATATTTATAATAACATACATATTTTATAGGCTTTGATTTCTAGTAAAAACAGTTCTTACTTTTCTGTGGTGTATTAGTATTATCTAGGGATACTTAATGTTGAGAATGGCGTAAATTTTGATACTCTAGTACTTTGAAATGCCTTTCAAGGGATTTGAATTCAAGCATTTTTAATTGCTTATCATTAAAAAATTTATAACATGATTAAGACTAAGGCTATAAAATCGTCTTTTCAAATCTTATAAAGGTAACTTTTAATCCAAAGAGTTTCGATATGCATGCCTACTCAAAAGTTTATTACTCTGTTCTTTGAAGCTTGCTTCAAATTAACATGGTATTTACAACGCTGATGATAATCAAAGCTAGAACAGATAGAGATGTAATTCCCAGAACAGAACTCTAGTATGTGTGAGGAATTAGTTCAGAGTTTGAATGCTCAAATGCCTTTTGTTATCCTGAAAAATGTTCGAGTTTAATTTTCATGCTGAATAATCATACAAATATGTTTCGGGCATAAAACGATGGATTCTAAATAATAACATTAATTAAAAACTTAAACATAAATATTACAGACAGGCTTAAATAATAAAAGTTTATGTTCAGTAGAGTTTATGCAAATGTAAGAAAATTTAAAAAAAATCAAAAGAACATATGTTCAATCATACTTACTAGATGTCTGTTCTGAAAAAAAAGAAAAAAATATCGTTACATTTTTGTAAATACATTTGTGTCTCAAAAATCTTACTCTTTTCTTTAAATAATCAGACGCTTACCTTTTACCGTTAGATAAAAACTCCTCCTAATGTCACGAGCCTTTGTGCTGACTTGACATTCATACCTTCCTTCGTCTTCCAGACTAACATTCCGTATGTGCAAATTCCACTGGTCTTTGTGTATGACGTTATGTGTCTGGAATCGGGAATCTCCAAAGTAAGTGAACAGCCCCACAGTAAGTATGACTGAAGGCATCGCTCTTCTCCAGGTCACCTGGTAGGGTGAAATTCAGGTTTAAAAATTACATTACAGAATCAGTTCGAAGTGACAAACAACTAGCAAAGGGAAATCGAGCAAGTCATAGGAAAATTAAGTGTTATAAAAGAAAAATGAGCAATGCTCACTTTCATAAATTTCTAAACAATACGAATTGTGAACAGTGCAAATTAAAACAAAGACCCTTGGAAACATCAGAGGAAGGATCAGGTGCCTAAAAAGAGTAGGCATCCCTATTGACCGGTCATACTTTGACCGGTCACACTATATAACCTTTTATCAAGATACATGTACATTAACCACTTCCGACTCCAAAGACAACTCCTTCTTTGAAAAAAATACCATATAAAACATGCTTGAGTTCCTCATTGACAAGCTGAAGTCAATCCGTTTATCATACAATTAAGTTGTTAGTTGGTCCTTATCGTCTTTAGTCAGTAAAACATCCAAATATGAAAAAGATGTGACAGACTCTTTGATGTCTTTTATTTCAAGTTCACTAAGACATCGAGTCGACATATGAATGGAAGTAAATATTCTTAATTGATAATACGTCGCCGATATATCTAAATTTCGAGTTGAAGAACCGTTCACGGTAACTCAGTCGATAGAGTGCTCGCTCCGTGATCGGGAAGTCGTGAGTTCGAATCTCGGCCGCGACTGACCTAAGTCGATAAAAAAATGGGTAGCAACTGTTCCTTCGCCATGCGCTCGGCACTTTGAAGTGAAAGTTGCGGGTCCTTTGGATGAGACCTTTTAAAATACTGAGGCCCTGTGTCACGGCAGGCGTTGGCACGATAAAGATCCCTCACTGCTCAATGGCCCTGAGTGCCGAGTAAAGGTCAAAATTTAAAGCCCTTCACTGGTATATGGTGACGTCTCTATATGAGTGAAAAATTCTTGAATGGGACGTAAAACAACAAACAATCAATCAATCGAGATAAAGGCCACAGTAAGTGTTTTCTTCTTCTCAAGTAGATTTTTTTAATAAAGTCTGCTTCATAGGAATATAAAAACAGGTCGACTAATAAAGGAGCACAATAAGTGTCCATCGTTATTCCAACAGTTTGTCGGAGGACCTGGTCTCTAAGGACTACATAATTGAATTAAATATTAAAATAATTGAACATACGAAGCATACCTGCATTTATTAAGGTCTTCTTAAAAGTCCAGAAGTAGACTTCAAATAGTTTTTTTTAATCCCACCTTTTTTCCACAGGCATTTGTTTCGTATAAGGGTCAACCCCTTCTTTTAGACACACCAGCTTCAAAACTCGGAAGTCTGTCGTCATATTTAAGTTCGTTAATGATTGATATTTTAACAAAATACGAGCTTGAAGCGGGGGTGCCTGAAATTGAGTTAAGTACATGTACCTTGTGGAAAGAAAAAGAAGAGGGTGACCCCATATACGAAACAAGTGCTTGTGTTTTCTTAAAAAACGAATGATAATGTACAGATGTCAATATTCTTTACAAAATTTTTTTAATTAAATTTCCGTTCTCTATTTTCTGTCATGGTGGATGTGACCGGTCGACAGGGGATGTTTACTACTCCTTGACACATGATCCCACCTCTGGTAGTTCAAGGGGCCCTTATTTTTGTCCTGTTTATGTTTCCTATTGTGTTCAGGATTCATAAGAAGGCCACAGTTCGCTATCTTCTTTTGAAGGTATATATTCTCGAGAAAGAGAGAAAGACAAAGATAAAATCAAACGTGACATTTTGCTGTCAGTTTGGCTTGCTGTCTGATACCTGGCCCCAGGATCATGAAACATCTTAAGCTTAAATCAAAAACTGTATATTCCACTAAAATGATTTAGAAATGTAGCAGTCTAAAATGAAAATGTTTTTTTTCACTTTGCAGCAATAAACTACTGTTGCATGCAAATTATGAGGTTTGATTCACAAGTTATAAATATTTTATGGACGACTGAAATTTTGACTTAAGTCTAAGTCTGTTTCATGATCCTGGGGCCTGAGGTTTCTACAAAGTCACAGAAGAAATAATTATCATTTTGATATCTGTTCATTGAACATCGATTCTATTTCATGCTTGTATAATCTTTTAATTATTGGTTTTCAGAGGCTTTTAAAAAGGCGTATATTTTCTTCTTCTTTACATATATACTTATTTCAATGAACATGTATATCTTACATAACAAGTAATTAAGTACGTGTTTCCTCATAAATGTCTTTATACTGGCATCGCCTCAGCTGCAGATATTGAGCGAAATCTATTGTTGATTGCCATTTGATGTTGCTCCCAATCGAGTTTATTTCCACATAACCTACTTCAAAACTGAACTACGGCTCTTGAAGTTTAAAATTTTTAAACTTTTTTCCTTTACTGATATATTCTGCTCAATTTGTGAAAACATCAGAATTGAATTTCCGTGGATGAATGTCTTTTAATGAGTTTAAGTTTCAATATTTGCAACCAAATTTTTAACTGCTTTACCCCGCCCTACAGAACTATTTTCGGTAAAGGCGAATCACTGCCCCTATTATAGTCGAATTTTGAAAATCCCTCGAAATGTGTCATTCTGTATATCTATCGTAAAAATCTGAATAAACAGAATATATTATGGGTTGGAAACAAACAATTGGAATTTTTGGGATATTGCCATAGTATTGTGTCGCCTGCAGAGCAGAGCGGCACTTATGTATCACTTTACCCGGCGTTTGTCTGTCTGTCTGTCCGTCTGCCACATCTTGTATCTCGAGAACTGTTAGAAATCTGGGTTTGTTATTTTGCACACATATTGCTTAGCACTATGGCTTTTGTCAATTACCATGGTTACAGAGCTCATGACCCTTGACCTTTGACATACTTTTCAAAATATTTCATAGTGTTGATATGCAGCATAATTTTGACATTTAAGAGGTAAGACTATGTTATTTACATGTGCACTGTTTGTCATAAGATATTGTGAAAAATACCATCATTACAATTCAATTGTCCTTGGCCTTTGACCTACTTTGCAAAAAAATACCCCAGGCAGTTTAATTTAACTTTTGACTTTTGAATTTTGAGAGACAGTATTTTGATAATGAACATTTATACATGTTTATGAGCTCATGCTATTGTACTTTGAAATACTAGTAGTATGATATTCAGTTACTACACAAACTTATTTTTAAATACTATGAAAATACATCGGGATCGGTATTCTACAATAGATTGTGTAGACTGACAATTGAGAAATCTCTTTTGGAGGATTGTCGGAAACACGTTGAGCTCATGATACAGTACTTTGAAATTGTATGATATTCAGTTACCACACAAACTTATAATTAAATACTATGAAAATTCATCGGGACCTGTTTTTCACAATGAATGTAGACTGACGATTGCAGTAAATCTCTTTCAGAGGATTGTTCGAAATTAATAAAAAGATAGTTATTTCTAATAATTTCAATTTAATTATTCATTTGAGGGTTGGGGAATCATATTTTCTTAAATTGTCAGATTCTATCACATTCTTATATACTATCCATGGATGCCATTTTTCTCTTTGCAGAAAAACATGGACTATATCATGATAATAGTAAATAAAAAACTGACCACTATTACTTTAAGGAAGCTACAAAGCAGGCGACACATTCGTTCCTTGGAACACTCTAGTTAATAAAAAGCTGACAAAATACACATTTTTTGTTCAATTTGGAGGATAGTTTTTACAGAGTGCAAACTTGTACAGGTACAATATTCACATATTTCTGTACATTATATCATAAGATCAAGTCTGAACAGACATGCACTCCATATTTTCCAGTCAAAATATTGATGTAAAAACAGAATTTTCTTTCCAAATCTTTGAAATGACAAATTTACGTTTTTATTACTTTATGACGTTAAGTAATAACATTATCTTCATGTATTGAAGTCTGCAAGTAATTAAGGTTTTATCATCAACGTTTCATTTGGGGTGGGGGTGGGGTAGATATTGACTATAACTAAATATGGTTCTTTTTATAGCCATAACATTAAAATGGTAATTGTGAATCTTTTACAACTATGTTTGTAGAAATTATGCGGAAATTTTGTTGGTTGTAACAATCTGGTTGTCTGAAAGTGGATCACATATCAAAGTCAAATTCCAAACTTTATTACCCACTTAAAAATATTACGGTTTGACAATTTTATGAAATTTATTTATTGTATTTGCATATACTTTTTATCGATATGTATATAGATACTGAACTAACCTTTGATATGTGTTGTACGGTGATAAAATTATATCAAATTACAACTTACAGTTTAAGTGTTAACTTTCATTTTAAGTGTTAACTTTCATAGCTCATTTCTAACAGAAGCAACCCTAAATTTCTTATCTTTTTTTCGATCTTGGCAGCACATTCGTGTCATACAAACACATCTGCATTTGACATCTAGCATATTTTAAAAATTTGCAGTCTTTCTTTTTATTTATTTTTTAAAAAGTAATATTTCCTCACTATAGTAACTGCAATGTGCATCTTGGATGAACGCTTTCTTTCAGTTTAAGCCAATCTTAAGCCTGCACCATTTCACTTCGAGCAGAAGAAACCTTTCTTCTTGTTTTTCAGAACTTATTTTTTGAGCTGTATATATATAGAAATCTTTATGCATCTTATTCTAAAAAGGTATAGTACGTCTCCACATAAGCTTCCATACAAAATTACATAAATTATATATATATATATATATATATATATATATATATATATATATATATATATATATATATATATATATATATATATATATATATATATATATATAACATAAATCATTGTCAACCGAAGTTTATTATGCTGAATGAACCGTATTTGCATACGTACGTATATAATATCATCAGTTGTCAAGTTTTTTTTTCTGATCTGTTGAAAATAAACAATAAATACATTCTGATATTTGTATGTGCTTTAGCTGTCACTTACAGTTTTGGTCCCTAAGTTTTCCACGGCACAGTACAGAATTGCCGTCTCCCCAGCGATATAAGTGTAGTTGGGAGTTGTGGTATTCAGAATGACAGGGGTCAGCGGCACGTGACTTCGATCTGATATTCGGCGACGGAAACCTGCAAAAACATAATAATATAAATATCTGTTACAATTCTTATCGTTACATATTATTAACAAACCAGACATTTCAACTGCTATAAATCGTAGTCATGCAATATACATACATTTAATATTAAGAAAGAGTTTTCTTAATTATGTTTGCCTATTGTTGTTGTAATATTTGAATGCTTTATTAATTCATTTCATCCACTATTGAGGACATTCTTGAAAGCATCGAGTTTCGTTATCTGCCAGATTTTTTGAAGTTTATTTAATCACAGTCATATCCTAATTGCAAAGAAAATATAACATACTTATACCCCCCGAAAAATGCAAAAAAAAAAAAAATGTGTAATAAAATTGAATCAGCGTTCGGACTTAAATGTACCTGGAATCATCCAATCAAATCAGTGCATATTTAGCTAATCAGTGTGGACATCTCAGATAATCAAAGCTTACCAATTAATTATTAACCAATCAGTAGTTATTAGACAGATGCCTAAATATATAATTAGAGACACCCCATTTCGACTGCATTTACTTTTTGTATAACTCATTTTTGTTAACTGATCATTATCCAGATAAGACCTAGGGCAAGTATATATTACAGATTTTGTTCATATGTTGTTCTCAAAGTTTATTTTGATTTCATGCGTAAGCAAACTCAATCTATAATTATTTGTATTTAACAAAAAAGTTAAAATGCTCGATCACTCCATGATGTGTATATAAGATATCAAATATGACATGAATTCACAAACCATTATGGAATATGCGTATCATGTCATCGGTTTAAAATTGTGGAGAATGTTTATATTCATGTCATTGATATTCTTATTTTTTATTCCTCCGTAATCGAAGATTTCGGGGGCATATACAATTTTTGAATAATTGGAAGTATGGCTTTCATATTTCACATGTATATTCCTTGTGACAAGACCTTTCTTTGGGTACCAACATATTTGACCTCTTGACCTTGAAGTTTGACCTACTTTTGCAAAATTTTGTCCGCATAAACTTTAACCTTGCCCACAACATTTGATTGGTTGGAAGTATGGTTTTCATATTTCACATGTATATTCATTGTGACAAGACCTTTCTTTGGGTACCAACATAATTGACTCTTGACCTTGAAGTTTGACCCACTTATGCAAAATTTTATCAAACTTTAACCATTTCCATAACTTTTGAATTGTTGGTGCTAGGTATTTCACAGGTGTATTCATTGTGACAAGACCTCCTATTGGATACCAACAATTATGACCTTGGAGTTTGACCTACTTTTGAAAAACGTTAACCTTGTCCATAACTTTTGAATAGTTGGTGATACGGCTTTCATATTCACAAGTGTATTTCTTCTTTGCAGAAACTCTATAGAAGTGTACAGAAATACTGAGATGCTCAGAATTAAGGAGGTGATGGTGATACAAGTACTTTATAACATTGGCCTCTGTGTACACATAATGGTAGAACTGGACAGTTTAATTCATCACAAAGGCAGTAATACGCTTTAAAGCATTATAATTTAATCCGGAAAAGTACTGACTTTAAAACATTATATACGCATTAAATATAAGTGCAATAAAAGTACTGAGTAGTCAAAATCTAAAAACGTAAACCAGCTGGGAGAAAAATCATTCCTACATAAAAAAAAATCTGTTATGCAGTAATATCTATTAGAGTCTCTTGGTAGAGGGATTGATGGTATGGTGTAACTTAAATGTATCCGTAAGGTTTTTTCCATTTATACCAGGAAGTACAAGGCAATAAGATTGGGTCTAAACCAAGGCCTTTGTTGTCACTGAAGGTTTGGCGAAGAAGCAGGCTGAACTAAGATTTGTAGATATTCAAATGATAATAACCCTTCAAATACAAGAACTTTTTTTATGAAATGTATGCCAAATAACGAACAGACCTGCCACATCAAGAAACTGTCATATTCAAATTTTAACCCATTGGCATTGAAGTGTCATTACTAATAGGAGGTGTACAAATTAGTTGAACATTTGTTAACAACGATATCAGCAACAAAAATATTATACAAATTATAAAGCTGACATTTGGATTTGGCGAAGTAGTAGTCAGTACTGCAAGCCATTGCGGAAGAGGTGAAAATGTCCAAGGCAGGAGACCATGAATGGATTGGACCATATCAAGAGGGAAATCTCATTCATCATTTTTCAACTTTCAGAGTTTGAATTTCTAACCAACTTACTGTTGTTCTAGTAGAACTAATCAATAGTTTTAACGAGAACAATTAAATTAAGAGTCCGTTTTCAGACTTGCATTATCTCGGGGGGCCAGAAATCTCGGCCTTATATGTAGCAGGATGTGACTTTAAAAGCAATGTTGCACAAATTTACTAATCGATTATCAGATTAACATTACTTTCAAATTAAAGCTTAAGAGATTAAAATTTCATAATTCTGTTTTTAAAAATGATCAACTATTCACTTTTGACAGTTCATTTTTTGTAATTTGATGAAGTGTTTTCTTTCATGAAATGTCAAATACGTCAAACGAACTAAGGTACACAAAAAATAGTCATAATGTAAAAATGCCCCACACATAGCAGGTCAATACCAGCTAAGAGGTCCATTCATAGACCAACTGGTTTTTATAGGGATTTTTATCCATCGACCAACTGTTCATGATAAAAAAAAAATAAGGTGCTGACAAATATCTTTTGTCCACCTACCTAAATAAGGTTATTTGACACCAAGTAACAAGTTCTTTCTCAGGAATTTTTCTCAAAGTTAACGACTTTTTAAGTATGGTGTAATGGTTAGTTAACAAGGATTTAAACTTTTCTGTACTTGATTTTTTAAAATGTATCATAACAGGAAAATGTATAATGATATCTTACGGATCATGTCGATTCTTTAACTAATTTAACATAGTTTAAGACTTCTCATTCTAGAAGACTAGTATGCGTTTCATATACATGTCTCATAATAGACAGCTAAATTATACAAATCTGAAATTACTATTTAATCAATCGATTAAATTTGAATACTTGTTCAATGTTTTTAATTTTCTAACCTGCACTTTATTAGAAGAGAGGTATTATTACAATTACAAGTTCAAGGTAAATGCCAGTACATCGGTACATGCCTGAATTCGTCATTTTTAAATCGTCCGTTTATGAAATCCAAACGTCTATCGTCTTTCTGTTGTATGGCTGCCGATTTTATCTTTTAATCAAGATATACAGTTCCGGTCATGTCAGCCACGCGTTTCAGCAAAACTCTGATTGTTTGATCGGGAATACCTCAACCATTAAAACACGCTTGGCAATTAAAAACGGAATAAAGAACTTGCTGTGATCACTTGTTGGTAAATCTGTAAGTTACGCAAATTTGATCAAAATTGAAAATCGCAAATTGAAACATGGTATTGTATATTACGTTCAAACATTTGAAGACCTGCAGAGTATTTTGGTAGCTGCTTTTTTTGTAAGAGAGAACGGATTTGTGATAAAATACACGTTTCATCCAGCATTCATAAGTTCAAAAATTGTATCATATTTATTTATATTATTTGCAGGGGTTTATTCTGAATTGTTAAAAACTGGATTTCGTGGTGGAAAGTTGTTTTTAAGTCATAAATAAAGTCCCCACAGAACTGAACATCCACTAAATACATGTATGATGATTCCACAGTAAACTGTTCAAATTGACATCCTATCTATTCACACAAATCGAGTTCTTCCTGCATTGATTAAAAGTAAGACATTTTAGAAGATATACATGCTGAGAGAGAGCCCGGGATAACCCTCCCCCGCATCCTCTTGATGATAAACAGGCCCAGTGTGACAACTGATCAAACACCAACACAGTCACGGTGGTTTTCTCAGGAAAAACAGATACTGTTATAAATTCTGCAAAAATCAAATGAAAAGCCTTTCCAATATTCAAAACAGATGTTTTATTTGTCACCATTTGTTGGTGTAGTCCAGACTAAGGTTCTTTTTAATACACAGAGACTCCAAAAGCATTGTAATGAAAGAATAACAAATTCCTCTCCTTTGATATTACGTCTTCAATTTGCACTTTCATTTGAGAGAGAGAGAGAGAGACAGAGCTCTGAATTTTATTAGATTGAAATTACCAATGTTAAAATAATAAAGTATGTATTTATTTGATTGATTACAAATAAAATTTGTTCATGAAGATTAATTGGGGTTGAAATCAATAAACATGAATATTGACTAATAATCAGATGCAACAGTTTTTTTTTTTCTTCGCGTCAAGAAATCATTTTGATGACAATATTCTTCTTTCAATGTTTTCTCTTTTTAAGATTGCATGATTCGAGGTAATTTGCCAAAATGACTTCAGCCAATTTCATTAGGAAATTTCATTTCACTTTTATTATTTTCCCACATCCAACAAAACCGCATTATAAAATATCCTCTCTGATGAACGGTCAATAAGTCATGCAGTTTAGGTATTGGATGTCATCTTTTGCCACGCACGTTATTAAAAGAAGAACAGATTTCCCTGTGTGGACAACTAGCCTCTTTGATGTGAGGCCATCATCAGCTCTGCTAAGCGATCAATCAAATATTATGGTAGCCATAATTTCTCCAACCCTCAATGCTGCAGGCGTTAAAACAGCTTTGAAATTAAGAAAATTGTGTCGTGATGTTTATAGTTGTTAAACTCACCAATAGAGTTGATTTTTAACCGTCTTTAACGGGTCTCTCTGGTCATCAGATGATAAATATCATTACAATTATAATATCTAAATTAAACATCTTTTAAAGTTCAATTTCATTTTTTTTTTCATATTTAGAACATAAATTAGCCATAAAACGAAACTAGTGTATGAAAAATGAAATACAATGGAGAATTTCGAAAACATTCTCTAAAAATGAATCATGAATTCATTATCAGACCTGGCAATCAATCAGGATTAATGAATATGGTTCGAAAACAAAAAGGAGGATACAAAACACTTTGCATCAATGAAATCTTTTGTGATGAAAAAGCCAAAGATGAGAAAACGGTAATCAATCTGACGCTGTAAACAATTCGATTCGTGAACAGGGCAAAAGCACGGACCTCTGAAAAACATCAGAGGCGCATGGGATCAGGTGCATAGACAGAGTTAGCATCCCCTCTCGACTGGTCACGCCCTTCGTGATCATTTCACATTATTTTCATATCATGTGTTTAGAAATACCGGAAAATGAAATTTGCTTTTCCATCTTTATGTCTAAATATTGATAATAAGAAAATATAATGGCTTCAAAGGGGTGAGAACTTCTTATCCAACCTTTTTTTCACACTTAGGTGGATGTTCCTAGATGTTGATGCAGATATATACCGATTCACTGTTTTTACTATATGACATACGTTAAATTATATATAGGGTACTTAATTGTTAGCCAATTGTTATCAGATGAGGGTCATCAATTAATGAGACGCGTACGCTATGACCATTTAGGACAACATTCAATGGAGTCTGTCTTAATTATAGCACCGACTTTTCTTACATTTGTATAGGTTTCAAACATTTGCATAAAATGTAATACGGTGGAGAAGATAGAAAGATTCGTAAATTTTTCATCAAAAGGACTTAAAATGCTTGTACAGAAGCAAAGCGTACTTGTAGAAATGTCAGAACTTTAAAAAAGACCATGAGATTACTTCTTTTTCAAATAAAAAAAAAATTATGTTTATCTTGAATAGAAATAGTTCACAATTACGGGAAATCTTAGAACCGCACCGAGCAACCTGACGTGGGCTAGAAACCCCCTCAAGAAATTAATCGTTAATTTTTTTGGCTGCCTAATTGAATTGAAACCTGATCCACAATTGATTGAAGGAATTTATTTTTTATATATGTTTCAGATTTTGTAAATTTATAATTCTTAATTAGAGAAATTGGTAATACCTGTCTTTACCTAAGAATTTCAGAATTCCAATTAGAAAAAAAAAATCCTGCGTCAGGAATCTGTAAACGGCAGTCAGATGAACTCTTTTATTGAATTTAGGCACAATTAACAGTTTTCAATACCCATCAATATTTACACAAAAAGAAAAACTTTGATTAACTTATGTGTTTCAGTGCTTGAATGAGACTGCTTTAATCATTTTCAAGAGGACAAATTTTGTCTTATGAATATATGTATTTGTTAGGTCTGATCATATATAATTATTATTCATACTCTTAAACTGGACCCCAAGACATCGGACAATTTTCTTAAAGCTCAGCAGTTTTGTTCCAACTTATACAACGTGTGTAGGAGGGATGTTCCATGGAGACTATAACTTTCAATTTGTATAGAAAATCTTCTCCAAAAATATAGATTTGTTCGTTATTCAACAGGAGCAATTTGACTACCGAGCCAGAGAAGTATAGAGCATTGGCTTACCCTTGGTTAGTGAACCGTCTGTTTATTGTAAATTTACATAGAGGCGGAAAATAGCAAAAGCTCGTTTAAAGTCACCAGGGTATTGTGCTCATTTCGTTTTTTTAGTATGGTCGATCATTTCATATCATATAATCTGCGGCGTAGTTTACTTTTTTTCCGTCTGTCTTGTATCTTACAAAGGGTCTTCCTCATTCTCTTAAATAAAAGCTTCCAATGTTAACCTTTTATATACAGCTGTAAATGGAACTTTTATTATAAATGAGATTAATTGATTCAAATAGCGGTTCTATCAATACTTACATTTGTATATTTGGATATTACCGTCAACTATGAACATGACTTTCAAGCGGAAGCTGATTAAAATGTTTATGGTCTAAATCTTACACAAATACAATTTAAATAAAAGAAAATTATCCTGCTATTATTGTTGCATTGTTATTACAAAGAAGACACCATCTTATAACAACTGCAACCCGTTAAAATAAATCATCTACAAAGTATGAATATTTGATATTTTAATCATGACACGAGACATGTAATTACCTTTGGAATACCTTTTCGGTCGTGTTTTATTTTACAAAGGTATATAAAGTGAAACTAGTGACTCTAATTGTCTTCATTAGAATATAGATGTATGCTTATGTGAA
The DNA here is from genome assembly GCF_033153115.1 of Saccostrea echinata. Taxonomy (NCBI): domain Eukaryota; kingdom Metazoa; phylum Mollusca; class Bivalvia; order Ostreida; family Ostreidae; genus Saccostrea; species Saccostrea echinata. The sequence goes on from NW_026889758.1 coordinate 16,179,134, forward strand.
TTCTACCCGAGTCTTTCGTGAAATAAAAACTAGATATTTTATCCTCTTGGACAGATGACCTTATACAAGTGCATACTTCTATAAGGGAGCAGTAATTATCTAAGGTCATCAATAAATCATAGCTCACAATAAACTAGAGAGGGTGGAATTAGATGTCAATCATAATGTATTCAATTAAATAATTTACCCTTTCATTTATCAAGTAACTCACTGCTTAGAGGTGAATGCATATTGATTTGTATCTAGAGATAAATGATTCTCGTAATTAATTCGAGATCATCACAATTTCCCAATAATATCGTTATTTAATCAAATTTCTTTAACCAATTATATGCAAGACTTATAAAACTTTTTTTTTTCAGAAAAAAAAAATTACATCTACATGTCCTTTTGGACAACAACAAAAAATTTCTGTTAGAACCAAGATCCACCCCTGAGTAGTAGAACTCTTTTACCGATACTATCTTTCGCTAATGCTATACCACTCATCAGTAGAAAACAACTTCATTCTAGATGGCAGCAACATGAAAACAGTGCCAAAAAGAGCAACACTTACCTGACACTTGGCAAAACAGCACAGAAATAGCAAGGACAGAGACCCACGCCCGTACAACCCATCTTCCGGGGCCAGAAACGCACCTTGACTCCTCCAAAAAAGTCCGGGAAAATCTGTATGTGTCCATTGAGTCCTCTCTACACGTCGATTGCATTCTTTGCGGCTCAATGTCAGCTCACTAATTGCCGGCGTCAATCACATCTTGGCAAAATACTTGAGCTTGATACAGTACCTTGCGTATTAGCATATTTCTATTTGTCTCCGAAGCATATTTTTAGCGAATATTCAAGTAAGCATCAAAGATTTGGTAATTTGTCTTAATCCGTGGTAGATAATAATCTATACCCCCGGCTTGATGCAAACATTCTCATTTCTTGGAGGAAATCGGTTCCCGATACGTGCTGCGGTCTTGGAGACCCGAAAAAGCGAGTGTGGTTAACACTGCGAAAAATTAATTACACAGTTAATTCTGTTTGCTGTAATGAATTATCTATAGGGAATTTATTCCCATCATCTTAATGGTCTTCTTACTAAACCACGTGGACTGTGGCATGTACAATACTTTGAAGCAACTCACCACCGCGTGACAACTGTTGCACTTTTTCAAATATTTGATCCCGCAAAGTTCTGAAAACATTGGAATTTAATGATAACAAATAAAGAATATTTAATCACATATCTTGAAGTTTCAACGATAATTTTCAAAAATTCTATCGTTTATGAAAAAACATGAATCCAATTAATTAAAACAGTATGAACTTCCTGAAATCATCACATTTCGAAAAAAATAATCTCCGTAAATAAAGATGACAATTCCCTTATTCACATATGAAATCATACATGTACACAGAATATTAATATTTGATGAATTCCATTGACACTGATTCCTTCCTCTATACGAGACCTCCGCTTCTGTCGACCAGAAATGAAACTGTGTGTTCGTTATCAGTACTGCATACGATATCCTCCTTCTCGGTGTAGAGGTTGAGATCACAGAGGCGGATTGCAATGATACAATGCCTTATTATAATTTCTGGATCATTGCGAATTGAAAATACACTGATAACATTATGTATTCACCGGAGACCTGTGTACCACACTATCTCCTTCTCCATCAAACATTTCGCCACCCGTGTGACTCGAGAATAATTTAACTTGTGTCCAAATATAAAGTTAGATTGCGTTTCAATGCAGCGTTAAGGTGTTGAGATTTTGTGATATCTTTTTATATAATCACACGGGGTCTTTCATTCGGTATTGTTATGAATCCTGTACATGTCACAATGGTATAACAGATGTGTGACTTTGTACCCCTAAGTAAATTTAATGGTGTTGATTCCAAATATTTGTTTTGTAATGAATGCTACTCTTAGCATTTTTTTTCTTTAAGGTTTTGGGTAGTACAGGGGTGTAATGAAAATGTAAACCCAAGAGAAGAAATTCACGTTCAGGTGAGAAACATAAACAGCTATATAAATGAGTAAAAGTTTTTGTCTTAAATTATTCAACATCCATATCATAATTATAGACTACTCCTTGAAATGATTCATGGATTAGATGAAAATTTATATAATACTTAAAGTAAATAACAAACATTTCACCGCGTATTATCGATACACCAATAAAAACATCTACAAATGGTGGGAATACAGCACAGTCAGTACAAACATATTTAACAATCTCCCACTTAAGATTCCGGCATCTGGTAAAAGAAGGTAGCTAACGGTCAATGAATTTGAAGAGGGCAATAATAAATATTTGACCTCAACACAAATATCAGTATTTTTGCACATTAAATATAATTGTGCGGTCAGAATGACCCCTTTGTTTGTTTCAAACATAAGTGCTTTGATACACCGAATAAAATCTGAACAGTAAAGCTAATTCGTGCATTTCCTCCTGAACTTGACAGTTTGAAAACACTTGAAACTTCTGTTGAATAGGCTGTAAGACTTAAGATTTATGGAAATGTCTGGGCTTTGTTGTGCGACCTTGCAGTAGGAAGAAAAGAGAATCAAATTATCAAGAAAAAGGAAATTTCAACACTTTTGTATCCAGGAACATTAATAATTATCAAATCCACATTAAGGGGGCTTTCCATGGATAACTAAAGGTTTACTTGAAAAATGCCGTCATTAAAAAGTTCTTTATAAGACTTTCCATTAAAATGTCAGGCGTATAGAAATGATAGAGGCATTTGTAGCGAATTATTTTCCGGCGAATCTTATGTCTTTGAGGTGCAGTTTTAGCTTGAATAATTGATCAAATGCAAGTCTGTGTGACTAAAATTTGAATTGCATGCTTTACGATGGATCACCTTATTTTATACAATTCTATTTTATTATTTTTGAATGCGAGTAGAGTCTACATACTAAGATTACATTTCCACAGTAGTTTGTGTAAATATTTTTCAGTTAATAAAACAGCAACAGGAATATTTTTCAAAGAAGAAAAAAGATTCAAGGAATTGTGGTCATTAACTTTCAGACAGTTGAAAAAAAGTCAAATTCAGATTTACAAATAATTTTATATCCATGCAATCAACTCCATAGAAATGTTTAAACGAGTAAACACTTAATATCTCATACGTTCAGTAGTACTTTTAAAGAACTGAGAACAAAAAACGTAAACGCGCCAGAGAAAAAAACACCCTAAGTACTTAAAGAACGCTTATGTTGATTAAAGTATTATTTTCAAAAACAGAACACAAACATACATGAACAAAAATCCACCCAAGTCTGACGACAAATTTAATAATATAGTTCCTTGCACTTGATACAACAGCATAATCTTTTTTTTTTTTTTTTTTTTGTCTCAAAGACGCTCCAAATTAGAAACATCTAATTAACAGACAATAAAATCTAATGGCATTTAGTGGTGCGAAAAATGCCAAATAGCTTCCTTACAAACAGTAAAGAGATTCTATCAGCTTCCATTCTTGGAGATAATTTATATCTACTTAAAACTAGTAATGATGGAACAATCAGTTCTTCCAGGAATAGCTTATACCTTTACTTTCAACATTTCAGTGCTTACACGTGAAACTTTTTCTGGTGCATACAGCATCATACACAGCTCTTTGAATTTTGTTCTCCATTCATACAATTGGAGATGGGTGCATCTGTTTGATAATGATGGAATGACAGTTCCTTGGTTCTCACATTTTACCACATGGCTGTGAGAATTTCCACTAATTACATCAAAGCATTCCCCGAAAGGTATCAGGAGCATGTATACCCCCAGGTAAACACTCGATTATCTCTATTCTGACAGGAACTTTTTAAAATTTATTTAAAACTTTGATTAATGTCTCTTATATACAGTTGTAACTTTGTTTGTGTTTTTTTTTCAGTGATGTATATTATGTTCTATACAGCTAAAGAGAAACAAGATAATATTTTAATAAGGGAATACAGTGACGGAAATTTGCTGAATGACATCTAAAACGATAATCCAAGACTCATCTCAGTATCAAACTCATGGGATTTTGACCATATTCTCTAATAGATCTACAATTTCGTGCAAACATTTTCACGCAAAGAGTTTTTTTTTTTTTGTCCTCGTAGATTTTGATTGATGGGTCTAACACGGTGGGTCTAAAAGAAATACCTAATACATCTCCATAAACAAGATTCGATGAAATCGTATTACCCCAGAAACTGAAAGATGTTAAACATTGGAGCACTCATAGAGTCATGATGTCTTTGTTTATTGCAGCATTAGATCAGTAAATATAAACTTGTATTCTAGATCTGAAACTGTTTATACCATTTGTCGTAACATCCACATTCCTGGAAAAATTCAATGGAAAAATATATCTTCTCAAGTATATAAAGTTTCGAAGAACTTAATATTGAAAAGTCTTGAAATTAAGAGATAAATGGACAGTAATGTTCTGCTAACTGTGTTTATATGATACCAAATATTTTTGAAAATTATTACTATTAATAGTTTTATTGAAACTTTATTAATATTCCACAACAAAAAAATAGTAAGCTACGTTACAAAAATAGCTTTAAATAATTTCTATACATGTATGTAAGGGTGTGCTTTGTCTAATAGTTTTATGCCTACAGTACTGATGCTGATCCAGGCTCAAGGTCATCACTAGAGATTCAGCGTCATGCTCAATGAACACATCTCATTTCGAATCTGGCAATGAAGCAAGTTTCTCTCCATCAAAAAGACATCAATATCAAATCGCAGATATACTTTCTAAAAAATACTCAGATGTTTTGTGGGAATAGCTCGAATAATCCGATCTCTTTTTTTAACCTGTACTCTTCTTCCTGTAGATCATCACAAAATACATCAGACTGGTTAATAAAAACAATATGATATCTATATTTACCGATAGTACATAGATCCTTTAATACAGTCTGTGAAGTGTAATAGCTTTCATTCAATGGGGTTTAGTTGTGAGGAATGGTATAAATAATACATGGATATAATATGTTGTAGAGTGTGTACTGTCCGTATCTCTATCAATTACTCTATTGGGAAAATTCCTTCAGGGGAATAAGCTGTTATAAAACAATACGTAATTTATTAATCCAACGAAGTACTGTGGTGTATGCATTCGATACAAGATCCCCATTAAACAATTTCATATTTGTTTGTTGTCTACTTCAAATAGTTTCTGTTAATCAAACTTTTTTTCAACACCAAAGTCAGTGTCCAATTCGATTTGTGAACCTGAAAAGCTGCATACATTTAAGTCCATAAACATCATTTGACTTGGATTACATTGAATTTCATTAGTCGCCTTTGTTTGGATGGTGCAAAGAAATTATTCTGGATTCATCATATTTAAAAAAAAAAGAAAGAAAAAAGATATTCCATTGCTTTACAATTCCAATAATTTAGATTAGCTGTAATAAATTACTACATTTATATATAGCAGAGTAATAAATATCCAATTGCATCCGATTATCATGTATTCTCCATATTCTGATATCTGCTTACTTCCGGGAAACACTTCTTTGACCAGACGTAGTCTAGGAAATTAAAAAGGCATATTAAGACAACCATGTAGTAGTGATGTACGTAATCGGACTATGAATCGTTCTACGTTTGTATGGTTATAGGGGTCTTTATTTGAAATTTATTATTATGGCGGTTACCTCCGCGTATATACGAGTACTGGTATATGAATACTTTTCTAAAGAAACAATATGGTTTCCCTCTATGACTCTTAGATCAAGGCATGCTGCATATGGAGGGCCTTCTTTACCAATAAAGTAGAAGGAGGGGATATTTGTTTATTAATTCTGTCACATAGTAATTTTACAAAATTAATTTACAATGTTACACAATTCGATTGTATAAAAAGAATCATTTTAATTACTTACTTTTTGACATATGCTTAAAATTATCTATCTAACAATTAATGTTTAGACAGTAAAAAGGAAATAGTCACTCAATATTTATTTAAGGAATTAGTGTCAATCCTTTGCCTCAAAGAGCGTCCGACTCGTATGTGTGATAATTGCGTAAATGTGTTAATTGAAGTTTGAGTGAATGCCGTATGTTGTGTGAGAGGGTCAGTTTTAGAACCGCCGTGGACAATAACGGACGTGAATATTAGATGTACTGGACATTCCTTCATCAAGAAAAACAATTTTACTCTGGACTATTCCGAGTTACCAAAACGTTTGTGTGTGTGTGTCCGTGTATGAGCATTTCAAATCGTCTTAGTTTTATGTAACTTTACTTGATTTATTTTCGGATATACAAACTTCTACATTTATATTTCGTAAATTATTTTTTAATAAATTTCATCACAAGTTCACTTATGTTAATTCTAAATAGAAAGGATTATCGAACCACAATTTAGTATATGATTAAACTGTTATTAAAAATTGATTACAGCAAATTTTTCTGTACGTTGTTTGACTGCAGTACCCGAGGATGCTTGTTTTTTTAATATCACTAGTCATGGGTCTTCTGTTCTGACTTTTTAAGATTTTTTTTATATGTATTTAAATATAAAACGTTGATCCCCTATGGTGGCCCCATCCTACCCCTGGAATCATTATTTGAACAAACTTCACAGATTAATATTGTCTGTATATTTACATTCTGAGATTAATATTGTCTGTAAATTTACGGGTACATGTATATTTTTAAGGTGATATTTAGGAAATCTCTCATCTTTACATTCCTTTTAATGAAATTTACTGAAAGTGTAAATATGTATTGCTAGATCATTTTCCCTTTTATTTCAAGTTAAATCTTATAATGGTATTATGTAAAATTCTTGAAAGTTTATTTTTAAGTTTTTATATATCAAAATCTGGAATTTCAGACAGTTTTTTTAAAGTAAACTCTGGATAGATAAACTTAATGATATTATCAGGGGAAAATCAATCAGGTTTCCTAAAATCATCCAACCGTTTTATCGCAAAAATAATCATGGATTTACTTATCTCAAATGTCTTTTACATTGATCCTTTCGGTGCAAATAAAACCTACTTCAGAAATTGATACTGCTTAAGGTCTTAAAGCGCCATCAATTGATTTAAGATATATTTTGGGATGAGAAAAAAGAGCTTAAATCCTCGCTCTCGATACGGTCCTCATCGATTTGATGAGAACAAATTCTCAAGCACCTAAAGGTGTTCAAACTCGTAAAAGACCGTTACGAGAGAGAGAGTTCTAAATTCATTGGAAGCAGCAACCATTATCAAAGGAAGAACGTCATTAGTTGACGATTGCCTAAGGTAGCAAATACAGTCTGTAAAGATGATAATAAGCATTTGTCAATAGTCTAACGTACATCTTCATACAATCAAGCCGAGAACAATCGTTATCTCTGTAATGATAACGATGTAGCTGTTCTCTAAGCTATCGTTATATATATCATCGAAGTTGATGATTATACTCACTTTATCATATTCTGGCGAGGTTAATTCTTCTGTTTTCTTATTCTCATTATTTGTTTGGTCGTGAGAGTCCATCATGTTGATTGATTTTCCGAGGAATGTCAATACAAATGCAAAAAGCTTTCTCGAATCATTTGTAAGGAAATAGAAAACACTTTCTACTTTCGTAAATCTTTTAATCTCTCAATTCCGTAGAACATTATATTAGGGTTAGATACGATGTGTGTATCCATCACTGATTCACAGCTGATTACGCACAGAGACACGGCTATACTCAAAGTTCATAATTAGATATGACTGTGGCTTTACGAATACACAATTATACATGCATCTTAAATATTAATTTGTTGAGTTGTTAAAAAGGCATTTATTTTACCAACACACGGGCACTTAAGTCTAAAAGAAAATCTCTTTCATTTTGTACAATTTTCAAGTAAGTTTTTCAAATAGTGGATCTTTTTGTGGAACTTTGTTGATAAGATGTCAAACACGTTTGTCATGCCATGCTTAGCTTGATTTAAGGTCAAGATCTAGTAAATGAAGAGTGCCTACAGATTTCTCAAATTTGAGAAGCAAATTCCTTTAATAATCTTTTACAATTGTAGCTAAATAAATTGAGGTGTATCGGGGCATAATTTTTAGATAAACGCAACGAAAAAACATATTTTAAACTGCCCTTTTCAATAAAAAATGAAGAAAATCAGGTATAAAAATGGGAGTTTTCTCCATCTCAGACAAACAAAATGTATCAATATTGCCTACAGTCTCTCAGTAAATGGGTTTTCATATCTTCTTGACCTCTTCTTTAAATTGATATCAAATTGAATATAGGTATCGGGGTTCCTTTCGAAATGACTTCAAATTGAATTCCATGAAAATGTGTCATTTTCTACTTAATTCTGTAATAGCCGTAAAATGCGGAAAAAAATAAGATTAAATAAATTATGACGTCATAATGGATCTAGCACCAAAAGACAGACTAAACTCATTTACTAGATCTTGACCTTAAGCAGTAAGAATTTATATTAAAAAAAACGATGCTAAAAATTATTGATTTCAATGCTTTGAACAATTAAAACAATAATGAATTTATATCTATGCAGATAACTGCAAACCATAATTAGGTTTTGAAAACTCTCCTCACATGTGACTTGAAAACCCGGATAAGAAAACTTGCATATTAACTGCAAAATTTCAGGAGTAGCAGTCATCGTAGCTGCAGAACTGTAGCTCTCTGCTTGAGAAAAATCGGACAGACAAAGCAGAGAGCTACAGATCCAAGCGTTGTAAAAACCTTCGATTTACGCCGCCGCTTTTTTGTCGCTCGCTTCGGATATTATATCTTGTATTTTATGCTCTCACCCGCTTTAAAAATAGTATCCGATAATTAACCATATATTTTACTCCTATTCTTGATACCTTATTTACCTTTCAAAGGTCCCAAACAGCCCTTAATGGTTTTGGAATGTCGGTTTAAAAAATCCCCATTCCGACGTCCATGTTTGGGGTCGTGCGAAAAAAAAATGTCTTTCAAAAAACATATACTTGCCGAGAAAATGTAAATAAAAAAATCAGGAGGTTCAAATAGCATGTATAATGTCTACAAAGAATACAATACGTATGTAAAAAAGAAATTAAATAAATAAAACTCGGGCGTGTTATTTTAGGATGACACCAACGTCGACGTCGGAATGCATTTTTTTTTTTACTGATATTCAAAAACCACACACGGCCGTCTGGAACCGTTGAAAGGTAAATAAAGTATCAGGAATATGAGTAAAATATATGGTTAATTATCGGATACTGTTTTTAAAGTGGGGGAAAGCATTAAATACAAGAAATAATACCCGAAGCGAGCGACAAAAAAGCGGCGGCATAAATCGAAGGTTTTTACAACGCTTGGATCTGTAGCTCTCTGCTTTGTCTGTCCGAATTTTCTCAAGCAGAGAGCTACAGTTCTGCAGCTACAGTCATCGGTGTCTCTTTTATCTATTACATTCATTCAATATAACTCTATAGAATTGATAATTCTTGCCAAACGAGACGTGAAATCCTTCATCGTTTCGGAAGCTGAGTCACACCTATGATGTGTTCAGGATTCAATTTTTCAATTACTGGGCACTGAAGAAGAACTGTCGTGACTAACTTGAATTGCTGGGACCATTATAATGGTGATAAAGCCATACAATCACTAAACTGAGATTCACGCTGGACCAGTCGACAATATCACAGTTTCTGTGATATCCTGAGCAAGTTAAAATGAATTAAGTCAGTATAATCAATGTAAAACCATAGCATTAGATTCTAATTCAGGCAAAAGAGGATTTCTACTTTTCATTTTAAGGCAGTTTTCAAAAGAGACAAGATTGTATTACTTCCTCGCTCTCGTTTATGATTACATAACACACGCTGTTTATAATTCTAGATTATCCTCAGTGAAATATTGATTATGTTTATAGAAATAATCAAAATTTTGTAATTTTTTGTGTGAATATTAACGATCGTACAATATGATAATCTGTTCTTAATATTTGCAAATACAGGTGAAAACAACCATGATGACCAAATGTCATTAACAATTTTGTAACATGTCTCATCTCTTTGTTGCTTCAAGAAGAATTGAGAAGCAATGTTTTTTTTTTATAACATTACTATGTATGCAGAAAGCAGTATCTGCTTCTTGAAAATCATCTTTGAACATATGCTTTGAGGCCAGCAGAAACCGGTCTCTGTAGTAAGATAGTGTGTCAAATTCCCCGGAACCGCTAATGTTTCTTTTTAATTACCGGGTCCTTGATCACAGCCCATTTAGCTAATGAAGATGTCGATTTTGAGTAATGGTCTGTACACAGTAAGTATAACAAGGCGAAATCAACTTTCCGGAAGTCTAATTAACGGAAGTCAAAAGAAAAAGACCTATCGGATGATGAATGTGAAAGCTGTTCAAAACAAAACAATGTGGATAAACTGCTCAATTTCAGATAATTGTTTAAGAAATAAACTCAAGTATTCCTTAAAATTGAATCCCTGTACCAGCAAGAAACAATTTTTTGAATATACTTATTGTATATCTTTCAAAGAGATAAAAAGCTAGTTGAATGTCCACACTTTTTCTATTTCATGATTTCTACAGTTCTTGTGGAGCCATGACAATGATATCTTACTAGTGGAAGGTACATAACATTGTATAACATATAAGTTTTTTTCGATTAAGAAAAAGAAATACCTTTGAAAAACATTCATAGTATATCTAAAATATTTAAAGAGACGAGGAAAAATAAATGATTTTTATCTAACTTACGCATGTTATTGTCATTTTATAGTTTTGTTGTCCAAAGCATGAAAAGGTTTCTTGTATTTCTTGTCAAAGTAACCTAAGATCAATAAGGAATTTTTATGGTTTCATAGGAATTTTGTGAGCAGAAAATCACAAAGTACATGACACAAAGCTTGAATAACTATGTCGATAATGAAAATTTAGCAAATGATCAATGGCTTGAGATTCTGTTTGAGATGATATTCGTGTCTCAAGTACACTATCCTAGGATCCTAGTGTTGAAATAAACTCAAGCTGAAATACTATTACTAGGCCTTGACATCGGATTATACACTTCTGAAAGGAAACCCAAGCGGAAATACTATAATTACTAGACCTTAACTGCGGATTATACACCTGAAAGGAAACCCAATCGAAAACTTTTTGACATCATAGACAGCCTGCTTTTTCAATAAAAATGGTACTCGGAAATTTACTTACCTTTTCATTGACATTTACAATGTTATCTTGTTAAAAACATTCTGATTGCACAAACATGTACTCTGAGGTTGATATTAAAAAGATGCTCGAGTTTCTGATTGACAATATCTATGTAGTTTTTAGAGATCAGGTCTTCCAACAATCTGTCGGAATTCCCATGGGTACCAATTGCGCCCTGTTATTAGCAGACTTATTTTGTACTCATATGAAGCAGAATTTATTCAAAAGCTTGTACATGAGAAGAAGAAAACACTTGTGGCCTTCAACTCGACATTTAGATACACATGTGTATAAAGACAATAGTTACTTCCATTCATATGTCGACTCAATATATCCAAGTTAACCTAAAATAAAAGATACCACAGGGTCTGACACATCTGTTTCATATTTGGATATTATATTAGAATAAGACGTTAATGGTAATCTAACAACAAAGCTTTATGATAAACATAACGACTTCAACTTTTCTATTGTCAACTTTCCTTACTTATGTAGCAATATACCCTTATCACCTGCATAATTTATGGTCTCACAGTTGATTCGACATGCAAGAGCATGCTCTACGTATGAACAATTTCTAAAACGAGGCAAGCTGTTAATAAACAAGTTGATGAAACAAGAATATCAACAGTCTCGTTTAAAGTCACCATTTTGCAAGTCGATATAATGACCTTGTCAGCAAATACAATCTATCATTATGTCAAATGCTGACTGACGTTTTTCATACTAATTGTAAGGCAATAATTTACACATTGAAGTTTCTACAGATTTTTTCGTTTTCCTGACAAGAAGCACACGGCGGTTGTGACCTATCGGCAGGGGATGCTTACTCCTCCGTGGCACTTGATCCCACCTCTGATGCTTTTAGATGTCCGTGTTTGCTCTGCTCCTGATTTGTATTCTTTTATGGATTCTTGAGCTTAGTACTGTTCGTTATCTCTATATTTGATACTCAAGCAGAAATACTTTTACAAGGCCTTCATTTCAGATTATACATTTCCGGAAGGAGACTCAAGCGGAAATACATGCACTGTAACTAAACCTAGACTTTAAATTACACACTTCTAGAAGAAAATCAAACGGAACTACCATAACTAGACCTAGACTTCTTCTTCACACTTCTAGAAGGAGATACCACAACATGATTGGATATAATTCCTTCTTTCACAATTTTGCCATCGTTGCATTGGCTATATAAATCAATTTCTTCATGTAGAAATGAAAAAAAAAAATATCGCATATTGTGAAAGCCGCAGGCTTTCATCAATTATACTACTCGTTTTATAGTTTCATTTCTCGATGAATAAAATGATTTATATAGTCAATGTGAAAATTCAATTAAGTGACAAAGATTAACTAGCTTCTTCTTAAGTATCCTCATAAGTAGAAGCAGCTGTGTTGAAAAATGCAGCACCATTCAGCAATGCACGATTCTGCCTGGCCCTTTTCTTGAATATTTCATACATGGTTGTTCTTTATATCAGCTTTTACTAGTAATGAACATTATAAAATATATGTTATAGAATTGTTCGATGCACACTACAGCAAACTTTTCTTTTTTGTCTTTTTACGAGCTAGCGACATCACATCGAGTGGAGTTCGCGAGAAAAATTGCAAGGAATGAATTTATGTTCTGCATGTTGAATAATATGCGATAGTCAATACCCTATTTCTATTACTTATATACAGACGAAGACTTTATTTAGATAAGGCAATAAAGAGTGCTCACATAAAAAAAATCTCGAAGTATCGGAGAAACATCAATTCATTCATCACTGGTTCTTGTTAATTTTTAATATAACTAAATTTATCTTTCCATTTAGCTATGGTTTTCACAGTTTTAGACTAAAAACGTATTCTTTCAAATATGGATTGAGAAACGATTTGAGGAAGCTTGGTTATAATTCTTCAAATAAAATCACTTTTTTTTTTGGCTTACGTAAATGACTAACAAGATGTACGTTGATCAATTGTGCCTTATTTTTTATTTATTTTTCTTTTTTAATGAAACAAAACGTTTAAATGCAATATCTATTGTCTTAAAAATGCTCAACATTTTTATATTTAAATATTTCATCTAGATAAGAGCGAAAATTACGCTTTACTTTCTTTTGAACTTCATTCGACAATATATATGAATAGGTAAAGCAAACCTGTGCGCGGAAGTCAAAACACGTGTTCAGAAGAACCGTTCAAATAAAAACTTGTGGCACGTGTTCTCTTCATTGTTATGGCCTGTTAGAGTTCTATTCTGCTCTAATAATACACAGATATCTTTGACGGAAAACATAAGTTTTTAAAGATAATGATGATGCAAACATGAGTGTAAGATGTTAAATGCAGCAATTTCTAATGGCAAACAGACAAATAACCATGAACTCGTGGAATGATATTCATCAATTGAAAGCAGCTCCTTTGATCCGTAAGGTTGATTATCTGCAGTGTATCCAATGTTAAGTATGTGTTACCTGTCATTACGTCAGCTTCTTCAGGTAAAAACAGATATCCCCATGTGGCTCTACAGTGATGCCTTAAAGGCACCGATATATAGTGATTTACATAAATCCCTATAATTTTAGGATTTAACTTTTCTAATACGATACTTTGTTGATATTCTTTTATTTCCCAATTCTTTAACTAAGCGTATCTCAACATGTATATTTTTTACAGAATGAGCACTTTATCCACAATCTTGTATTATTATCATTAATCATTTACAGATACAGTTACTCGAAACAGTTCATACTTCCCGAATATCTGAAATTATTTCTATATTTAAACCGTGTTCAGCCGTCTGGTCGTCACATTTCTTTTTAAATGCATCTCTCATTGTTAAAAAGGTTGTAAGACATTATCAACAGCGCTTATATGTAAATGATCTAGGATCAAAAACCATGAAAAAAAAATTCTTTATTTATTGCTCCATTTCTAACGTTAACGTTGGTGCAAATGTCTCTGTACAAATTATGAAGTTTTTGTAACGTTTTCTTTATAGACTACATAAATTATACGGGCTTTGTCAACCTTCCTAGATAATATCATTGATGGTGATGAACGCATTTCTAAATAAATCACGAGGGACATTAAAGGACATGCACAAGTTGAAGGATTCAGACCAGGTTAGCATTGATCTAGCCTTGGGCGATATTCACTGATAAGTGATATGGCCGAGAGTGGAAAACTTTGATCATGCGCATTGACTCCGTGTGTGGGATATTTAAATTTCATCCTTGTGAATCACAGCTGGCCATTTGCTTTAAAATACATTATTTATTTCATTTTATACTCTTTTGAAAAAAAAATTTAATTTTAACATAGTAACTTTTCATCTTCCGAAGTAAATTTAGTAAGTAAGAAGTATTTTTTTTCTAATATGATAAAACGTAATAAAAAATTTCCTAGCAGGTAAGAATCGGATTATCAACGTATGTGTCTTAATAAAACATTATCGAAATGCAATTTTAAAAAAAGAACACAAGGAGTTGCAAGGATCTCTACTTACAGAAAGTGGACTGCTGCAAGAAAGGGAATTAAGGATTTTCGAGGACTATTTAAATACTAATTATGGGTTTTTGATAGGAATAAGACAGTGTAACAGATGTGAACTGTCCACGAATAATTTATATAATTGTCATTTTAAAACTTCACTACGGCATTGAAGGCAGTTCTTCCCTTAAAGAAACTTTACCAATGGGTCAAAGATAAACCAATTATCAAAATTTTTAGAAAAAATGGACATTTATAAGATTCCTCTTTACGTAAATTTTGATGTTTCAAGATTGAAAATTATATATATGCTTGTTCATATGTATTCCAATTCTTTTTATGAATGTCTAAGATAATTCAACTTATCTTCCTGCAAGATTTGAGTATCCTTTATAGCGATATTGATTATTTCAATAGATTTCAATAGATTTGATATTATGCTCTGATGTTTTACTTATTTTTATGGCAATTTTTGCTAGAGCTCGGAATCTATTCTGGACAAAAAAGAAGAAATTTTGTAAGATTCTTAATGATCAAATTGAGAATTGTAAGATGCTGGATTCCTCATTTACTCAAAAACTTCTTCACCAGAAGAAAAATTTTGCAGTAGCCTTCAATTTGACATTAAAATACATCGACAACGTTTTATCAATTAACAATTTTAATTATTTTCATTCATATCTTGACTAAATATATCTCAGTAAACTCGAACTAACAGACGCAACAGAGTCTGCAGTCTGTTTAATATTTTGATGTTTGTATTGACTGTTAACGGCCAACTAACAACTAAATGTATGACAAACGTGATGCCTCTAGCTTTTCAATCGTCTTTTCCCCCTATTTATGATGTAATATTCCAATATCACCTTATATGGTGTTTATATCTCCCAGCTGATTCGGTACGCAAGAGCATGTTCTGAGCACTATCAACTTTTAATCGAGGCAGTCTACCTACAAAAAAGTTTATGTAACAAGGCTTTCAACTACTGTATAAAGACAACATTTTTGCAAATTCTATGGTCCATATAAAGACCTTGTTTGTAATTATTACGTTTGTAAATACAACCTATTGTTGGATGGTATTTTGACTGACATGTTACATTGTAATTATTAGGTCATTGTTTTTATACTCACTTTGTCTACGGATTACTCGTTTTACCTGATTTTTACCTGATTTTTACCTGATTTACAGAAGTTTCATTGCGGTTGTGACCGATCGACAGGGGATGCTTGCCTCTCCTAGGCATCTGATTAATCTCAAAGTACTTGTGTGAGAATCAGAATGGCTTTTAGAAAGAAGGATTGTAGATGACCAATCACAGGGTATAAAAATTAGTGAGATCCATTTTTTGTCGCCTGCAGATCAGAGTGACACTTAGGGATCACTTACCCGTCGTCCGTCTGTCTCTTCGTCTGTCAATCCCAGGGCCGTAGCAACGGTTTCAAAAGTGGGGTGGGGCAACATCCCAAAAAATCTGACAAGCAATAAGAACCTATTAATCTGTCCAAATCCGGGAATTTGCCAGTGCTCGACCTTACAGCAACAAATCCAACATCAAAAGGAAATTTTACTATAACAAAATACTATACTCAGAAAAAAGTGGCGCCCTCCTGGTCCCCCGCGTTCTACGAGCCTGAAACCTGAAATCTTGAGAAATGTAAGTGATATGGATTTAATATTTTGGTCTTGTATTGCTCGGCACTGTGGCTTTTGTAAAATACCATTATTACCTACCCCGTAACCTTTCAACTTAACTTTTAACTTACTTTTCAAAATAGCTTTTTATTCCGATATACGGCATATTTTTTTTGGACATTTGAAAGGTACATCTGTGCTATTAAGCATGTGCACTGTCTGTCATAAGACATTATGAAAAACAGTCCACTTGACCTTTTTTTTTTTTTTTTTTTTTTTTTTTTAATAAATATTTTTATTTTTCAATAACATACAACATATTTTTGAGGCAAAACTTCCTCAGAAGCCCTCCGTAGATACCTCACCTGGGGTGCCAGGAGCTCCCTGGATTGGTAATTTATTTCGTTTATAAATTATTGAATATTTCCATAATATATTTGAAAACAGCATAAAAAAGACAGATAAACATCATTGTGTGAATAATGCAATTATTACGGACATATATCTTTACACAGTTTACATTTTCTGAGGACATAGTCACATAGATCATATTGAAATTTGAAAAAAATCATAATATTAAATACAAAGAAAAATATTTGTCAATTGTAAATAGTAAAATTGACTATAATGATGATTTCATAAATATATATCATTGGAGAAGCACTCACATTCAACCGGAGGTAAAATAACATCTAAAGAGTCCATCCACATTACCTCCAGGTTGATTTTATAACAGGATGACTGACCCACCCTGCAGTGAGTGTTCATTTAAAATAAAATTAAAAAGAGTTAACAATTTATAATTTCAAAGACAAATTTTGAAAGTAAATTCCATCATTAGTATTTTTCATAATTTTCATAACATTTGCATAGGACCAGAGTCTTTTAAAGCATGTATCAGAGAATTTTCACTTTCTTCAATATTATCAATTCGACAAAACATTTTGTGTTTATATATTTTATATGCAATAAAAGAGAAAAGTTTATTGTATAGTCTTATTGTGTTGTTTTGTACAAAGCAGAACCCGATAACAATGTGTTTCCAATGAACAGGAAAACCAACATATTCACTGACTGTGCTCCATATTTGAGAAACATTTTTACAATCAAAAATTAAGTGTCTTGTATTCTCCAATTGATTTTGACAAATTTTACAATATTTGTTTATTTGTCTATTCCATTTACTTAAAAATAAATTGTTGCATAGTATATTATTTAGTAGCTTGTAATTAAATTCGGCTAACTTTTTGTCCTCCATTAATTTTATTTTAGGTAAATAAACATTTTCCCAGTCCGAATTATTTGTTATTTGGAATTCGATATTAAGTTTACTTTGAGAGCATGGAGTTTGTAATTTTTCCTTTTTTAATTTAGAGTAGAAAAATTTGGTGTTTTGTTTTTTAAGGGTTAAGATAGGATTATCTATTTTGATGAAGTTTATCTTCGAATAATCAAATATTTGTTCGTATTTTATAAATACTGTCTTGATTATCATATATTCACAAAGCCAGTTACTTTTGTTTTTAATAACACAAGAAAGATCGTCTAAAGATTTTAAATTTCCATTTTCATTAAATAAGTGCTTTGTATATAAGATTCCACTGTTCACCCAGTTTTGAAAGCAAAATGATTTTCCCTTGTAGGTAAAGATCTTATTGGACCAAATAGGTTGTGTCAAAAATGTGTGTGCTGTATCTAGTTTTGTGTTTTCTTCGCAAAGGTTAAAGCATGAAAAAACTTCTTTATAAAAAAGTGGCATGTGTTGAACAATATCAAATCTTTTTATAACTGTTTCTGATGTAATTAAAAGATACTGCAAATCAATACCTAGAGCTTTACAAAAGCTGTTTACAAAGTCCTTTATCACATGCTTGGTTAACAGCAGTCTAGGAACCCAGGCTGCTTTTAATGCCTTAAGTTTTGATTCTATATCTGTCAAACCTATGCCACCCTCAGTTATTTCCCCTATCACAGTATCACCGTATTTCTTTTTATTCGTTCATTTTTATTCCAAATAAAATTGAAAATTAATTTATTTAACTTTTTTTTTTTACATATTCTTTATCTGGTAGTTCTAGTATTGTGGCCTTATAAATCAATTTAGGAATAGCTAAGGTATTTATTACAGCACATTTGCTAAAAAGTGTTAATTTTCTTTTCTTCCAAGACTCAAATAAAGTTTCTATTTCATGATATATTTTCATCCAATTTTTATTGTAGCATTCTATCCTATCATGTCCTAGGTATATTCCTAAACATTTCACTGCATGATTTGTTATATTTATACCTTCCACATCGTTATATTGACCTTGACCTTTGACCTACTTTTCAAAAATACTACAAACAGTTAATTAATATTTTGTCCTGAATTTTGAGAAGCAAGGAACTTCAATAACGAGCATATATATTACATATTTATGAGCTTACGACAGTGTACTTTTAAACTGTATGATATATATAGTTACCAAAAAATTGTAAATACTATGAAAATACATCGGGATCGGTAACCGAAATGGATCTTGCTTCAACTTAAGTTGTAGACGGGCAATTACAGTAAAGACAGACTGAAGTCTCTTCTGTCGGACTGAATTAAACACGTACGAATAACATACATAAATAATACTTTCTAATAATTTCAATTTCATTTTAGCTTTGGGGGTTGAGGAATTATTTCACACTTAATTATGGTATTACTGTATATTTTGTCTATGCAGGCAAATGAACTATACTTCTAATATGCCAAAAATTACTAACCACTCTTAGATTTTATTCATATCTTTAACAAGAGGCCCATGGGCCACATCGCTCCCCTGAGCACATTGGCTAGGAGAAAAAAAGCAAAAATCAGTTCAGTATTGAAAAATTTACAGGGGGGAGGGGGGAAATTTTAAACTACCTGATGATGCTTTCATATCAATATAACAAATGGCTTTGCTATCCTTGAGCAGAAGAATTTTTCCCATACATTCATTTGTAAAAATTTGATCCTCCATTGTGCCCCCACCCTACCCCTGGGGGCCCTGATTTGAACAAACTTGAATCTACACTACCTGAGAATGCTTCCATTTAAATATGACCAGTCATGACTTTGCTGATCTTGAGAGGAAGATTTTTAAAGTTTTTTCTATATACTTTTATGAAAAACTTTGATCCCCCATTGTGGCCCCATACTATCCCCCCCCGGGGGGGTTGTCATGATTTGAACAAACTTGAATCTACACTACCTGAGGATGCTTCCATATAAATATGACCAATCATGGCTTTACTGTTCTTAAGAAGAAGATTTTTAAAGATATTTTCCTATATATATCTATGTAGAACTTTGATCCCCCATTGTGGCCCCATCCTACCCCCGGGGGTCATGATTTGAACAAACTTGAATCTACACCACCTGAGGATGTTTCCCTATAAATATGACCAATCATGGCTTTACTGTTCTTAAGAAGAAGATTTTTAAAGATATTTTCCTATATATTACTATGTAAAACTTTGATCCCCCATTGTGGCCCCACCCGACCCCCGGGGGTCATGATTTGAACAACCTTGAATCTACACCACCTGAGGATGCTTCCGTATAAATATGACCAATCAAGGCTTTACTGTTCTTAAGAAGAAGATTTTTAAAGATATTTTCCTATATATGTCTATGTAGAACTTTGATCCCCCATTGTGGCCCCACCCTAACCCCGGGGGTCATGATTTGAACAAACTTGAATCTACACCACCTCAGGATGTTTCCATATAAATATGACCAATCATGGCTTTACTGTTCTTAAGAAGAAGATTTTTAAAGATATTTTCCTATATATGTCTATGTAAAACTTTGATCCCTCATTGTGGCCCCACCCTAACCCCGGGGGTCATGATTTGAACAAACTTGAATCTACACCACCTCAGGATGCTTCCCTATAAATATGACCAATCATGGCTTTACTGTTCTTAAGAAGAAGATTTTTAAAGATATTTTCCTATATATGTCTATGTAGAACTTTGATCCCCCATTGTGGCCCCACCCTACCCCCGGGGGTCATGATTTGAACAAACTTGAATCTTCACCACCTCAGGATGTTTCCATAAAAATATGACCAATCATGGCTTTACTGTTCTTAAGAAGAAGATTTTTAAAGATATTTTCCTATATATGTCTATGTAGAACTTTGATCCCCCATTGTGGCCCACCCTACCCCCGGGGGTCATGATTTGAACAAACTTAAATCTACACCACCTAAGGATGTTTCCCTATAAATATGACCAATCATGGCTTTACTGTTCTTAAGAAGAAGATTTTTAAAGATATTTTCCTATATATATTTATGTAGAACTTTGATCCCCCATTGTCGCCCCACCCTACCCCCGGGGGTCATGATTTGAACAAACTTGAATCTACACCACCTGAGGATGTTTCCACATAAGTTTCATCTTTCCTGGTCCAGTGGTTCTTGAGAAGAAGATTTTTAAATGATGCCATTATTTTTTCACTAATTCCTAATTATCTCCCCTTGAAAGAGGGCGTGGCCCTTCATTTGAACAAACTTGAATTCCCTTCACCCAAGGATACTTTGTGGCAATTTTGGTTGAATTTGGCCCAGTGGTTCTTGAGAAGAAGTCGAAAATGTGAAAAGTTTACAGACGGACAGACGGACGGACGGACAGACGGACGACGGACAAAAAGTGATCAGAAAAGCTCACTTGAGCCTTCGGCTCAGGTGAGCTAATGATGCTATAGCAGGCAACACATGCATTCCTTGGAACACTCTAGTTATTGAAAAGCAGTTGTCTGGTCTTTAAATTCATCGTGGAGAATGGTTGTTTAAAGTGTTGAAAAATGATTTTTGCAAAATTTTGTGATTTTAAGTTTTCTGAAAGTTCTTTGAGGTTTTTTTTTAGTATCCAGATTTGGTTAACACACTCCTCGAATATATTGTTGCACAGCACTTATGAAGTTTCTCCTTCACTACTTTTAATATTTTCATGAGGAGTAAAGAAATAGGCTTGGTAGAACATTCACTAGATCCCGCTATGTGTCTTTGTAAGAATTTTATGAAGATTTGGAGTATAGATATTTTAATTCAAATTCAATTAAGTTGTAGAGAATATTAAAAATATTATCAATTGACATATGATGTTGAAGAATCACTTACTATGCTTTAGTCAACAGCAATTTTTTATTTGCAAAGTATATTCGCATTCAAGACAACTTTTGCATTTTCTCTGAAAAAAAAATACAAAAAAATTCATTTAATTAAGAGCTTACATCGATCTCTCAGTGCTGAAATCATATTTCAAAAGAGAAAATTTAAAAGATCAAATTAATAAAAAAAAATTTATTGTAGTATATCTGCTTAATTTCTATATAAATTTTATTTCCTTATATCATGCTTTCACGAGAATTTTGACCTCGAACTTCAGAAATTGAACCCCCCCCCCCCGTTTTTTTTTTTTTTTTTTTTTTTTTTTACCTCACTTCATTTGACAGAAAATGTCTAGATAAGTAGTTACAACTCAAGAAATTATTTTTGTAACAATTCAATATGATACTTGAATTAGATAAAAAGATTTACGTCCTTTATCCCTTATTAATTCAAGTGAAATACTAAGATGAGGAAATATTCCGATTAAGAAAAGATAAATGTAGCCATTAGAATTGTTCCGCGCCATTACAAACATAGAGCAGAGCTATCTGGGGGAAAACAAAATATGGAGACCGTGAAAACCGTTGTCTGTCAGAGTATTTTATTACTATTATATCTGCAGTACCAGATTGAGTGTCAAACGAACGAAAGAAGAGCACTTGACCCAACATTCTCTTGTAAATTATAATAACCATTCTTTGTATTTTAATCACTGAAGTGAATGTCTACTAGACATTTTTTTATCACAACAAAGATCCCCATTGAAAACCGTTATATTTGAGACAATGTTTATGATGAAATGTTTATTTCATCATTCGATCTGAAATCTTTCTCTGTATTTTCGTTCCTTTCGATGGTAAATTCTCATATCTATTTTCATATTTTTGAATGAAAATTACTGTCATCACAATGTAAATCACTGTTATCATTATTTTAATGTTCTTTTTACCTCCACTTGTAAATTTATAATTTATAACATGTTCTTTATAAAAGTTGATTGATGTGAATCTCACTGATTGTTCCTCGACTGCAAATAAAATTGTTTACACAGGTTCAAAGTTTATTAAAAGTGAAAACATCTTTTTTTCATTGGAAGTTAAAATGTACAAAAGCATCTTTAAATGCAGTGTGTATCATTTGCATTATTTGAAAAATTAACAATATATAATACAAATATTTGTAGATAATGAAGACAAAATTAATGTTTCCCATGCATCGGGATACATGAATTTTCGTCGTTTTATGGCTTGCGGCATTAGAGACTAATACCATTAACTCTTAGAATAATCACCCTCAACTTCACAATCGGTAAAACACAAATGTTTCCAGACGTAAAACAGACGCATGATTCTTGCAGCCAAAAGCCGAAAACAACCACTTGTTTTAGCTCTGGCAGAGATACTCTGATGTTGAACTTATGACCTTAAATCAATTACGTCATATATTCAATGTCTAAAGCATGGGCAATGTCAACTCTTTTACCTGTAAAGAAATAATTATAATAAGAAATAATAAGGAGACACTTCCCTTCAACTTTTGTCGGGTCTTATAATAACTAAATAATCAAAAATTTAAAAAAAAAAGTTTGCTAATACATGTATAATATTCCGCAAGAGGAACACTATAATTCAAGATAAATGTATAACGTCACGATTACAATTGAAAAGCGCTGGGGTATACATCTTCCTAGAATCTATCGGTCTGGAGCGAGAAAACCTTTATTTCATCTCTTGTGATGAGCAGCGATGAATGACCAATTTAATCTTTGTTTATATACAAAATTGCATAATTTTCTTAAAAAAAGGTTTTAATTGATTTTGTAAAAATCCAATATTTTCAGTCGTCCTTTTTTATGATAAAACAGCGAAATAAAAAGTTACTCGTTATGTGTGTAACCTTGACCTTGTCATTTGGCATTATTTTGCCTCGGATGTAGGCCTGACTTTGTTATAAATACTAAGTGGTTAGACAATTATCTCCTGCATATAGTCATTTCCGGATAAATTGAAAAATCCGTAGACAATTTAGTGTGAAAATAATGGTCTAACAATGTATGAAAGACTTCAGTTAACATTCATCCATAGAATTTGCGAAATGTTGACTTTAAACGAGATTGCTGATACCCTTATATCATCAACTTATTTGTCATTAGCCTGTCTTCTTTTAGAAATCATTCGGGGGACATAAACTCCATATGCAGGTGATAATGGTATATTGCGACATAGATAAGGAAAGCGGACGATAGAAAAGTTAAAGTCGTCAGGTTTATCATAAATTTTAATTGCTAGATTGTCATCAATGCCTTTCTCTAGTAAAATATCCAAGTACGAAACAGATGTGTTTGACTCTGTGGTGTCTTTTTGCTAGTTCAGTGCATGAGATGATATATAAAGATAACGAACAGTAAATCAAGCTCAAAAGTCTAATGGAACAATATAAATCAGGAGCAAAGCAAACACGGATTCCTAAAAAAAATCAGAGGTTGGATCAGGTGCCATGAAGGAGTAAGCATCCCCTGTCCACCCGTCATATCGGACTTTTGCGAGAAGCGCTGACGTTTACAGGTGACGGCTTACTTTTACACAAGGACAATATACAGAAGCTCTTTTGCGATATAAATATTTAGTTTAAAGTTAATTAAAAGAGATGATGAGTCATTTCAAAGCACATAATACGTTGTCTAGGAAGGGAACGGAAACCACCCTATCCTCAACCCCCTATCCTCCCTCATTGACCAACTCCTGCCTAGTTTTTCTTCCGGAATGTGTTTTTCCTCTTTATTTGATTACTTTAGAAAAAGAGATAGAAAGGAGACACTGCCCCTCAAAAATCATGTTATTCTGTCTCCCGTCATCTCTGTGTTGATTGTATACTGTCCGGTAAATTATGTTAGCGACCCTAACATCATACCTATAACCACTTTTAAAGTTTTCTTATCCATTATCAATTCAGGACCTCCGTACATAACGCAGGTTTAAATGTCAAAGTAAGCCATCGATTGTTAAAGTCAGTGCTTCTCGCAAAAGTCTAGTGAGCTGTTTGCTCCTTGTCATTCTCGGGCAAACAGAACAATCCGTAGACAATTCAGTGTAAAAATAATGGCCTTACAATTTGTATGTATGTAGTTCAGTGGGATAAATCGAATCAACGTAAGAATGAAGACGAAGGTAATTGAAGGTCACAGCAATATACTTCTTCTTTTCAGATAGATTTTTTAAAATAAATTCTGCTTCATATGAATACAAAAATAAGCCTGCTAAAAACGGGCACAATTAGTGCCCAGGGAAATTCAAACAGATATTGTCGGCAGATTAGGTGTCCGTTTTACAAAAGAACTTACGACTAAGACCAAAAACTTACGTTCATCGTAAATTTTTGCAAAATAAATGATTCTGTTTGAAATTGCTAGCATAAAAATATCTCAATAAATTACTTTTAAATAAAATAAAACTATTTTAAAATTAACGATAACTAGAATGTAATAAGCAGAATTAAATTTTGGCCTTAGTCGTAAGTCTTTTAGTAAAACGGGCCCCTGGTCTCCAAACACTACATAGATATTGTCAATGAGAAACTCAAGCATCATTTAAATATCATGCTCGGGGTGCTTGTGTGTAGAATCAGAATGATTCTTAACAAAATAAGTTTGCAGTCGACCAATGACAAGGTATGCAAATAGGACAGTTCAGCTTATTGTTACTTTGTAATTTTTATAGTTCATGAAGTAGCTTTGCTTTACGAACTGGTTTTTTTTTCCATACTAAGTGAGACTGAATAATCGCTTATGTCAAATCAGTCTGACTTCTTTTCAATTTTCATCTAATATTCATTAATATAAATTTTGTTGGTATTATGTTAAGCATTTATGTTTAATCACTATACCTTAGAGAAAATTTGTCTGAATTCTTACGTTACAATAAGTCATTTGTTAGCTTATGACGTTCTATTCATGTATGTTCAGAAGTTCAATAATAACTGGCTATGGAATACTAGTAGACGTCTAGAAATTCTAAAATAAAATTAACCTAGATTACAAATCAGAGTCTTCTCTTTGCGGATGGTAGATAAATTATATAAAGCAATTTGTTTTAAAAAATGATATCAGTTCAAATCTACTTTAAGGAGAAGAACAATTTGTCTTCGTAAATTCTTGAAAGAGTAAAAGTCCTCAAAATAATTCAATCTTCAAAAGATAGAAATAAATGATGTTAAAACTCCGGAACTGATATTTCAGAGATATTATTTAATTGCTATGGTTCTACAAGAAGAGTGCACATAGAGCAGATATTTTCTTTGAGACCTCTTACATCATTCTAACACATTTTCATCTGACGATTAATAATTGTTACCATTTCTTGTTTTTCAGTTTAAAATCCGCGACCAAAAATATTTCAGAATATCATTAAAAGTGAAAGTCTTAGAGTTTTTAATAGAACTCAATCGTGCCTAAAAAACAAGTGTTTTCGTTTAAACTAGATTTATCGCTTTACAATTACAGCATTATTCATTTACAATGTTCCAAGTATCATCTTAAAAATTAGTTCAAGAAGACTCTTCTAAAATGTTTGTGCTGAGCAAAAGTGCCATACAGAATTTAACACGAATCCATCATAAAAACATTTAAAATTCTAGAAAGCCAATCCTGAGAGATAAATGATCATGCAGTTAGAAATCCTTTTGTTCAGTTATTCAAATTGATAAACTGATGTACAGAACTTTTTTTTAGATTGATTGATTGATTCTAGTAGATGAACTAGAGTTCAATCTTTTTAGTCGTAGGATTACATCTACGTGCTTTCGAATTAGCGAGGAGAAGTGTAATCTTAGGAACATTAGACGCACCAATGACTATTTCATTTTCATGCTCAAATAGCCTACTCTAGCAGACCGGGACTAATGATGAAACACATTCTTATTATTTCCATCCCCGCTTGTTCTGAGTAAACCGGCATACACACAGTAGCGGATCTCCCTACTTGAATCCAAACCTTGTTCACGAGTGACAAGTTAAGTTGATCGTTTTTGAGGATAGAATTCCTATGGTTTATTTATATAAGTTAAAACTGCAGTACTCAAATTGCTCTAAATTCGATTAAACATTTGATAGATGCAATGAATAAGCCTTTAAAAAAGTAAATGCAATATTATTCTTAGCCGTGGTGAAATGAAAAGTGTGCTATTCGGTGGCTTTCTTCATAAATCATTTTCTTGCGACAAATTTTCAACGTATTCCACATGATAAATCTGAGGTAAAAAGTAAGCAAATATGCAAGCCAATACCAAAACAAGGCCCCTTTTTAGATGGGATCACGTGACCACGTCTTTTAGTTTACTGTTAGTTGAGGTCTCAAATCGGAAGCCGCGAGGAGAACACACGAGTTAAAATCTACGCTAAATGAAAGAGTGCAGAAATTATTTAAATCAAAATAGAAACACGCTGGATCAAACTTAAGAGAGGATAGGAAAATTTTCTTACTCAAATTAAAGAAGCATTTTGAACATTTTAATTGTGAAAAGCATAATATTGACCCATACTAGTATAAGACTGCTGTGGTGGCAGAGGATAGTTCTTTTAATGCCAAACATGTGCCGAGGGGGTACACATATACATGCGATCCATAAAAACATGTACATGGGGACAGTTTTCCAGGGGCTAATTAATTACACTTCATATGCCCATGGCTCACAAATTATGTCAACAAATTACATGTAATCTGCCTATTAGAGTGCACATGTACCAAAAATCCACCTAGGGACTCCCCAAATTTTGGCTTGTTTTCCCAAGATTTGGGCCTTATTCACACCCATACAACCCACCCCCAGGCCCGAGCGAGCAGGATAAAACACCCAGTAGTCTGTAAATCAATGCAAGCCCTAATAAAAATTCACCAACTGATATGGGGCCATTCACCTTCCTTCTGAGATACACACCTTCTTCTAAGGCCTACTGCTTTTCAGCTGAATTTCCTCTGCAACTGACCACGTGTCTTAGTTTCGCATTTACAACTCTGTATATGATAAGCGTCATAGTGACACCTACATGTTGCACATCATTTTTTTCAACAAGCACTCTGCTACACTGCAAATGTGTCCCATAATTATTCTAATCATTTTTCTACATAAAATATCACATCAAACAGGGGATATCTCAATTTTTTAAGAAATTTGAACGGGTCTTTAGTACGAAACTATCCCCTGCCACCTGTGTACTCATCGATTGTTTATTTCCGGAAAAGTCACATTAATTCGGGCCCTGTGACATTCGGGCAATTAAAAATGGGTTCTTGACTAGTGATTACTGATTAATCTACTATAGCGTAAATGAAAAACGTGCAGATATATTTTTCGCAGTGTTCTTTTATTTTATGTTTACTTTAAATCTATTAAAAAAAACATTGATAATTTAAAGTTGGTATCACTCACAGCCCTATCAAAAATATCAGTAATGAAATTTGTAAAATAATGAAGTTTATTATTTTGACCCCGTCTTTCAGTACTGTATCAGTACTTTGATTAATATTTCATGTTACTGTTGGTGAATATTTAGTAAATTTCTATATGGGCAAATTTGAACGTCATCATTTACAAAATGTTCATGTATTTTATTCCCGAGTTTACGGATTCTCGGGATCATCTGTATCTGGAAGTTACCTTTTATGCCAATGATGATCATAATTTACGCGAAAAGAAATGAATTGACTACATTACTTCTATATATATTGCTCAGAATTTTTTTTTTTTTACTTATTACGGTCCATCTTTTAAGAAACTTTTGTCACGGATTTACAATACACTGTATTTTAGAGTATTTTTGGAATAAAAACGTCTAAAAGTTTCATGAATGATATACTACAATGAATTTTAAACAGTTTCTTAACCAGGTTACTAGCTCTTCAGAGTCATGAAATAAACAAATGTTTATGAATATCATCTCCGATTTGTAGTATTCCTGAAGGTTCTTAAAAATCTAGGTCATTGGATATAACAGTAATCCACTGGAGGCCATATTCCAGCTAATCAACTGATTGATCTCTCTAGAAATAGGCTTCTGAGTAGAAATCGTGTTATGAAGTGGTGCCTTTTTAATTAATCGATTTTTAATAATTGCATTAATTATGAAACACATTTGAAGTTCATAAATCTTATCTCCTGTAGCATAAAGAATCAATGCATCGCTGGCTGTAGACTCGGTCGAAAACGACTAATTAAGAGTGGGGTCTAGATTGAGACTGTTGTGATCATAAAGAAAGTACTTGACAGAATGCCTTTCGAATCATGTACAGAATGCGATTTTATGAAATGACACTTTTTCAATAAAGTTTAAAGTTCAGGTTTATTGTTTGAAATCTACATAATTGATTCATAAATGTGATTATTAAAACCAGGGAGCATTCTTATTTAAGATAGTATCCCATATCATATCCCTAATGACATGTGTTTGTATTCGTATGTCAAAGTGCTATAATCGGTTAGGTTACATTATCTACGACATCCTTATCTTGAAATGCATCTGATATTTGTTTTAGTTCGGCTACATGTACTAGTGCTTAAAATCATCATCTTATGATAACGTTTTGAACAGATTTATACAAAGGATCAATAGGCAAAAACATATAATTCAAAACAAATTCAAACTCTCTCTCTCTCTCTCTCTCTCTCTCTCTCTCTCTCTCATTTCCTATATATGCTGGGTTAATCACAGAGTAGGTCATTTGAGTCACACCAGGAGCATTTCAATACAACAAGAAGGTGATTTATGCTTCAATATTGTGATTGCCAAAGACAACGGAACGAATAATGGCGTATTTTAATTACAAATATCACGATTACAGACCATTTCCCTAATCAAGTTGTCGATAATCCACAGCCCTTTGTACGGTAAACAAACGTTGCTCATGCATCTGATGGTTACATCAACTAACCACCTGTAACTTAGAACTATCCACCTGGAACCTAGAATTTCCTATCAAACAGGAAGGTAACCGACACAGCACACGAATCGGATATTGGATAAAAGATCTTGATAAAAGATTGGTTGATCAATGCTAAATCACACATTTACAACATTCATATCATCTAAAATATTTATTAATTCTGCGTTAACATGACCACACAGAGGTGTGTCGAAAAATATTAATTGTATTAAATGATTAAGTGTATGAAAGAGACTGTTGTCATGGTTGTAGATAAGTTTAAAATTTTTGGGATTATATTAAGGGAAAAAAAGTTGTACATAACAGAGCAGAGATGTTGTTGAAAGTTAACGAAGCAGGTAGAGAAAGTGCTGTTCTATAATCACTGGAAGTGATGAAAGAATAAGAAGACGACAGACTTGTAGCAAGATTGTCTTTAATTGTTTGTAAGGCTCATTACACTGTATTACAAATATATTTTAGAAGATCTTAACTTTAATTCCACATCTGAAAAATAAGCATATGCTGTTCCCTTTCAAAGGATGAAATTCTTCAAAATCGTACTAGAAAGATACAGTAAATGTTCTACCAAACCCTATCTTCGCATGAATATCAAATGCCTTGAAAGAGAAACTTCAGACAAACTCTGCTACAACATATTCAAGAAGTGGTGTAAATCAAATGAAGATTCTCAAAATTCCAAAGAACTCTTAAGAAAATTTAAAGTCACATTTTCTTTCCACAATCAGTAACATTAAAACGGATGATTTTTAAGCTTTATAACCATTTCAAGATTAATCAAAGATCAGAATTTTGAAATCAATGATAATAATAATAATAATAATAATATGATAATATCTATATAATGATGATAATCGTGAAAATAATTATGGTTATTTTCATTCATACGTCGATTCGATATATCCAAGTGAACTCGAAATAAAGGACATCACATTATTTGCCACATCTGTTTCATATTTTGGATATTTTACTGATTATGGTCGTGAATGACAAATTAACAACTAAAGTATGGAGACATGAGATGACTTCAGCTCTTCACCAATGGTATTTTTCTCAAGTTGATGTGTGCTGTATTTTATTGCTAAGCATGTAATAAACGTAATAAAACATACCGTTTTTACACATCACTTCCTGTATCAGCCCTCGACCAATATCAGCCCTGCCCTCTGGCTGATATTGGTGTCTTGGGCTGCTACAGGGTGGGATATGGAAAAGGGTATATTATTATCTATAAACCGAGACGGACTGTTGACAAATAAATTGATATTACGCGGCTTTCTACGATCTCGTTTTAAGTCTGCATTTCGGCAAATCTGTGGTTGCTAAAATGACCTTGTTTGCAAATGCAGCCTATCTTATCTTTAGGTCGTATTTTTACAGACATGATGTTCCATACTAATTGTTAGGCCTATGTTTTTACACAAATTTTGACTACGGATTTATCAGTACTTGTGTTGACCTGTTCAGTATAGAGGGAACACGGCGGGTGTGACTGATCAACATAGGAAGCTTACTCCTCCTAGATAATTGAATGTTAACGATTCGTATTGTTTGCAGAATTTATGAGATTGATCAATCTTTGTAAACTTCACCTTTTTTCACATAGATGTTCCATTATATAACTTTCTCGATACGCTGCTTATATTAACAGTCGTCCCATCAATAAAACTAATTCATTCTCCTCCCATCAGTTTTCATAACAGACACTTTTTGTCTTTGAAGGAGAAATAATTTTGTGAACTTATTTATAATAGTTTTCTCGTTATCTTACGAGAGCATATAGCTTACAAGCTTCCTACAGAGAGTTTCATTCTTTTCTTCTTTCTGGCAACAATATACCCAACATTGGCATGAAAACTAAACAATGTATCAATGTACATGTGCACTCGAGGTACATTTCAAAACGACAAGAAACATTAAGTGTAACAGCACATTTCGTTAATGCTTCAATGGCTCTTGAGAAAAGGTTTCAACATGCACTTTATGACAATGGCGCAATTTTCATCACAATACTCACACCGAATTCCTGCTTTCAACACAACAGCTGTTTTTCCATCAATACATTTTCTCATATCAAATTTGTCAATTATATAAAAACCTTATTATACTTAATAATTCATAAGTATTTCACTGAATAACAGCTAGCATGTCCAATTTACGATTTTGCATAAAATGCTAATGGAATTTTGTCAATAAAACTGCTGAAAATAAAACATAATTTTCGTAAATATATTGAGTGAATATTCATAAATTTTATGAGAAGTATTAAAAAGTACATGTTTGCAAAAGAATGACCTCGTAATAACAAAAATCGTAACTAAGAGGGCCGGGATTGATTTAGGTCTTTACAACCTTATAGATTTCCGGTCAATGAGTTTAGGCTACAAGCATATAGTCATTTGTTTCTTATAATCACTTTAGTTCAGTTAATGCACTTTGTAAGTAGAAATAGGAGGAGTCTGTTTATAGACATTAACTTGTACATGTAGCATGATATTGTCCACGCATATTGAGTTCTTATTTAACTCGAAATACATAAACGTTCCTACTCCATTATCCAGACAAACACTAACTGCACAGAGAGAATAAAAGCATATACATTCAATTGATTAAATTATACGGTGTCAAATCATTCAAATGCAAACACAATAGAAATCCATCACAGCTCATTGCCGACTAGAATACCGGTAGTGAGTAACACACAGTGAATAATTCTTGTTCTCGAAGAAAGTGTGTTACAGTGAAGGAGAAGCCTCAAGAGTACTGTTCAACAATATATTCGAGAAGTGGTGTAAATCAGATGTGGATACTTTAAAAAATCCAAGGAACTTTTGGAAAATTTGAAATCACAAAATTTTACCAAAAAACTATAACCTAAAAACTTAACGACTTTTCAACTCTGTATACAACCATTCCCCATGATAAATTAAAGTCCAAGCTTTTGACATCATTGACAGCTGCTTTTTCAATAAAAATGGAACTCGTAAATTTACTTGTCATTGGTAATTTGCAAAATTATTTTGTTAAAAAACATACTTATTGTACACACAAGTACTCTAAAGTTGATATTAAAAAGATGCTTGAGTTTCTGATTGACAATATCTATGTGGTTTTTGTAGACCATGTCTTCCAACAAATCTGTTGGAATTCCCATGGGTACCCGTTGTTAGCAGACCTATTTTTGTACTCATAAGAAGCAGGATTTATTCAAAATCTTATACATGAGAAAAAGAAATATCTTGCTGTGGTCTTTAACTCGACAATTGAGATATATCGACCACGTATTATCAATTAACAGTAGTTATTTCCATTCATATGTCGACTCGATATATCCCAGTGAGCTTGAAATAAAAGATACCACAGAGTCTGTCACACCTGTTTCATATCTGGATATTTTACTAGATTAAGACGTTAATGGTAATCTAACAACAAAGCTTTATGATAATCGTGACGAATTTAACTTTTCAATCGTCAACTTTCTTTACTATTGCAGCAATATACTATTATCACCTGCATATGGGGTGTATATCTCTCAGTTGATTCGACATGCAAGAGCATGTTCGACGTATGAAAAGTTTCTAAAACGATTTAATTTATTGACAAATAGTTGACGAAACAAGAATATCAACAGTCTCGTTTAAAGTCATCATTTCGTTAGTTCTATGGTTGATACAATGACATTGTCAGCAAATACAATCTATCATTAAGTCATTACTGACTGACGTTTTTCATACTAATTGTTAGGCCATTATTTAAACGCTGAATTGTCGACGGTTTTTTTCCGTGATTTCCCGATCATGACAAGGAGTTGGTGTGACCGGATGCAGGGGATGCTCACTCCTCCATGGCATCTGATCCCACCTTAGGCGTTTTTGGAGGTCTGTGTTTGCTCTGCTCGCGATTTGTATTGTTTTAATGGACTTTGAGCTTGAATACTGTTCGTTATCTCCATATTTCACACTGAGGTATAGTTCCCTTTGATTGCAGTTTAGTTAGATCGTCATTTTCTCTAAAATCTTTTATATTAAGAATAAACATGTATTAAAGATAGATAATTGAAGGAAAATACTCAAGTCCCTATAAAAAATAAGTGAATAAATAAAAATGTTTAAAAGGCGAGAATTTTAAAATGCAAAAAGTGTCATAAAAAAGTCATATTTTAGATTATTCTTAGATCATAACCTATCAAAATATCATAATTTTATTTAGGGGTAGTCCTGCCCTCAAGGACCTCTAGGCCTAAATTCATGCAAAAATCGGTGCTTAAAAGGGAGAAATGCTGTTTTAGCCAACATTGAATGTAAATTCTAAAGTCACAAATAATCAATTTTAAGTTTAAAATGCAAACATATTTAGACATATATATACGGTTTAAACTAATTCATGCAAATTGATATTGAAATGTGACTTTTCTGGAGAATTGTTCTCTCCTATAGCCAGTATAGGTCAAGTCTTGTGTTACGATGGAAACATCCTTCACTGCAAAAGGAAAACTATAGCCTAAAGGTTATATGCAGTGATAAAGTGCTCGGTCTTCAATAAATGGACAACTTTTCCATGACAAACCCTTTTACTTTACATGCCATTTTGAAGTGTTAACTTAGTTTAACTAGACAATTTAGTATAACTGGAGACTTTCGGATATTTTGAAAATCATAAAATCTTACATAACTTCGTCATAACAGTAAAATCAATCGTGTATTTATTCTTTTTAAAGAATATGTATGGAACCTTAATCCATCCAAAACAATTCATTTTATGGCTTTGACAATGAAGATTTAATTCACATAAAGGAAATGTTTTCTCGATGAAATGTTCAACAACGTTAACTCCTCGAACTCTTTCAAGAGCATTGTCCCTGAATCCGTTATCGACATGATTGCACTTTGGGCTTCAAGTTTCTGTTTTCAGGCAAATTGTCCTGATTGGGGATCAATAAGTCCATTTTCCGTACAAAGTCACATCCAAATTTCATATTCTATATAACAATAAGGTTTATAATTGATTTGTGCTTTTTCGAATTCATATTCTTCTGGACATTTCAAATTTAATAATTTTTTAAAAGTTCAGGAATTTTTTACTACGTTTGATTTGGAATACATTTTGTAAGATATTTTTACAGGTCAAGAAGATGGAGCTCCCCCAACATAATCATAATGAATAGTTTATTATAGCAAACTATAATTAATGATGTAGAGTGTCGTATTTTGTGTTAGAGTGCTAACGTTTCTGACTGGATGATCCGTATAAGGAACATTCACTTTGTGGTCAAAATTACAATTGAACACCTCTGAAGGATAAACGAAATGAGTTTAATGTAATCTTTCAAAAAATAATTACATGTGTATGTATTTGGGGGAGAGAGAGAAAACCCAAACATTTTACTTTTCAACTTTTTCTTCTGAATTGGAAATAAAGAAATTATATTGTCTTAATTAGATTGTTTCAGCTTCGTACACCAGAATCCTAAGTTTCTGGAATGATCGTAAGGGACTTTTGCGGTTGAGTCATTAACTGAATCGAAATAAAAAAAAAAGAAGAAGAAAATGGTACCCTTAACTTTAAAAAAAAAAAGTAGTTATATTTATTTATAATTTCAAAAAAGTTACATGTATGATTTTGGGGAAGGCGTCAAAATCAGATTTGTGTGTGTGTGTCTGTTACTTTATTTAATTTCTTAATAAGATGAAAATATAGGTAGCGTGAAAAAGCCTGGGTTTTTTTATGTTCACACGAAATGAAATATAACATTTGATAATTATAATCGTGTGAAATAGGTGCTAATTGTTAATGAGTGGAGCAGTCCTTCAATAAATCGCCTCTACAAGTTTTATCTATAAAAGGCGTATCATTTGCGTGAGCCTATATTTTCCATAAAATTTATTTTATAGTTGAACATTAATCAAAGCATGACTATCTCAGTAATGGATGTTTTGGCCGCCAAAACTATTGTTGTTATTTGTATTTAATATCGATAGTGAATAGGCTATAATACCACTGTCCTTTATATTGCATTGAACTGCATGTTTGTAGTGTTATCTAAATCTCATTTAATTCTACGGACACATGCACAGAGAAGAACTGAGCAGATTTAAGCTTTGTTACGACTACAATTTCAAGTGCATTTTCTCTATTTTCAGTCCACCCATAATTATCTACATCAAAGATTAATTTTCTTATCATAAGCATTGGTTAGAGAGAGTTCGGTCACTTAGTACAGGCGAATTAAATATAATTATTCAGGCGGTACATTTAATTCCTTATTTGTAAATAAAGCTATCTTGACTTCCAGATGTACTTACTAAACCTAAAATAAAAATAACAAAACAATATGTGCAAACATAAAAAGAATCCTGGGAAAATCAGCCTTTTAATCCTACTATTTCCTAAATGTTCATGGAACAAAATGAAATTGGGGGATTTTGAAGATACAGTATCCATGTTGTATTTTGTGCAGGAGTTTTAGAATTTCATGTAGCACATTTTAATGAATGTGCAGAAGTATTACAAAATGATTTTTGCCAATAAAACGATTATTTTACTAATTTGAGATATGCAGAAAAAAAATTGAAGATGAAAAACGATTAGAAAAATCAGAAGAGACATACAAAAGACTTAAAGATAAAAAGGTAAAAAACAAAACAAAATTATATTGTTTAATAAAATTTGCATTAAAAATGAGTTGACAAACATAATTTGAATTATGTATTCTACGTGCGAACAACTTATAAAAGAAGTCAGACTAGTGACTAATAAGTTGATGATTCAAGGGTATCAGCAATCTCGTTAAAGGTCCACATTTCTCAAATTCTTTGGTTGATACATTGAACTTTTCTGCAACCACAATCTATAGTTAGGTCGAATGTTGACTAACGTCTTACAAATTGTTAGGCCATTATTTTTCAGTAGACTTTTGAGCTTGATCACTGTGCGTTCTCTTCATGTTTTACACTATATTGTCTGGATTTTTCCTTTTACCCGATCATGACAAGGGCGCACGGCGAGTGTGACCGATCAGCAGGGGATGCTTACACCTCCATGGCACAGAACTCCGTGTTTGCTTTTCTCACAATTGTATTGTTTAATTGGACTTTTGAGCATGATTTCTGCTTGCTATCTTCACCTTTCATCATTAAGAGTATCAGTTAACAAATTTACATACATATACATACATTCAATGTCTCTGCATATCTGCATCCAGTGTATATATGTCAAATGTTCCGTATATCGAATGCTTGATATTTATCAAAAGACATGATTAGATTTATGAAATTTGGCAAAGAAGCTCCCGTGGGATCACAAGATGTTCATTTTTCTAGAAATACTTTAATCTCGGGAGTCATTCGTTTACATCAACCGCGATACTGGAGTGGATCTTTGTATCTTATGAAATAGACTTTGATGTCAGCTGATCGTGCTTTCTTCAGCGTCAAACGATCTTCCAGGGATTGGTTCCTAGACGAAAGCCAATAACTATGACGTCGCTGGTCTTCCTCTACAAGTATCTATAACAAGATAAATAATAACGGACACCTGCTACAGGTTATTTGAATTATCATGATACTTGTTTTTGACTTGTGTTTGCCTTTATTGAAAACTCTTTGCTTATTGTGAAATTAATACATTTATCCCTCCTTTCCAAGAACTTATGAACTCTAAAATGTTCAGAGTAAGAGTGAATTTTCAAAATTGCAATTACAGACATTTATAAAATCAACAAAAAAAATTTATTAAGCTTTTACTGTGGAAAAGGTAAACCAAGTTTCTTCCTGCTGTAAGATAAAATGCGGATTTCAAGTGTAAGTATCAAATAATAGGTTTAATGAAACAGGTATTCTGAGAGTATTGCATTAGCAATACTAGTCCCCTACTGGCAAGTGTAATCTGAGTCCCGTTAAAAAACGAAAATGCCATAATTCTGTCAAAAATCAATGAAGAGGAACAAAATGCAAACTTGATCTATAACTCATCAAGGTGAAGTCACATGCTAAAAATCAGCTCAATATCTGCAAGCGTTTGTAAAGAAATTGCGGAAAACCTTGAAAAAATGAAAAGGTCGTAATTCCGTCAAAAATCATTGAAGCGGAGCGAAATGCAAACCTGATCTGTAACTCATCATGATCAAGATTCACTCACATACCAAAAATCAGCTAAATATCTGCAAGCGTTTAGAAAAAGTGCGGAAAACCAAGTGGGACAGTCTGACAGACAGACAGACATAGGGACAGACATACTCAGAGGAAACCTATAGTCCCCTCCGGTTTCACCGGTAGGGGACTAACAATCTTGCAATATTTATATGTTCGAAGAATTACTTAGCATAACCGTACATGAAGAAACTAAATTAGACTCTAGTTATAGTCTTAAAATTGTTTGTTTCCTCCATACTGCAGTTGTTTTAGTAAGTGTCGAACTAAATTTTAAGACCATCATTAACCACCTACATACTTAAACATAAAGTGTTTTCCTCCTCAAAATTCAATTTGGTCAAATATTTATTTCGTTGAAAACTAACCATAGGAACAAAGATCACTTTTGTTACGTATCTTGTCATTACACATTTAGCTCAGTATCAACATGCACATTGACCAAATGTTTTTTTATAAGTATCGTTTAGCTATTTTCTCCTCAAATTCAATCGTTACCTCGTCAAAGGTGGCTCGAAATTCACTTCACATCAATATATTACGAGAGTTCAAAATCCAGCTCAATATCTGAAGACAAAAAGCGATTGAAAAAAAAAGTTCCTTTCTACTTTTGTTTTGCGATTTTAAAAGAATAGTATGAATTGTAGACAGATCAAGGGAGGTATAAACGGAATCAAATTGTTTTTACAACACAAAATACCAATGAATTTAAGCTCCTGGTGTTGAACATCAATATCAAGTTGGAAATGGAAGGTACTATTACGAATTTGTGTTAAAAATATCAAAAATAGTGTAGTTAATCATCAAAAGCTTCAAACAA
Source organism: Saccostrea echinata (assembly GCF_033153115.1). Lineage (NCBI taxonomy): Eukaryota > Metazoa > Mollusca > Bivalvia > Ostreida > Ostreidae > Saccostrea > Saccostrea echinata. The sequence goes on from NW_026889758.1 coordinate 16,217,486, forward strand.
TGTATACATTCTATCAGAACATAAGGTTAATTATCTTGTTTTTTGCGTATGTCTTTTATTGCTATGATTAGGAGTGTATGGAAATCTGAAAGCTCGGGATCTGGAAATAAGTTATTGTTGTCATTGTTAAAATATCTCCACAATCCCCCACGTCCAAGTCCACGATAGATATCTGCTTCGAAAAGGTGTATGTTGCATTATTTAATTTCTGTGGAGAGCAGAGAAATGTAATTAGACATGTTTGTATTGTCTTGGTTGATTGTTATATAATATCACCGCATTTGATCTAATTATAACCCCTACTGATCGAGTATTTCATTACCCATTAGGTAATTCCCGCTGTCTATGAACGAATGCTACAGCTATTTGTGCCTCTGCTACAGCTTATAGCTTTGTTGTAATCTAAACAGAATACAAATTTCAAGTCTGTCACAAGTCAAAATTTGAAATATTTTTCTTTCGTCAATGCAAATACATGTACTTTCTCAGCATTTTGAAGTCGTCTTGGTTCTTGCTTCTATAAGTAGTGGATATGAAAATATAATACATTTCTAGGTTGTGTTAAATGCACATGTATATTATATATTCTATTATACATTTCTAAATAATAACATATGCTATAAAGTTTGACCTGTCTAATTTAATGACGTTGACCAATGCAACTGCTTAATTTGATCAAAATAAACATTATTGTACCTTTTTACGGTTTTGAATTTATCTATAATATATTCAAAGTTTCAAAAACAGCATTGGAAAACTGAATTGTGCATTCTTCAATAATATGTGTTTTGTTTTTCCTTTCCTTGCTTATAACAATGGAAACCCGAGTTGTGTAGAATAGGATATTTCAACAGTGATCGGCAGAGTGAAAATATCGCCAAAGCAATAAATTTAGTTTCGAACCAAATTAATTGTTTGTCTTCATAAAACGGTTTCATGCTCTTATCTAAAAGAAATGATCGAGACCATGAACTGGTCTGTCCATAAATTGTTCCGCGCTACATTATGGACCATGAAATAGATATAGTTACATTGTCATCAAACGTTGTGATATTGCTGGGTTTTTATAATTTGCATGTTATGGATGCCTGCATCTTTTATATTTGTTGAACATTTTGTCTTGAGTGCAATCGACCGAAGAGCGTATGAAGTTCCTCATTATTGAATGACCCTTGTGCTGAAAACACACTAACATAATCACAACTGAATTTAGATTACGTAAACCAAGAAAATAATGTTTCTGTAGTTGGTAGTCATGTTCACCAATTAAAGTACGTCAAGGCTATCAGACATTTTTACTGAAGAAAAAAACTGAAAATGAGTCTCTTGATGACAATTAAACGTGTTGTTAAATATGATAGCTATATAGAAAGGAATTAGGCGAAAAGGAATTCAATGTAATCAAAATAAAACGATCAAAAGAGGGTTTTTAGAAAATCCATCTAAAAAAGGGGCCTCGAAGATTTAAATTCATTTGTCTGCATGGATAAAATATATTAATGCACCACTCCATCATTGCTTCACCTTTTTTTCATCATAATCAGCAATATACATAAGGTCTTCTTAATTTTAGATTGTTAAACTTTTTATAATAGTAAATGGGGTACATATAGCCAAAAGTACCTATTGTTACATTAGTATGATTGCAAATGTTTTCATAATGTACCAAAATAAAATGGTTATTTAATGAAAAGTACATTATTATATAGATTAATTTTGTATTATTTATACTTTGTTAATAATGTATTTTATGACTTGTTAGCAGACCTATTTTTGTATTCATATGAAGCAGAATTTATTCAAAAACTTTTACATGAGAAGATGAAAACACTTGCTGTGGCCTTCAACTCGACATTTAGATATATCGACGACGTATCAATGAACAATAGTTTCTTCCATTCATATGTCGACTCAATATATCCCAATGAGCTTGAAACAAATGATACCACAGGGTCTGACACATCTGTTTCATATTTGGATATTTTACCAGAAAAAGTCTTTAATGGTAACCTAACAACAAAGCTTTATGATAAACATGATGACTTCAATTTTTCTATCGTCAACTTCCCTTACTTATGTAGCAATATACCCTTATCACCTACATATGGGGGTTTTGTCTCTGAGTTGATTCGATGCACAAGGGCATGCGAACAATTTCTAAAGCGAGGCAAGCTATTGACAAACAAGTTGATGAATCTTTCATTTGAAGTCATCATTTCGCAAGTTTCATATCATAATTTAATTAAAAAACACAATGATTTTCAATCAGGATTTTAGAATTGTACCACACTGGAATATGAAGAAAATCATTTTTACATAAACATTTCTTAAATTGACTTCAAGCCATGATTTGCATGTATCTTGCCAGAAAACAGTGTTTTTAGAGAGCAGATGTTCTAAGATAAAGAGATCATAGAAATGAAATAGCTTTTCAATAACATCTTTTCCATTGATGACAAACAAGAATTTCAAACCTTTGCAGAAGGTCCCTTTCTGACTATAATCATTCTAACAATTTGACTGCTGCGTTGTAGACATAAAAGAAAATTTCAAAGATAATGTGACAGCACACTTTCAACATCTGACCGACTAAGCTCCACAATGGGGCCTGATCCTAGAATTCAGGGGTTAACTTTGGTCTTTATTTTAATCATGCAAACAATTTGTCTCTTGGATATCCATAAGTTACATGTTATGTACATGTATGTGTATATATAAATTTAAACAACCAAGTGACCACCTTTTAGATTACCAATATACTACCTGGTGCAAGTATAACGTATGATAGTTACTATTTAGTGTCCCCTATACTGTGGACTTCATCACAGAATTCTGCCACTAAAATAATACATTGGTAATGAAAGCAGGATCAAAGTGACAGTCATTGCCAGACCGTTAGAGTTGTCTTTGTGTTCAGTTGGAAGTGTATGCTTGTGGCGAGTAGATTACACATTAATCAAATTAGTTAGCTACCGAACGCAATTAAACATGAGACTTCTATAGCATGTCAATTAAGGCATTATACCAAAAAAAAATCTCTGCTACAATCTTTTCACATTAAGCATCATTGTGTTGTCCTCATTGTTAAAATGGCGGAAGTGGTTCTCTTGCTCCGTGGGGGCCTGAGAGAGCGGTCGCCAGCAATCCATCTCATTACGTGTAATGAATGTAATCACGTTGATTCTCGCTGTCATCGGCCTTGTCAATGTCAAAAGCATGACATATATATCTGTTTTTTTATATTTCTCAAACAATTACAAATAGATCTCTTTTTTATATTTTATGCATTGATTTTCGCAATAATTACATTTAAAAAATTTGTTTTATACATTATTTAATAATTTCTCACAAATTTTGACTATATTTTAGGCATTGTTTTACGCAAATTTTGTTAGTTTTTATGTAATGTTTACCTCTTTTTTCATGCCGTAGTTAAATACATATCTTTTGTAACAATTGTCACATTTCATGATTTATATTTCATATAAAACTAACTTTACTTCTGTAAAACGGTTTTGCCAAAGCTTTAGCATTGATTTGATCTCAAATATTTAGCTGTCGACGTCGCCGAACTGCGTTTTATAATATCAGATCCTTAGTTTTAACTTGAAATAACTTGCCTAAGTTTAAGGGTGAATTCAAAAATAATGACCACCAAATTGGAATTTCTTGATAAAATTCAACTACCCATAACATATTTTTCACTTATATCATCATATTGTACATGCAATCTAGTTAAAATTCCCGAAGTTGCAATAGAATAGACAATTGGATAAAAAACAGTTTCAGAATTTTTATTACTAAAACTTCATTTGAAAAAAGAAAATATTACTACATCCTTAAAGACTTTATAAAATACATAATCAAAAGAAATTATAGTTTTTATGCTTCAAAATGGTATCAGGGATATAAATGATTAGATCTAAACCTTGATTGATTTTTTTTCTCTTGCATATGTGGAAAGAAAAAATTGATTGTTGTTTTACATTATTTTGTCTTCTGGTTTATTAATTCTGGTTTGAAAAGTTTTAATATGAAAGAAATATGAACCAGTAAAATTCCCCCAAATAACTTTTTTGTCCATTTAAGTCAATTCTTTAAATCTCAGCCAAAAAAGAATTTTTTTTACAAAAAATACTAGATTTTGAAGTGACCCTATTTTACATTATTGTGTTGCACTCCTGACATCTGATAGTATTTTATTTAACATTGTTTTTAAAATTATAACGCACAATAACCCAATCTTAGTTTGTAAATCAATTCGTCGTTTTGATATTATTTATCATTTACGGTAAGTTTTTCATATTTAAAAGACTTCAAAACATGAGTTTTTGAAATGTGTAATACATACACATTGTATTTATTTGTGTGTTAAGTGATGAAAACTATTCTCTGAATTGATTGTAAAATGGCTGTAATTAGTTGATATATATAGACATATGTTTTGAACATCAAATAATATCAAACATTTTTTTCAATTTATTTTTGAGTAAAGATAGATGAAGATCATTGATAATTATAAAACAGTTTTGTTGCACTCCTGGCTGCAGTAAAATTAAAACCATAGAACACAAAAATTCATAAAGTGTTGGCAACATCAAGTGGTAACGAAAATGTGCAATATTTATAGTCCAATACTTCATGATTAAAACCCATGAAAGTAGTTCAATTTGGCTTCACATCTTGAATTATTCCCTATTTATGTCAAAAAACTAGGTAAAATGTGTATTTAGAAGCTTCACAGGACAAACACTGTGAGCAACTGAGGTCAACCAGAAACATTCTACTCATCACTTTTTTCTTTATATTTATTCATATTTGATCAAAAGTAATTCTAACATATTTATTCCACTCCTGACCTAGAGCATGGGAGTCTTTAAAGTAGAATTGTGAAGAAAATTACATCAGAACTTATTCTGTTGTTTCAGTGAAGTTAAAGTGGAATTACTTGAATTATATAACAATTTTTCAAAGTGTTTATTTTTTACATTCATAAAAAAATCAAAGATAAGATAAAAAAAAAACACATCTGAATTGATAAAATTGAAAAAAAGGAAGGATTTTAATAATAAAACTGTCAATATTTTAGTACTAAATTATTCAAATAGATCATTATTGATTAAAGAATATTTCTTAGGATGAATAGAAGTCTTTTCATCGTGTAACTTGAATCTTTAAAAAAATGTGTTGCACTCCTGACCATAGAAGTATAGATCTGTAACACAGACAGACCCTGTAATTATTAAATCTATATGGTAAAAATGTTCTTTGTATTTTCCAAAATCATAAACTGATAAAAGTTTTTTCATGCTAGGGAGCAAAACACCAAATGTTGCACTCCTGACATTATTGGGTATGCACAGATAATTGACTCTCATTAATGCTGCTTGTGATTTATATAACATTTTTAAGTTTTAAATTGTATACATGTATCAGTTATTGCTTTACATTTTAAAAATTCTTTTTTGACTTAATTGTCTTAATGGTCTTTTTAACATCGATGATTTTTTTGGCAACACTACATTTTTTCTGTTGCACTCCTGACATGGTATGACATTTTTTTTCAACATCAGCCATGACCACAACTTGATCAAACAAAAGTTGCTACAGTCTACATTTAAAGCTCAATACTTCGAATATTAACATTTAAATAATTCACACTTAAAACAAATTTAGCGTGAGTGTTGTCATAAAACAAATAGATTATTGTTCACTATGAAAATAAGATACTAGTACTGAAAATACGACTTTAAAAACACGTTTTTTATAAACCCTAAATTAAGAAAACATTTGTACAACACTCTAGCATTTACGTATTTTGCAGTGTTGCATAGTTCATGGTGATACGCACAAAGTTGAATAACTTCTACATTATTTTTCGATCTGTTATGTAAAATAATACTGGTCCAGTTTATGGGCGGCGGAAAGGGTAAAAAATACTATATAAAATAAAACAATTTTTTAAATAATTTTAATGAGCATAAAAACTTAACAAATAACATTAGATGCATAATCAACAGATCTTTTTACAAACCAAATATACATAAAAGCAAAAAATCAACGATCCAGTAAACTTGTAACAATCATAGATAGATGCAAAACGAACAGTTATCTTTGCAAAACGAACGATACATAAAACACGGCAAACCATCTGATACACAACCAATGATTATAAATGTTAAATTTTAGCTACAAATGCAATAGAATCCCGATCATGACAAGGAGCACTAGGTCGTTGTTACCGCTCGGCGGGGGATGTTCCACTCCTCCTTGGAACCTGATCCTACCTCTGATGTTTAAGAGGTCCGTGTTTGCTCTGCTCCTGATTTCTATTGTTTGAATGGACTTTTGAGTTTGAATACTGTTCGTTATCGCCATAATTCATACAATATGTTGGATTGTCCAAATTTATTTTTTATAAGTATTATAGTGATTATTTTTAAGCTATAAATGAATAACTTAAGAAACATGTAAATTTTTTCAAAGCATTATGCAATATCTTTAAAAGTATCCTGCCTAATTTCAATTACTTAATTTTTTCTTCTGTAATTTTTTTGTTACTAACCTAATTGTAATTAAAGGAGATATGCTTTTGCAAAAAGCTTTTATGGGCTATCCTTAGATAAAATTTATCAACTGTATCTTTATTGAATGATATAGTATTGAGATTATGTTTTCTATATCTGTTATGTTTTATATGTGTGTAATCATGGCATTCTGTGATATTTTTACCCGAATATAATGAAATGCAGTGCACATGTTATTTCCCAAATATATGAATATAAATCAAGATACATGTAAACGGTTTCTTACCAAATATATATTTACTGAAATCACTTTACATAAACGCTTGACAAAAAGATTTAAAACTTAATAAATGAACTCGTTTAAACAGACATTAGGTGGCGCTGCATGTCACAAAGAGGTATCGTCAACCTGACCTGACCGACCCGCAATGAAGTTAAACTGTAACCAAAAATTCTGGATCCGATTGGACCCCCTCTTAAAATTATAATAATAATTTATTATCATAGTGACTAAAATAATATACAAATTAATTTTAATTCATCTTTTACAGAACTTAAACAAGAGTTAATAATTACAGTTGTGGATCCGATGGGGGTCGGGGGTCCTTAAAGCTAACAAGACCATTCCCTACGCAATATCGATATTACATGTAGTTCTTGGAATTAACTGTTCCTGAAATTCAGATGCATGATAATTTTGTTGTTGATTTTTAAAAGTATTTTATTTCAAGGAGGCAGTTTTTCAGATCAATAGAATTTACCTATTTGAAATGCACAAAATCTGTTATATTTTGGTTCGTAGTATAAGCCGTTGTATCTGAAAAACAAACACCATTTTCTGTTACTTTAAATTGTTCCTATTATCTGCTACAACTACCTCGATCTTATTGCTATTCAATTGAAAAATCTGTGGATTGTTTTCATTAAGATTTTACATACACGAAATTTGAAGATAACGAACAGTAATCAAGCTCAAAAGTCCATTGAAACAATACAAAATGGGAACAGAGCAAACATGCAAATCTAAAAACATCAGAGGTGGGATTAGGTGCCTTGGCGGAGTAAACATCACCTGTCGACCTTGTAATTTTCGGGCAAGCGGAAAAATCCGTAGACATTCAGTGTGTAAATAATCGCCTAACAATTTGTATGAAAAACGTCAGTCAACATTCAACTTATCGACAGATCGTATTTGCTGATAAGGCCATTCTATCGACCATAGAATTAGTAAAATGTTGACTTTAAACGACACTGTTGATATCAATGTTTCATCAACTTATTTGTGAATAGATTGCCTCGTTTTAGAAATTGATTAGGTAGAGCATGCTCTTGCGTATCGAATCAACTGAGAGACAAACTCCATAAGCAGGTGATAATGGTATATTGCTACATAAGAAAGGGAAGTTGACGACAGAAGAGTTGAAGTCATCACGTGTATCACAAAGTTCTATTGTTAGACTACCATAAACGTCTTTTTCTAGCAAAATATCCATATATGAAACAGATGTAGCAGACTCTGTGGTATCTCTTATCTCGACATCAAAGGGATAAATATCGAATCATCGTACGAATGAAAATGAATTTTGTTAATTGATAAAACGTCTTCGATATATATATATATATATATATATATATATATATATATATATATATATATATATATATATATAATATATATAATATATATATATATATATATATATATATATATATATATATATATATAATGAAATATATGGAGATAACGAACAGTATTCAACCTCAAAAGTCCATTAAACATTACAAAATAGGTGCAGAGCAAACACGGACCTCCAAAACATCAGAGGTGGGATCAGGTGCCATGATGAGTGAGCATCCCCTGCCGACCGGTCACACCCGCCGTGTGCTCCTTGTCATGATCGGGAAATCACGGAAAAAATCCGTCGACAATTCAGTGTGTAAATAATGGCCTAACAATTAGTAGCATCTATTTGTGTATACAAAATAGTTGCCTTTATTTTACGAGAAAAGTATATTTGCAGGGACCTATATACTAGTATATAGGTCCCTTGTACGTTGGCTTTTAAGAGTCGGGCTTGGATGACACAGCAAGTGTTGTCTATATAAAGGGTCGGGTTTGTTCTTCACATTCCTTTCTGCTGAACCTTTCAAAGGTAAAGACGCATATCAAATGCTTGCAAAGAATACATCTAATTTTTGCTTTGTAATTTTAAAAAAATTGTATAATTTTCCATTTATGAATTGTTTTTCAACCATTTTAAAGCTTTTATTACTGTTGATGTTTATCAAATAAGGCGGATGATGTTGGATTCAAATTTTTACGAAGCAGACGACGCACACGCGGTTATGCCAAAAAAATAATTAATTTACCTTTGTATTGTTATTAAATGATCAAATATTGGTTATCAACATTAATTATTGTCTTTTTGTTTCATACTGCGTCGAAATCGGAAAATGCAAACCCAGAATAGGGGAACAACAATATGGAAACTCGGTCGGACCTTTTTTGGGGACACAGTGAGGATGGGCCCCAATATAAGTCAAAGAAAAGAATCGCAAATAGTCTGTGAACCAGTTGGAAAACCAGACATTGAATATATGTATCATCACAATCCAATACATCAGGTACATCCACCACCTTTGAAATACATAAATCAGTTGATTGTGTACATGTATCGTGATTAATCTTTGCCATTGTAGAATGAGACCAAAATATAAGCAATAGACTGCTTATACAGTGTATAGATATTGCTTCTAAAAAAAATCATTGCTTAAAGTGTTACCTTTCAAGCTTATGGTGTAGAATTTATTTCTTTTTTTTTTCTAAAGAAGGGGGGGGCTTACCAAAAAAAAAAAAAAATATTAAGTTAAGTTTCAAACAAAAGTACCAGAAAGTCAAGTTGAAAACAAAATATATTTAGATATAACTAACCAGTTAATCCTACAAAATTATGTCACAATAAAATAATCTTTCAAAAATACATTCAAATCATATTATAATTTTACCATAGAATTCTCTCAAAATAAGGACAAAAGACTTGCAGTTGCCTGGAATTGTTCAAAACTAAGGTCAAAATAATTCAATAGATTTTGCATAGATGCTATTGTTAGGTGCACATTGTACAGCAGCATTAACTTTGCCATATGTCCGGTTATATTGGTAGAATGTTCTGGACCTATTATATATTTATATTAGCTGGTTTCTATTTGTGAGAGGATTAAATTTAGTTTTTGTATAAATTCAGGTACTAAGTAATATAACCGATACAATGTTCTGTGTCATTGTAAAAGTAGAACTTGGTGAATCTTTCAAATCCAACTATTAGGCACTACTTACAACAGGGCTCAGACTAAACAATCTTTAGTATGTGATGTATTTAAATAAAAGGGAGAATGAAACCACCTATCTTGCCCAGAGAAGAGTATTGTTATATTTATTTAAATGCTCCAGGGCTTTCCTGGATTTCAGTGCTTTGTATTCATGAAATTTTAGACTAATGTTGTGAAAATTTAGGAGGCTCTGATATATAGGTAAGTCATAAGATCAGTTGCATATCATTAGTTATTACAGATTTACACAGCTTCCAACTCAATATATATGACTTGAAACAGGGGGATCATAATTGTGCGGGGTCTGGGAGCAGTAACCCTCTAGAAAGGGCCTTTCTCAAATCTCGTATCTTTAGGTGCTCTCGTTGAGGATTCTGTTTGCTAGCTATTAAATTGGAAAAAATGATCTTGTAATACAAAAAGTGGGGGGGGGGGGGGATTTATCATTGTTTAACCACATAATTTATCAATCTCATTGATTAAGTTTGAATGAAAAGGAAAGTGCAAAATATTTTTAGATAAACATCCATTTTCTATTACTGGAATTGGGATATCTTTGTTATGATCCTGTAGAGTGCAAATGAAATGTTGGAAATTGCAACATCTTGTACAAGAATGTTTTTGTGATCACTTATTTATGAATACATGTATACCTTAATGACCAATTATTAAATCAAAAAAGTCAATACAGTCAAACCTCATTGTCTTGAACTTATGGGACAAGAAATAACTTTCAATTGAGATATCGGATATTTGAGATGTCAAGGGTAAAATGCTCGAGGAGTAGGTGTCAATCTGGAGTAACCATGTAATTTAAGATTTCAGTCTTCCAAATACCAGTTAAAATTACAATTACTTCTGTAAAGCAATTAAAACTTATAGAACATTAATCCGATTGTATGTTGCAAAATGAATATATGGCCTTATTTTAATTATATTTAGTTGTCTTTAGACATCAGAAATGACCCAAGGAAAGACTTTGTCAAGTACATGTACCTTAAATTCTTAATAATGTAGCAATTATTTCTCATAAGTCCTAGAAGGATGCTTAAATTTTGTAATTTTATAGAGATAATGCTGATTGTTTGACTTCGGGCATTGGGCTTACATTTTAAGGTGTTTGGATCTGAAAACTCCTTGCAAGTTGCTTATATTTTGTAATTTTGTACATGTATATAATGCTGATTCTAAGACTTCAGGGTGTGCATTTGGTTTACATTTTTAATGAGTTTGGTTTTGTTTTTAATCAGAACACCAGAAAAATATAATTTCCTTTTTTGGATCAAGTCCATATTGATAGCAGTACTAGTTATATTCAGGCTCATTGCATATGAAAATATATCTCCAATTGGTGTCATTAATAATCAAACATCTATACCTAAAAGAATTTTATACTTTGCTATGCATTTTGTACTACACTGGAACAATATGGTCGTGCAGAGCTGTATAGAGTTCTGATGCGCATACATGTGTCACAGGCATTAATAATGTTTATTGAAAGACTCTTTATCAGAGGTAAAGGAATTAGCACATAAATAAAGATTAGTTGAGTATACTAGTATGACAAGCATCTGTAATAAAATTGCAGCCTAAAAATCACAGGTTCAAATTGGCACCGTCAAAGTGCCAGATCTCTTCATTGCAGCTAAACTGGTTATTGGTAAGTATAAATTTGAATAAACTTGTTACATGTATCAGGTAATGTATCTTTTTCTAGGAATATCATTAAGACCAGCATATGTTTTCAAAATATCATTATAACTGACAGTTCTACAACCATTGGTAACCATCACTAAGTAGTGTGATATATTCTTATATTTGTGTAATCCACATTTGTGTTGGGAATCTCCCAAGAAACTACATATTTGGGTATCAATAGGAATATAGTAAGATTCAACCTTGAAACTGGAGTTTTTGAAATGTAATTAAGGATTTCAAATAGCTCTGCTTAAATTTGCTAATTAGAGAGTGAATGTGTCACCTTCGGTGACATGAAACTTGGTTCATCAAATAGTAGCATATGCATTGGCTTTCCTAGCAATTTTCATGGATTGAGAATTATGCTATATGTAATGATAATGAATGAAACTCCCCCTATTTGGTTATAAATCTCCAGATATTTGTTTTGATGAATTACAACCTATATATAAAACTTGCCTTGGCTAATGAACAATTCAAAACAAAATTAACAAGCAATGGTAAACTTCATGTAAATGCATTGCAAGGTGGCATATACATTTGTGAGGCATGATAGTAGGGAAGTTTCTTTTTACAAGACCAAAGCTTTATTAGGCATTGAGGGAATAGGTGAGATACATGACATATATATATATGATATCATATCACAATATCAAGTCTCGTTTAAAGTCATCATTTCGTAAGTTCTATGGTCGATACAATGACCTTGTCAGCAAATAAAATCTATCACTAAGTCAAATACTGACTGATGTTTTTCATACTTCCTGGTAGTTGTTAGACCATTTATATTATTTACACACTGAATTATCAACAGATTTTTCTGTTATTTCCCTGTCATGATAAGGACACAGCAGGTGTGACCGGTCGGCAGAGGATGCTCACTCCTCCATGGCACCTGATCCCACCTCTATGTTTCAGAGGTTTCAGAGATGTTTGCTCTGCTCCACATATTTCATTGGCAAGTTTTGATTACTTAATGTGTTATAGCACCTTTCTTAATAGAGGGAAATTCAAAATTAATTCCAAGTCTGCTGAAGGATGAACACATCCATACATCAAGATGTGTGCAAGTACCCATTGAGGAGGGGGGTCTTGGGAAGTATTGGTCGTGGAACAGTTGACTTGTTTTGCTTCCCCCAATGTGTGGGGTGACTGCAATCTGTGCCAGCTTGCAGCCATGTGGCGTCTGCGCACACCAAGTCAACTGATAACTGAATATTTGTGTGAAACTTGTACTGAACTGTCACCTTGTTGATATGCTAATGCTAGTGTAAACTAAGCTAATAAGCTTACTCTTGGTGACAGTGATATATACTTTAGAGCTGTAATATATAGTACAAGTTTGAAATATGAAAAAATTTGATTTTTGAAGTTTGAGATGTTTGATCTATGAAGTTTGAGATATTTGATATATATTATGTACAAGATTTCATATGTGAAGTTGATATGATTGATATTTGAAGTTTGAGATATGACTTTGATTTTGAACAGTTTGTATGTTGATTTTGAACAGTTTGTATGTGTGCTGACCCTCCGCGGTAAACCCGGGACGGTTGGAATTTGAAACACACATGGTGTTTGAATTTGGTGGGATTGCCCAGTTGAAATGGCATCCCACAATGTTTGTATTTTCTTGTGCCACGGCCAATACTCGCCACAATAAATAAGTATAAATTCTATACTGAGTTTTGTGTCATTTTCTCTGTATAAATAATATGAAAAACGTCAGTCAGCATTTGACTCAATGATAAATTGTATTTGCTGACAAGGTCATTGTATCGACCGTAGAACTTACGAAATGATGTCTTTAAACGAGACTGCTGATATTCTTGTTTCATCAACTTGTTTGTCAGTAATTTACCTCGTTTTAGAAATTGTACATACGTAGAGCATGCTCTTGCGTACCGAATCAACTGAGAGATATAACCCCGTATGCAGGTGAAGAAGGTATATTGCTGCATAAGTAAGGGAAGTTGACGATTGAAAAGTTAAAGTCATCACGTTTATCATAAAGCTTGGTTGATAGATTACCATTAATGTCTTTTTCAAGTGAAATACCCAAATATGAAACAGATGTGTCAGTCTCTGTAGTATACTTTATCTCAAGCTCACCGGGATATATCGTATCGACATAAGAATGGAAATAACCATCGTTAATTGACAATACGTCAATAATAAATCCAATATAGATATGGTAATTCAAATTCATTTTGGTTGTTTGGAATATAAAAAAAACTCAAAACTAACATATGATTTTGAAGAATTTCTTCCTTAGATAGAGAACTGTGAGTATAAGTTGGATTACCACTTGTAGAATTAAATCCAAGTTCCTCTAAAATACATTTAATATAATGAGCCTCACAAACAAATAACAATGTTGTTACCTGCTTTGTCAGCAGGAACCAGTAAGTACTCATCATGTAATCTATCTAGTTCTTTTTTCACTTCTGGATCATTGAATACAGAAGGATAGATGGTTCTCATATTGCTCCTCAATCTTTTAATGCGCGATTTTAACATGCACCTGCTACATTTAATCCATTCTGACAAAGTGTCAAGGTCTTCTTTTTCATGTCTGGTCCATCGCCTGGCGTAATCCTCTACAGAATCCATAATATTTATGAAATTCCGACACCAGTTGAAGAATCGGGGTTCCCTATATTTAGGACCTTTTAAAATTAGTGATCTAAGGTCCTCATTATTAACTATATTTACGTCACCAGTAATAACGTGTCCAGCAGGACTATAGTTATAGAGTGAAGAAGAACATGTACAGGATGGAGGATTATGTTTCAGATATTCGATATGTTTTCTTGTAATTAAAAAGTTTGGAAGCAATAGTCAATGTATATTTGTAGGAAATACAAGGTGTAGTCTTTAACTTGAAATATGGTGGAATACAAGACTGGACCCTTTTGTGATTAAGAATATTACTTAAATTAACCGCGTCAATTCCTTTGTTGGCATATTGAAGTCTAAGGAAAAAAACGGACTGTATTAGCTGCTGCTTCTTCGGTAAAACGTGGGGGTTTAAAAAGCCTATGATTTGCAATTTTGATATGATATAACAATATATGATATAACGATTTTCCTTTCATGATTTTCTGAACAGTCAGTGTAGTATTTTGAAAGAATGTCAAATGTGCCATGTCATTACACTTGGGGATTGAATGATATGATGGCTCTTATTCTTTTATTCCTTTACAGCAGAAATCCAAGTTTGATATTGTGATATTTTTCCATTTGTTCGACGTATTCAATAAACAATTCATCAGAGCAAAGAGCTAGAGTTTTACCAGCTAGATCTTCATTGGAAAGATGTCCCTGGAAAACTTCTAGGAGAGAACTAGTTCTATACCTTTCAAGTACATAGTATGTTGTTCTTTTCATGTACTCACACCTATCTATAACTTGCAGCCATTCATCCTGATTTAATTTAGATGCTTCAATAATTGTAACTTTCATATATTTCATAATTCTATACCATAGTTTTATCCAACAAAGTGCAAATGTAGCAGTCAGTTCTTCATGTGAGGAGCATTTTGTTTTAAATTCTGGCCAAGCGAAACATGGAACTTCTAAGATATAACCCCAGGTGTTCATGCTCCTGGCAAAAAATGTCGGCATTTTTATGTCAAAGAGTGAATTAGCTAAGTAGTCTAAAATATCATGTATACAAGGAGCGTGTAGTTTAGGATGTAAACATTTACTATCCCCATACACATGAAATAAGAAAGCTGATTTTAGAACGTAGGAAGAGACATTCATACACTTTCCTGTTAAATCGTTTTCTCCTATTAAAAGGGATTTTAGAATTTTATAAGATTCCTTATGATGCTCATCCATATTCTTCATCAGTTCAAGTTCCATTGCCGCAAATGATATAAACAAACATGGTGGCTCTGGAAAATGGTCAACATGACACGATTTGGTTACAATATGACAACCATGTTGGAGAAGCAATTCTTTAAATTCAGATGGAAAGTCCGGGAAAGAGGCAACCTTTTCTGGATCCGGATGTTTGATTGCCAACATTAAATCAACGCCTATAACCGTATTTTCTATGGGGACAACCGGATTTTTTACTTTATAATCTGATTCCGGAATATGAACATTTTTCACATAATTGAAATATAATTTTTGTTTTAAATCCACAGGTTGTCTGGTGAATATTTTTCCTGAATGTTTTTCTACACCCAGTTTTGTCGCCTCCAGATTGGTGGAAATTTTTTTCCAGAAATCCAAAACAAATGATTGCCTGTTTCCAAAATAATTTTCATACAGATGACTTGTGGTGTGACAGTGGAGCAAATAAGTTTGAAAAATATCGAGGGCATTTGTGGACTTTAGTTGAACTTTCGAGTACCACTGACTGCATCCGCTTTGTAGAATTATTGCATCTGGAGTTGAAAGTGCTTTCAAAACCACCATAAAGTCGAATTCATTGACAGAGCCTATTTTTGTTCCTTCGAAAAAGCTGCCGACTGGTAATATTTTGGAGAATTGAAATTCTGGACTTTTTTCACATACAGCATGTAATATTTTCTCAACCAGTTCATGAACTCCCGTTTCGATGTCCTTTTTTTCGTCACCCTTTTCTTTAACGATGCAGCGACTACGAAAGACGTACCGTAAGAACGCTCTTTGCAGAAAAATCTTATCTTTTGATTCTAAAATAAATCGTAGAGTTTGCAACTTTCTTTGCATGATAATGAAAACACAAATCTGTGAAGCATACATATCTTACTTGAATATTTAAAGTTCTACTAGTGAGGTATTTAAAAAATTATAGAAATTGTTTCCAGTTTGAAAGAAATATTTGGAGACGAATTCTTTTCTAAGGTTCTTGTTACATTCCAGTGGCTTTGAATACACTTGTGAGGGAAATGTCGACAGTTTTATATACGATATGATATCAACTGCACATTTGAAAAGTGTATGTGAAAAAATTACCAGAAAGGCTACTTAGTGTACCTGAAACATACTGATAATATCTTCACATTCTTTGTGTAGTGAAACGATCAATATGAAATGAAATTGAGTACTGATCTGACAAGCAAAAAAACAAAACAAAACAAAAACAAAAAAAAAACTAAACTGACCAAAAGTGGGGAGGGAGGGGGGGGGGGAACTTCCCATTATTATCTGAAAAGCAAAAAAAGCTAATTTACTATCCAAATCCTCCTGGAATTTGCCAGTGTTCAACCTTACAACAACAAAAAGTGGGGACCAACCAACATCTAATGGAAAATTTACTATAGCAAAATATTATACTCAGAAAAAAAACCCGTGTTCTACGGGCCTGGTATGTAGAAAACATGACGATGGACATTTCTAATAAACATACAATACATACCCATTCTCTGCCAAATTTCTATATTAATATCATATTACTTCCTCTTTCGTTTTATATATGACACTGTATGATATTTCCACTTGAGACCAAAAGATTTGATGAAACTTGTACCTTCTTCGAATTATTAAGATAATCTTATTTATAAATATTCCTTTTAATTCCATTGCAAACCGGAAAACTTTTTTTAATTTGTGTTTTTACAGATATACATCTTTACATTTATGCGATATTCACTCACCCTGACCACCCACAGCCATTATTCTTACTCCTCATGATGTAGTCAAAAATCATAAATAATAGTCTGTCACTTGTTTTTAATACACTTATACACGTATTTTCCAAATAAACAGTGTTTTTGAGACATTTAGAAGATGAAAAAAATTAATGAAAAATTAAATTCAAACTGTCTAATATTAATGTGCGAAAATTTTTTTTACTGTATAACCGAAAATTATGAAAATTTGTCAGAGGGATATCTTGGTTACTGTGCATTAAAATCAGTGTTCAGAACTACTCAACCGTGAAATGCATGACGTCACATAAGGAAAGTGGTAAAATGCCGAAAACACGTGCATATCGATGACGACATGTTTTTCAACACATCTCGTAGTACCATTTGCTGCACTTCAGTTATACACATCGTTTTTCGATATTTACAGTCGATTTGCATTTCTTGATATCAAGGTACAGTTGACGAAGTACCATAGGGACTGGCTATTGCATTGCCTAAGTAAAGACAAAGGCAACGACAGGTTTCTGTGCAGTTTGTTGTGAATTTTTCCACAATAGAACGTCTTACCCGTCCTCAGAAACTGCTATTATATGGCACGCCGATTGCTTCAAAATTATTATCTGCACAACGATCACGATTTTATACACTAGCTTGATGAAAAATATACACGAGTAAAAAAAAAATGCACATAGTTTGAAAGATTTTAACACGACCATAAGGAAAAATACACGAATCCGAAATTTTTTACACGATTAATGCACAGGTGCTTGAGGACAGGACCCCCCCCCCCCCCGATACAGACCCCCGGGCTTGTTCGACTTTTTTCTCATAAATTATATATGGCTGACACATCTGTGATATAATCTCTATATCGTCAATTCGGAAAATTGACTTAAACAAACATTTTATAAAAAATTACTTTCCTATATATAAAAAACAACAAGGTTGCCAACTTCGTCAAAGCTTATTCAACGGAAGTAATGAGGAGAGGACTATTACCCATTTCCTCCATATAACCAAATATGAGTACAAGGTATAAACACTGGACACATTCTTGTTTTTTTTGTACGAATTTTTAATAAAAGGAATATTTCTTCTAACATTTTCTAGATTTTACGCGAAATATCTAGAGAAAAGAAGGTATTTACATAAATTGCATTTTTAAAAGGGGCATAACTCTCAAAACGAAACCTGCAAATCAGGTAGTTGAAAAATAATTAGAAACAATTCATTTACATTAGTGGTTTAGAATTCTATGCTTCCAATACATTTGAAATATATTTTTAAAGTGTATCTCAACCAAATTTCTTCAAATGCTTATTTCAAAACAGTGTTTCAGACTTTCTGCAGAACTGCGTATTTGGGTAGAAAGACGTATCCTCATCACTTCCGTTGAATAAGCTTTGATCATTTTAAAAACGCTAACGTCCTTGTGGAAAATTGGCCGAAACGACTGTTTAAGTGCCTAAACTTTTATGAGAGTCGGTGGTTAATGAAAAGAATATTTAACCTACGACATGAGTTGTTGATTTTAGGGCTATGCATAGATTTATGAGACAATTCAACAAAAATTCCTCGGCAGTGCCTCTCGGTTTGCAGACGAAGTTGGCAACCTTGTTGTTTTTTATATATAGGGTAGGAAAGTAATTTTTTATAAAATGTTTGTTTAAGCCAATTTTCGAATTGACGATATAGAGATTATATCACAGATGTGTCAGCCATATATAATTTATGAGAAAAAAGTCGAACAAGCCCGGGGGTCTGAAATGGGGGGGGGGGCTGTCCTCAAGCACCTGTGGATTAATGGGTTTAAAATGCACACATTAATACAGCAGGCTATCATAATCGTTACATTCACCCCAAAACTGAAGGATATCGATAGCGCGATTTTGGTTTGTGAGCTCGTCAACTTTACGCAAGTGTTCCTTTAAAGGTCATATGAAACAATGTCCAGAGCATTTTGGGTTATATACGGAAATGAGTTCATCTGAGCTACTTTAATAAGCCTGAAATTACATTTTGGATTTTTTATGCAAGTTAGCGGCAGCAGAGTCGATCAAAATTACTTCACTGCAAAAATGAACTTCAACTAGCGCGGCTTATCTCCCTTTGCTTATGACGTCAGTAAGACCCAGTCGCTACATTCAGTACTGTAGTTAACATTTATACTACCGATCATGTCTTTTGCAGCGTAAATTTTCAGAAAAATCATTAGTTGGGCTAAAACGTCGCATAAATATACGATGTTCAAACAAGATAGTATTTGTCTTTTAACATCCTACTGCATATTTGCAAGATTTTAGTATGTTTTCTTTATCTGTGTAATTTATTGTCGTCCTTCGAGACTTCAATCGACACACAGAGAGAGAGATGATACGACAAAGAGAGGGGGTCTGTACTCGAGTAAGTGAATATAGACGCTGTCAAATAATTTACAATTGAATAAAATTCTTACATAAGAATACTGATGATTTGTTTTCTGATTAAAATTTTTAAGCCATGATCAGATGATGCTATCTAGGTACTCGGTAGCACGCGCATTTATAAAGCTGAATTCGATTGACCGCACTGTGTGAAAGTGAAACTAAACCTGCATATAAATGATTTCATTTATTTATGGAAATGAAATGATTCTATTGCTTTCTCGCTTTCCCCCTTTCTCAATCACTTTTCCTTTTCTTTGGTTTTCCCTCTCTCTCTCTCTCTCTCTCTCTCTCTCTCTCTCTCTCTCTCTCTCTCTCTGTGTATTTTTTTCTTACCAAAAAGTCGGTACATATACGCATAACACTGTAACTATATTATCGTAATAATTTTAAAAACTCAGACATTAAACGTAATTCTATCTATGTAATCCTACTTTTCTGTATGTATATATTTACAGACCGAATTGTTTAAATTTGTATCAGTTTATTTTAACAAAGATTATTATATAGTCTGATTTAAAAAAAAATGTTTAACTGTAAAAATATTGATTTTGAAAATTAATTGTTCAGGTTCAGTCTTGCAAATAATGGGGGCATGGATTTTTTTTTTAACTGATCAATTTATGCACGAAGTGTATCAGTATTTTCAAACTGCAATTGCTCAGGCCATATTTAAAATAATGTTTGCTTGCCCTCTCCAGAAATTGGGTCGGTATGTAGGTGGGAAAATCTTTTTTTCTCAGAAAATTTCAGAATATATGTTGACGAATGGGAAAAATCAGGAATAAAACGAGAAAAAAAAAATCGTAATTCCTGGAGGTTGAAAAAAGTTTTGAGTCGGGCCATTTTGAGCCAGTCGGTCGGGAGAGGGCAACCAAACAATTTTTTAAAGTTGGCCTCAGCCAAACTGTAAGAAGTATCAGCACCGTAACATTACAGTGCATGTATATACATGTACATTCTCGTAATGCAGGTACATATTTTTTTTTAAATCATGCTTCTTGTGACAGCAAACGTACGGTGATGTCGTCATAAACCCCTATTTCTATATCGTTTTTACATAAGTCCTTGTGTTTCAGATTGCAGAAGGCGTGCATTCAAATACGCCGACTTTTCATTGATCCATGTTTATCATGAACTTCAATATATATCCCCGTGTTTATTTGGGAAAAAGTGTAGGGGGGGAGGGGGTACTCTTGAGCTAATATTTTTCCCTCTCAATATATGACACGACTTTATTTTACAGATTTTGCATGCCCATTAAATTTTTTATTGTAAGAAGCTTCAGGTCAGTGTTAATTAATTACGCTGTTTTTGTTGTTAATTATACAATTTCATTGGGAATGGGAAAAAAATATATACGTATCAAACAGAAATAAGAAGATTTTTAATTGTTTCTAAAGTATTAATTTAAAATAAGTAATCATAGTTGGAGGAGAAAAATCTTGATTTCTACGGGTATTCATCAGGATCATCCTACGATGAAAAGCTCTCGTTTTCAGTTGCTGTGTCTAATTAACGATTAGTTCATATAGAGTAAACTGTACTTTAGAATCAGATAGCTCATCTGAATACTTAATCACATTTATACACACAAAAATGACTAAAATTAACTCAATAAAATACGGTAAAATTACACTAGATCTAATGCGTTATTTACATCAATGGGTCTTTGTGACGTCATAAAAACACAAAACGATAAGCGGGTAACAAATTTATCAAGTGGACATTTTTCAATTAAGCAAAGGCAAAAATTTTTTACTAAACGTAATTTGACATTCTTTCATACCAGTCTTTATGTTTAAAAAGTAAAATTCTAGTGTTAAGAATCGTTTCATATGACCTTTAACTCTCTCGCAAACAATCACATTTATCCACTTGACTTGTCTCCGTCAAGTCCGTCTTTTTCGCATCAACCGTCTGTGGGACTATATGGACGATAGGGTTTAAAATGTCCAAGCTGGTCTCAATCAACTAAGGGCTGCCTTCTCGAAAGGGTTGAATAATTTCCCTATTAGAATGATAAACACACTGATGAACTCCATGCATAGGAGAATCATGCGCGAGGGAGACATACTTTTGGGGGGTACCGTCATATGAGTTTCAAACACAATTTATCATTGAGTCAAATGCTGACTGACGTTTTTCATACTAATTGTTAGGCCATTATTTACACACTGAATGTCGACGGATTTTTCCGTTATTCCTGATCATGACAAGGAGCACACGGCGGGTGTGACCGGTCGGCAGAGGATGCTCACTCCTCCATGGCACCTGATCCCACCTCTGATGTTTTGGAGGTCCGTGTTTGCTCTGCACCTATTTTGTAATGTTTAATGGACTTTTGAGGTTGAATACTGTTCGTTATCTCCATATATTTCATTTCAATAACTCATGAATTATTGTGGAAAATCAAATGAGATTTTGATTTTTATTAAAGATGATTTTAAATGTTAGATAGGATAACTGGAAAATACGTCTGAAATATATAACCTTATTTCACCTAAAAAGTTTACCCTGCGTTTCTTTTACATATATGAAGTATGAAAGCCCTAGCACCAACCGTACTAAAGTTATGACCAAGGTTTAAGTTTTCCAAAAGTAGTTCAAACGTCAAGGTCAAAGGGCAAAGTTGCTGGTATCCAAAGAAAGGGCCTTGTCACAAGGTTTACATATGTGAAGTATGAAAGCCTTAGCACCTACCGTTCAAAATTTATGGCCAAGGTTAAAGTTTTCCAAAAGTAGGTCAAACTCCAAGGTCAAGGTCTAAGGGTCAAAGTGTTGGTATCCAAAGGAAGGTCTTGTCACAAGGATTACACATGTGAAATATGAAGGCCTACCACCAACTGTTCAAAAGTTAAGGCCAAGGTTAAAGATTTCCAAAAGTAGGTCAAACTCCAAGGTGAAAGTCAAAAGGTCAAAGTTGTTGATATCCAAAGAAAGGCCTTATCACAAGGATTACATATGTGGAGTATGAAAGCCCTAGCATCAACCGTTCAAAAGTTATGGACAAGATTAAAGTTTTTCAAAAGTAGGTCAAACTCCTAGATCAAGGTCAAAAGGTCAAAGTTGTTGGTATCCAAAGAAAGGTCTTGTCACAGGAATTACACATGTGAAGTATGAAAGCCCCAGCACCAATTGTTCAAAAGTTATGGCCAAGGTTAAAGTTTGGTAAAATTTTGCAAAACTGGGTCAAACTCCAAGGTCAAAAGGTCAAATATGGTGGTACCCAAAGAAAGGTCTTGTCACAAGGAATACACATGTTAATATGAAAGCCATAGCTCCAACCAATCAAAAGTTATGGGCAAGGTTAATGTTTTTGCGGACAAACAGACAGACAGATAGACGGACGGACAGGGCAAAAACTATATACCCCCGAATCTTCGATACGGGGGCATAAAAATAAAGTGATTTCTTTTCTTAAATAATATAATTCTTTTTTCAAAAGCTTAATAGTGGTCTATTATAGGCAAGAGTTAACTAATATAGTGTTGATACAAAATGACAAGAAATAAGATTCGTTATTATTTTTTTTTTATTATTTTCAACAAAAAATAAGCATAAAAAACTGGGAAAACTTCTTTTCTTGAAAACAGACGGGTATTTTTCCTTGGAAATGTACAATTAGAATGTTCCTACATTTATTAATAAAGAAAAATATAGAAATTCAAAATAAAAAAGAAGTATGTAAATGGAAAATATCAAAATTCTTGAATTAAAACATCCTAAAGGAAGAGTAATCTTTCTTTATTTTCCACGGGTTGATTCATATACCCTGGGTGCTATTTCAGAAATTATGAGCATTTTTTTTTCAGACTTTCAAAAACATCGCTCTTTTGTGCAGTGATAATGCAGTTATAGCTTTTACTGAACTGTTCGGAAAACAATGCATGAACAATCGATATCCAAAATGTGCCTTCTTCAGAGCAATTGCAATCAACGTTCTAAAAGTTTTCGTCTATATGTGACCAAACAGTTACTTCTTGAATGAAATAATAACTAATTGGTAATTATTCAGCACAATGTGAAGTAATCATTCTTATCCACACCTCACCACACACAAGGTGGTGTACTATTACTCTAATATATGTACATCGTTTGCTTAAAAGTGTTCAAAAGAAGCTATGTTTAAACTACATGTATCTTTTTTAAGTTTTTTAAATGTCCATAGTACAAATATTAATTGTTACTGACTTGCAAATTTTTTGTCTATTTTAAATAAAATACCAACTTGTCATAAATTGCATTAAAATAGGTTCAGATGATTCTTTTAAACGGTGTATCTACAAATTTTGACCCGATAATAAGCACTTAATTGGAAGGAATCATAGCTTAAAAATTGCCATCCTCATTTTAAAAAACTCCAATTACTCTAATACCTTTTTGATACCATAATTTCATAAAAACGCATTAATTTCCAACGAAGATTTTAGAATTGTACCACACTAGAATGTTAGAAAATTATTTTTGAAATTTTTACAATCATTTAAACATTTTCTGACTTCAAGCCATGCTATTAATATAACTTGCTAGGAAACGCTGCGTTTAGGAAGTAGTTGTTCTAAGATGAGAAGATCCCCGAATTGAAATAGCTTCTCAATAACATCTTTTCCATTTATGACAAAAAAGATATCCATTCTTGGCTTTTGATTTCTGTGTTAATCTTTTTTCCAAGAAGATTTTAAAGCAATTATAAAATTTTCTATGTTGACCAATTTTTGATCCCCAGATATGTAATTTTGCGTTACAGGGGATTACTTAATCTCCTCCGACTTGGACTTCTGTGTAAATTCAAAAATGTCTTTTTGCGATACAACTTTACACTCATTTGTTGGAGATAGTAGGGAAATAAATAATTAAGGTCAGACGACACGTTCCTAAATAATATATATTTTTCCTAGGAATTTGTCATTGAAGTATTACTACTTTAACAAGCTTCCGCACAGTGGGGGGTGGGGGTGGGGGGTAGAATTCTTCATTTCCATTATTGTTCAATCAAAGCATTTATTTTAGGCAATTGTGAATTACAATTGGTATCAATAATGTCTCTAAGATCCACGGAAAATTGAATTCCTAGTATGTTGAAAGTTGTGGCTCTCCATTCTAATTTCCGCCTTGTATAATGAAAATCTTCCTTAGAAAACTTTTTAGAACTAATACATACTATTTTAGCTTTTGATATATTGATTTTGAGTCCCAAAAATTTTGAATAGAAGTCAGTTGTGTCAAGAGCAGCAAAGAGAGATTTCGTGAACCATCTAGGACAAGAAAAGTATCAGCAGCATATTGGGATAATTTATGCTCTTTATTATCTTCCACTATATCTTGTACATCTTGGTTCTCTTTAATTAAAATTGCCATAATTTCTGCACATGATATAAATAAATATGAAGAAAAAGAATCACCTTATCTGCCGCCTATTTTGATCAGATAAAAATCCGCTTTGCATAACAGAAGCTATAAAATTTGATTTAGAATCTTTACCCAGTTTAAACCAAACCAAAACTTCAAGATCTTATATGTAAATGACCATAAAACTGAATCAAAGACCTTTTCAAAATCAATCAATATTAATAAAGTAACCTGGAATGTTTTTGGAAGAAGTGTTGTGGATTAAATCATACACGAGTCTTGTACATGTATTTTCACCTATATACCTGCCTATCATAAGTCCTGAATATCTGTAATAAAATAATCTAAAGTTGTCTTCATTTTCTGTGAGAGACATTCTGATATTTTATTTAAAACATTTTTAGAAGTGTTATTGGCGCCAATTTAATTTAGAAATTGTCTGAGTTTATGATTTTTTTGGAATACAAGAAATTATACATAACTTTTGCCTTACTGAGAGCTCATTCTTGATAAAATCCACTTAATTGCCTTCAAGAAATAAATTTTCAAACCATTCCAAAAGGATTTTTTAAAATTCAACCGTATAACCAGAGATCCATGTTATCATATAAAAATACAGCAGTTTTGATCAAAATTCAAAAAGACTTGGAACACAAGTACACTAGACTAAGATACATAATTTGTATATCGGTTTTTGATTTCGACAAACGGTGTTGCCATGGTTTCTAAAAATAAAAAAAATCTTTGAAATTATTTCAAAATGCATCTCCACCTTAAGTTTTTGTCCAATTTCAGTAAGACTTGGTTCACAAATTCACTAGACTAAGATACATATATCTAAGTATCGGTTTTTGATTTCGACAAACGGTGTTGCCATTGTTACTAAAAATAGAAATTTCCTTGAAATTCTTTCAAAACGCTATTCCTCCAGTTTTGTTCCAGTTTCAGTGAGATTCGATACATAAGTACACTAGACTAAGATACATAATTCTGGTTGCTATTTCTTTATTTGATTTCGACAAACGATGTTGCCATGGATACTAAAAATAGAAAATTCTTTGAAATTATTTCAAAACACTACTCCTCCTACAGTTTTGGTTCAATTTCAACAAGACTTGCTAAATATTAAGTACACTTTGCTAAGATACATAATGCTTTTTATCAGTTTTGATTTCGACATACAATGTTGCCATGGTTACTAAAAATAGAAATTTCTTTGAAATTCTTTCAAAACGCTACTCCTCATACAGTTTTGGTCCAATTTCAATAAGACTTGATACACAAGTACACTTGACGAAGATATGCGAGCTACACACCAGTACATACCAGTAGAGCTTCAGTCTCGTCAAATACTTCTGGTTTTTAATCTTGAATTTTAAATTGTCCCACCAAACTAAAAGTGAAGCTTTAAATAACGCACATTTCTATTCTCTTTTAATCAATTCTATTACCTTTTATATTTCAGCACACAATAATAAATTATTATGTATCCATATACCTGGATCTCTAGCTTTTAGGCAAACTGTAATCAAAATATAAAACCACCACGGACTGCTAAGTGTTGTATCAACATAATAAATTTTATTTTACATACACGCTAAAAAAATTGAAATTAAAACATAATCAATTCTACTTTGAAGTTTGTTGTCTGTTATAGCTTTTCTTATTTAAAAATATTTCTTCCCTACATTTCTTTTTCTCCATATATCAATAATATTATGTTTACTTCTCAATTCAATCAGTTCTCTATAACACTGGTCGTAAGCGTGATTTGTTTTACCACTTCTATCTAATTCTCCAAGTGCATTATTAAAATGGCCCAGAATTATGTGGAATAACATTTGCAATGTTTTTTTAAAAAAAAATAAACACCGTACTTTTCCATTGTTTGGAGCATATAAATTAATAATGGCATAAACTTAATGAAAAAAGCAATCAAAAATTAGCTAAATATAGATAGATGTAATGTAAAAAAAAACACTAATGTACAAAAACCCTATTTTTACGTTCAAGGAAAAAATAAAAATCCAGAATTTGAAAAATCAGGATTTTATTATAATATTCTACTTTCTAAAAAGAAGCTAAAACCAATAATGGAAACGAAATGGTCGAAAGAATTCAATATAACAGGTGGTCAAGGGAAAAATATTTATACAGCTAAGATATTAAATGTTTTTGATAAACAGATAGCAGAATTCAATTTTAAATTTTGACATAACCAGCTTCATCCAGGAATTGTAATTATAATGTAAGTATATAAATGGAATAAAGGGGGGGGGGGGCATTGTACAAGTTGCGGTCAAGTAGAATATATTGTAGAATATATTGAACATTTAATTTTAGAATGTTTAGATTCAAAAATGGTATGGGAAAAAATATTGAAATTGAATATGTCCTGGGAAAATGTTGTAGGATTTTTTAATGAGTTTAACGACACAACAATTTTTTTAATTTTCAAATGCCATATCTAGGGCTGTGTATTGAGCAAAAGATACGATACGACATGATATTTTTGTAATGCAATATCCGATATATTTGATTCTTTAACAAGTCTATCAAAAAAGTCTTATAATTCATTTAATGCATGAATTTTATAAAAACTAATTGTTTTATAACCCATTTCGAAGTTCCTGATTCACTGCCATAACAAATTACACTTCAAATTCAAACTTTTAATGACTGAAAACAACATGTTAAATAAAGTTGTCTTTGTACTTTGTAATCTTTATCTAAGATGTCCTATATCCTTAATGATTATATCACTATTGATCAATTTTTAATTCAAAACAGTGAAAAATATAACCTTTGGTGATTGAAATTCCCAACTTTTTCACAGAATTATAAGAAAATCTGCTTGTTCGATACATATTGGAAGTTATTTTTTTCGATACGATACATTCTTAAACATCGATACGTATCGATTGATCGATATATTGAAACAGCCCTAGCCATATCAGTTGTAGGATACAAAATATACAAGTATAAAATGAAATGTAGGAAGCAAAATGAAAACGTAAATGCAAATGCAATGTTAACTTTTTTAAAATCATCATTATATCAGTATTATTTAATAGCAAAGGATGCAAAAAGTGTTAAATCCAATTACCATCTTTTAAAAAAGTTAGTTGACCAAATATGATTTTCTTTGTGTTTTGATTGTTTGTACTTTGATAAGTATATAACTACAATATAGATATTTCATCTATAATATTTATTTTATTTACAAAAGAAATATTTTACAATGATATGCATACATGTATGTATAGAAATGAAATGTTAACAATGATATATATACATGTACATGTATTTTTCTTCATCTAGTGTATATAATTTTGTAAATTAAATATTGAAAAAGTACCGATCCAGGGAGCTCCTGGCACCCCAGGTGAGGTATGGCATAAAACTTATTGTTTCCTGTATATTTGATATAGAAAAATCTACCTTCTGTTCCATTCGCATACTTCACATTCTCTTCAATCATGCTAATATACGAGCTATTATTTCTAATTAAAAATGCAACTCCCTTTGACCTTGACGGTGTATTAATGCTATCATAAAGAAAATGAACAATAAATACAGGTGATGAACAAACGAACAAATGTACATAAATACAGGAATGAAAGGGAGAGACGGAGAGAGAGCAGAGGAAAGGACTGAGGGGAGAGAGTTTTGTTAACTAACGTTATGCCCCAAGGAGTCAATATTTTCGCGATATAATCACTTTTATTGTAAATTCTTGTTCTTCTTTTGGAACGACTTGACTTTACCGGTCCCCAGAAAAACGCGCTAAAATATAGACAGGAGTTCGCAATTTTATCAATAAAGTCACTAAAAATCACTCGATTGACCAAGCCATGAGCTATGCGTTAGATAGCGAACTGTTCGCTATGCTAACGCATAGCTCATGACTTGGTCAATCGAGTGATTTTTAGTGACTTTATTGATAAAATTGCGAACTCCTGTGAATATAGTGTCGCCGTAGGCGACTTCAGTATATATGAGATCGCGTGAGCGATCGAAAAAAAATTTAAATTATGAGGTTTTTAGCCTTTTTGACCCCAAAATCGAATTCTACAGTTAATAATTTAGTTTAAAACTTCGTTTTTAAACAAAGTTTTTAACCTCGTTTTCTGAAAAAAGTAAATAAATAGAGGATATTCAATGTTTTGTAGATGAATATGGAATTTATTTCACGAGTGGGACAGGATTTTTTTTATATTTTCACGAGTGCGAAGCACGAGTGAAAATATCAACAAATCCTGTCTCACGAGTGAAATAAATTCCATATTCATCTACAAAACATTGAATTTTCTGTTTATTACATTTTCTTTGATTTTCCCTTTGCCTCTGTCTTTTCTTAAGGAAGAGATTGCAAGGGTCCATGAAAAAAATCCGCTCTATGAATTTTTCTCATTTTAACATATAATTTGCCTTACGTTAATGGTATCATAATATGAAAATGTCAACCATGGTCATCAGGGTTATAAAGAAGATATGGTTGCCATGGTAACCACCGTTTTTCAATATTTTGATATTTATGTAGTGAAATTTTAAGTATGTCATACAGATATCAAAATTGAAACAAATTAAATAATTTTCACCAGATATTAAATAATATGCTTTATATTCAATGAAAATAAAAATTGTATCGGAAACTATTGATAGATATAGTAATGCCACAGTTGCTTTGGGGAGTAGTCATTGTAAATTTGCAGTTATATTTTCACCCCAGGAGCAGTTTTCAAAGTCTTGACAAAAAATTGCCCAATGATTTTTCCTAAAATGGATATATTTTGTAACAATTATTATAAGTGACTTTTGGTTAAAATATGAAGTGGGGTCATCACATTCTTTTATAAGCTACATGCATTTCAATACCCCCCCCCCTTCCTAAAATATTAAAAGTCTTCATAAATTTTAATCTGATGGTTTGTTGCTGAACCTTTAAAGTGCATAATCTGTTAAAAGACTATAAAAAAAACAATATGTACAGATTAATAAAATATTTTTTTCCTGAAAATCTTGTGGTGGTTGCTCATTTTATACGTAGAGCAGAATGATAGCAGAATGATATAAGTATCATGTACACAAAAAACAACAGTATGCACATTTTTTTTATTTTTCCATCATTAAAATATTCTTTCCGTTATTATTTCAATATAAATATATACATTCTAAACCAGTGCACAGTGGTCCAAGGGCCAAATTGTTCATGCTCTGAACACTCATCGAGGTCTCTGCACTGTGACTTGGAATCGGAAAGGGGGGGGGGGGTTAGTCACTTGAACACATTGATTGAGTAGATTATTTCAGAGAACTTGTATCTGCAATATATACCGTATATAAAATAAATTCTAGCTATTATCTTATTTGACAAATTTTATTGATTTGCTATGTAATATTTACATTTGCAAATACACATTCATTGCAAGTTAGAAAACAGTTCATTTTCTCATGAACTAGGTAAGCCTACATATCTCCATTGTGACGTCATAATGCCACACTTGACGTCAAAACTATAGGCCTAGTGCAAACTGTTTGTTTCCAAAATAATGGTTGAATGACTTTTATAAATTTGCGCTTCATGATCAAGCGGTTCATGAAATATGCTGAGGTGAAGCGTCTTTGTTCGTGTCCTCGTGAATTTTCAAAAATTAAATTAATTTTTCAAATATATTCCCTTGAGCATGATGAGTTGAAATTTTTTTTTTAAATGTATATAACGTTATGCTCAAAATAATTTTCTTTCTCAGGTTATATTCATTATAATCACTGAGAAAATCACGCCGTCTGAAGCTTCTAGGAAATGATTGTCTATTCATAGATGTAAACCCTATAATAAAAAAAAAACGATCTCAAATAAAATTCTAGTATTTTGATTAAAACTAGAGGACGTAAAGACCCAAGTATGAAATAAATTTACTTATGAAACAGATTACAGCGTTCAGAACTACGACAAAGGCTAGACGTGTCAAAACGAAAAAAAAACACATGGATAAAAAAAAAAAATCTGCGTCGACGCTCACCAACACTCTGCAACTTCACATCTTTAGGGCCTATCTTATTCTTTCTCCGTTTTAAAATATTGCCACGAAAACCTTTTGTCATGGGCGTAATCATAATCATGCTCCTTATTCCGGAAATGGTTACCGTAAATCTTCTTTTTTTAAAAATCACATGAGTCGATCACTTGACGCCATGCAATCGCTTCCTTAACATAGTGGCATAGCTAGGTTTGACGTCATAGTTGAGCAGTTGAGACGTCATAGCTTAGCAGTTGTGAGATTGAAAACATTACATAGCATGGATTTTAGCAATATATTTGGGAAGAAAATTGCAGTTTTAGCTCTATCAAGATGTTTAGTTACTATCTATATCTTATGACAGGCCAGAAATTATTTTTTACTTTACTTTGATATCCTTTCACACTGTGAGAGAATATCATTTTGGTATTCTTTCACACTGTGAGAGAATATCACTTTTATTCAATAAATAAATTACAGTATTTCACTGTTGAAAATGTAATAATATTGTTTATTCAGTGAAAAGGAGACGAAAAATAATTGTCAACAGAGCGCGTGCGGCGCATGCTTAGTGCCGTTTCTTTCGTACTTAGCCATTTTTTCATGTAAACAAACCAAAGAGATGTCGTTAAAGCTGAATTAAGATATTGCAAAAATACAGATGCAACTAAATTTCTTAATTTATCTTTTAAAAAAACCAAGACACTAACCCTAATCCCTCGGATGGTATGCGAGGACTAACCCAAATCTCCCAGGCGGATGCTAGACTAACCCATTTGCGAGGACTAACCCTAATCTCTCGGATCGATGCGAGACTAACCCTAATCAGTTGAAAACTTGTGCAAGGACTAACCCTAATCTCTCAGGTGGGTGCAAGACTAACCATAACCAGTCAAAAAATGTGCAAGACTAACCCTTATTATATACCCATCAATTTCCTTGTTTTTGTTACTGTTAATTTTACAGAGTGTGATCCGACTTTCCAGATCACCACACTGTGGTTTTCTGAATCCATATCACCCCTCTCTGAAACTGATGACGTAGTACACAGATAAATGACGTTTTTATTCTCGCGCATCAAAAAGTTCCTTGACAAAATGGTTTGTTTAATGGATAAAAGTTATGTAATTGATACAAAAAAGTTTTCCTTTTATTATACTTTGCTAGTTGTAAAGGGGTATATAATAAATTTATCATTATAACAGTAACTTGATCCGAAGAGCCGTATCACGTCGAGTTGACAGGCGCGGATCATCAGATCAAACGAGACGCGAAGCGTCGAGTTTGATCTGATGATCCGCGCCTGTCAACGAGACGTGATACGGCTCCTCGGATCAAGTTACTGTTATAATAATATATATTTATCAGTTGAGTGACGTAAATCTTACGTCATAGTGCAATAGCGCGTGGATCTTGCGGATCTGGGGACCGGTAAAGTAAAGTCTACCCCTTCTTTTTTTTTTCTTTTTTTTTTTTTAAATGTAGCTTTCATAAAACTTACTCGGGCATATCTACTGAGGAGATCATAAACTATGTTCTTCTCGAATCATTCATTGACTGACCTACTTCCTTTAAACTTTCTTTGTGAGGTAAACGTTTAGATAGAAGACATTTTAGTGTTATTGATGGAAGCTTTGAAAAGGCATACAGTTGTAAACAAAAATGGATACCGATGCATCATCGTCAGCGAATCCAGTGGTAATATATTTGTTAAACCCTGAAATCTTTACGTCAAACAAGCTGATTAGGTCGTCAAAAGTATTCCAGATTTTTAATTGGAATCAGAAATTTATGTGAAAGATTTTATGTAATCTTTCAATTCCAAAAGGATAGATATACATTTTTATTTTAGGAAGTTGTTCAAGCTTAAAGTTATCTTTGGGGGAGTTGCTGTTTGAATTATGTGCCAATGTGCCTTGAAAAAGTGCGGACATTCCATATTTTGATTACCATTTCATGTCTTCGGATAATCAAAAATGTAATGTGCATGTCAAAAATCACATTGGCCAGGGGATGGCTATATACCGATGTTTTAAAAAAAAATATTTAAAAATATATATTCTATTGTACCAAATCATAAGTGTTGTTTTATATTAGTTGGTACATGTACATGATTCTTTTTAAAATATTTTTTTTACACACTGGGAGCAAGCCTCTGTACCAAAATAAATATCTGTCTGCAGGGTTGTATCTAGATAGAATGTTCTATCGTTAAAATGATAAATGTCCTACGGACCCGGTTTAACGATAGAATGCGTTCCGTGTATTGTCAATGTAGCAAAGAAAATACGAGAGATAACTCTAACTCAGTGCATTTACTATGAAAAATCCCGAGAGTTCCGAATGTCAACATGGTGTGTAAATTTGAAACGAGTAAAAACGTTGGTGAAAAAGTGGTCAATTCTTCCATTATATGGATTAAATTTTTAGATGAAAGGTATTTACAGTCTCAAAGAGGTTTGTTATGATTAATTTGACTGTTATTTTCAATGCAACTTCATTAATTGTCTCCAAAATCGTTTTGGAGCGATTCTGCAATTTTCTGCTACATTACGGGTATATGGGAGGAATTCTAACCGTGGTGAGGGCCTGTCCCGAGACACAGTTAGATTATTCTAACTAGGTTGTACCAAAGAATTGAAATAGCAGGGGACATTAAAAAAGTAGAAGGGTTCAGGGGTTTCCTCTCCTTAAAGTGGGTTGAAGGGGAATACCAAAATAACTGGGAGATTATGTCATTATAGGCAGGGAAATTTTCTGGCCCTTGGGTCTTAGGGACAACTCTGTGTCTGTTCGGTGGCTGCTTGAAATAGAGAATTTGCTTAATTATATGTGTAGATATAATGAATACCAATATTATATCAACAAAAGAAATGTCTTAGGAGTACAAGGGAAGTATGTACTAGTTAGTATAAGAACCTGTCAATGTGAGTACTAACCAGAATTTATCCATTTTTCTAATTTAGCTATTTCTTTCAGCTCTCTATATTATCAGTTAAGAAATAAAATGAGTTACAAATGAATAAAGGTACTTAGATTGAGTAATATTTGATGTATTAATAGGAACCAAGTGACTTTACAAACATTTCACTGGAGGGTGACCCTGAACATCCTCCCAAAAAGAAGACACCACGTAGGTTGATCTATTGTAGTGATGGTGTTTTAGAAGAATACTCAACGGACGAAGAGGAGGAGAAACCCCCAGAACCAGAGATCAACCCAGTAAGGACTGCAATATAATCTGTATAATGATTCAAAATATTCAAGGTACAGAGACCCAGACTCATTAACAGAGAAGTGATTACAGTGATCATTGTACATGAAACATACATTGTAATAACAGCTGTGTAACAGGAAGTTCATGCAGAAATTGGAATAATATATAATACTGTAACACAAAAAAAATGAAAAGTCTTCAGGGTTTCTATGGCATACTGTATGCGTACATAAATTGACGTATTCAAAATTTAGCACAATCACTGGGTATTGAGTGGTTGGCATAATTATGAATTATTGCTACACATGTCCACACCATGTATTTTATTTACAAATGATATATTAATGGTATTCATGATTTAGTGCATTGATTTTCTTGCCAAAGCCGCCAAAATATGAAGCCCACTATTTTAGGCATCATACAGTACATGTATAACATAAAAAAATGTCAAAATTCAGTTACAATTTAACAGTGTAAACAATACATCAAATGTATCCTTCATGAGGCCTATACCAGGGTCCAAATGAAATAGGTCTGAATTTACAAACATTTCTAATTGATGCAGCTAAAAATCAACTCA
This sequence comes from Saccostrea echinata, assembly GCF_033153115.1. Classification (NCBI taxonomy): domain Eukaryota; kingdom Metazoa; phylum Mollusca; class Bivalvia; order Ostreida; family Ostreidae; genus Saccostrea; species Saccostrea echinata. Next base: position 16,252,224 of record NW_026889758.1, read on the forward strand.
GTAAGGATGGTTATATAATGTGTATTTAACAATTTTTTCTCATAACTTCAGGTGATTAAATCAATTGCTATTTTAACTATCAGATTACGTTTTCATTTTTAAAATTCCTGATTGATTGCTCCTTTGGTGATTTTTTTTTCTGATGATCATCTTCAAACATAGGTAAAATACTGTAAGTGTTACAGTTGACATAGGCCTGGGGTCTAAGGGGTGGGGCTAAAACCATCAATATTAACGCAATACTTTTTAAATCTTCTTTTTTACTATTGGACATCAAGCAGTTAAACTGTTAGCATGATTGTGATATAAGGCATTGAGCCCTCTGCCAAAATTGTGAAATTCATGGCCCCTGGGTAAGGGGTACTGGTGTAAGGCTGTGGCTCTATTAATCATGTAGTGAAAATGCATACACTCTTTAGAAAGCTTTTTCTTTCCCCTTTTATATTTAGCAGACATACTAAGTGCATGGTTAAATGAACAAGGGTACCTCTTCCAAAATTTGAAATTCATGGCCTTGGGTCAGGGGTTCTGGTGTTATAACAGGTTCTGGTATAAAGGCAGGGTTATATTGATAATATATTGAAAATGCATACATTCTTTAAAAAGCTTCTTTCCCTCTGTATACTTAACAAACAAACTAAGTGCATAGTTATAATAAGCAAGAGTGCAAAATTGTGAAATTCATGGCCCCTGGGCCAGGGGTTCTTGTGTTAGGCTAAGACTGTATTCATCATACAATGAAAATGCATTATTTCTTTGAAAATCTTCTTCTCTGCTCCCGGATATCAAGCAAACAAACTAAGTGCATGGTACTGATGAGCAAAGGTGCCTCTTTCAAAATTGTGAATTCATGGCCCCTGGATCAGAGGTTCTGGTGTTGGGTGGGGCATGATTGATCATATAGTAAAAATGCATAAATTCTTTAAAAATCTTATTCTTTTCTCCTGGGCATCTAGGAGGCAAACAGAATAAGTTGTAATGAAAAGGGTTTTTTTTTTTACAAGAATAGTGAAATTCCTGATCACTTGATCAAGTGTTTTCCTGCTGGGCAGGATTCTATTAATTGTTATTGTAGTGAAATGTGTACTCTTCTGAGAGAAGTAATCCCCTTTGCTATTCACCTATGATAATTAATTAACTGTTATTATTGTAATTGATAGGTCAACTTGAATAAAAGAATTAAACAAGAATTTTGAATGTATAATACAAAAAGTACTTTCATTGTTTTAAATGGGCAGGTAGATTTGTAAATAATAGATAAATAAAAATGAGACAAATATACCTTATCTAATTGTACATTACATATTCTTCCAAGATCAAGAGAAGCCTGTGTGTAAGGGAATGAGAAAGGTTTACTCCATGTTCTCAAGCACTATTGTATTATTTAGTCTGAATATTGATCATGTTGATAGTGTCCAATGGGAGTGTATGAGTATTGGCAAGTAAATATATTTACTTTATGATTTATTACTAAGTACTAGACTAACTTAGTTGCTAATTTGGTGATCCCTGATCATCCTATTTCGCTGGCTTTTGGACAACATATATTCATTTCTCAGTTTAATTTGTTTTATTTCATTCTTCAGTGGATCCTTTACAGTGTTGTATTATACTCAGGTGACTGGTAAGGCTCTAGGGACTTTGCAGCCAGGCCATATTTCTGTTTTGTTTCCTTTTTTATGTCACCTGAGCTGACTCACTCAAATGCTATCTTGAAGTTTGACAAAGTTTAATCATGAAATTGACCTTTGGGTTACTAGTTTTGAAGCCCCAAAACCAAGAGAAAAAAAATTGAGTCATGGTTTTCTAAAATCAAAAGAAAACCAGAAGTCTCTGATGAGACTGTAGCTCTACTGGTCTGTTTGTATAACAAAAGAAAAGTAGCACTTGGATTTGAAACATTGCAACATGCAACAATAAATAGAATTATGTATCTTAATGAAGTCTACTTTTGTGACAAGTTATATTGAAATCAAATGAAAACTAGGAGTAGTAGCGTTTTGAAAGTATTTCACGGAAATTTCTATTTTTAGTACCGGTAACCATGACAACACCATTCACCCAAATAAAAAAAACAGAAATACATATTATGTATCGTAGTGTATTCTAACTGTGTGCCAAATTAGATTGAAATCAGACCAAAATTGTAGGAGGAGTAACGTTTTAAAGGAATTTCACAGAAATTTCTATTTTAAGTAACCATGGCAACACTGTTCATCGAATTCAAAAACCAATGCAATAAATTATGTATCTTAGTATAGTCTTCTTGTATGCCTAATTATATTAGAAGCAGACTAAAACTGTAGCAGGAGTAGTGTTTTAAAGGAATTTCACAGAAATTTCTATTTTTAGTAACCATGGCAACACCGTCCATTGAATTCAAAAACCGATGCAATAAATTATGCATCTTAGTGTAGTGTACTTGTGTGCCAAGTTATATTGAAATCGGACCAAAACTGTAGGAAGAGTAGCGTTTTAAAGGAATTTCACAGAAATTTCTATTTTTAGTTACCATGGCAACACCGTCCATCGAAATCAAAAACCGATGCACTAAATTATGTATCTTAGTGTAGTCTACCTGTGTGCCAAGTTATATTGAAATCGGACCAAAACTGTAGGAGGAGTAGCGTTTTAAAGGAATTTCACAGAAATTTCTATTTTTAGTAACCATGGCAACACCGTCCATCGAAATAAAAAAACCGATGCACTAAATTATGTATCTTAGTGTAGTCTACTTGTGTGCCAAATTATATTGAAATCGGACCAAAACTGTAGGAGGAGTAGCGTTTTAAAGGAATTTCACAGAAATTTCTATTTTTAGTAACCATGGCAACACCGTCCATCGAAATCAAAAACCGATGCACTAAATTATGTATCTTAGTGTAGTCTACTTGTGTGCCAAGTTATATTGAAATCGGACCAAAACTGTAGGAGGAGTAGCGTTTTAAAGGAATTTCACAGAAATTTCTATTTTTAGTAACCATGGCAACACCGTCCATCGAAATCAAAAACCGATGCACTAAATTATGTATCTTAGTGTAGTCTACTTGTGTGCCAAGTTATATTGAAATCGGACCAAAACTGTAGGAGGAGTAGCGTTTTAAAGGAATTTCACAGAAATTTCTATTTTTAGTAACCATGGCAACACCGTCCATCGAAATCAAAAACCGATGCACTAAATTATGTATCTTAGTGTAGTCTACTTGTGTGCCAAGTTATATTGAAATCGGACCAAAACTGTAGGAGGAGTAGCGTTTTAAAGGAATTTCACAGAAATTTCTATTTTTAGTAACCATGGCAACACCGTCCATCGAAATCAAAAACTGATGCACTAAATTATGTATCTTAGTGTAGTCTACTTGTGTGCCAAGTTATATTGAAATCGGACCAAAACTGTAGGAGGAGTAGCGTTTTAAAGGAATTTCACAGAAATTTCTATTTTTAGTAACCATGGCAACACCGTCCATCGAAATCAAAAACCGATGCACTAAATTATGTATCTTAGTGTAGTCTACTTGAGTGCCAAGTTATATTGAAATCGGACCAAAACTGTAGGAGGAGTAGCGTTTTAAAGGAATTTCACAGAAATTTCTATTTTTAGTAACCATGGCAACACCGTCCATCGAAATCAAAAACCGATGCACTAAATTATGTATCTTAGTGTAGTCTACTTGTGTGCCAAGTTATATTGAAATCGGACCAAAACTGTAGGAGGAGTAGCGTTTTAAAGGAATTTCACAGAAATTTCTATTTTAAGTAACCATGGCAACACCGTCCGTCGAAATCAAAAACCGATGCACTTAATTATGTATCTTAGTGTAGTCTACTTGTGTGCCAAGTTATATTGAAATCGGACCAAAACTGTAGGAGGAGTAGCGTTTTAAAGGAATTTCACAGAAATTTCTATTTTTAGTAACCATGGCAACACCGTCCATCGAAATCAAAAACCGATGCTCTAAATTATGTATCTTAGTGAAGTCTACTTGTGTGCCAAGTTATATTGAAATTGGACCAAAACTGTAGGAGGAGTAGCGTTTTAAAGGAATTTCACAGAAATTTCTATTTTTAGTAACCATGGCAACACCGTCCATTGAAATCAAATACCGATGCTCTAAATTATGTATCTTAGTGAAGTCTACTTGTGTGCCAAGTTATATTGAAATCGGACCAAAACTGTAGGAGGAGTAGCGTTTTAAAGGAATTTCACAGAAATTTCTATTTTTAGTAACCATGGCAACACCGTCCATCGAAATCAAAAACTGATGCACTAAATTATGTATCTTAGTGTAGTCTACTTGTGTGCCAAGTTATATTGAAATCGGACCAAAACTGTAGGAGGAGTAGCGTTTTAAAGGAATTTCACAGAAATTTCTATTTTTAGTAACCATGGCAACACCGTTCATTGAAATCAAAAATCGATGCACTAAATTATGTATCTTAGTGTAGTCTACTTGTGTGCCAAGTTATATTGAAATCGGACCAAAACTGTAGGAGGAGTAGCGTTTTGAAAAATTGTTTACAGACAGACGGACAGACAGACAGACGGACGGACGACGGACACCTTACTATCGCATAAGCTCTTCTGGTCTCTGACCAGTAGAGCTAAAAATTGAGGGGATTTATTCCCCTTGAAATCCACATCACAGTTACAATGCTTAATCATTGCGCTGCCTACTAAAATAAACTTCACCTTAGTAGAGCTATTGTGATGCACGGCACTTTACTCATTAGACCATGTGTAACACACCATAGTAATCTTGGCAAAATTCTGCAAGTTGATTGGTCAGATACACAACCAACTGTAAATATTACATTGTCATTCATCTTTTATCTTTCAGAAAGAGCTGAATTGGTTGCCTTGGTTTTGGTATTACATAGTGAACACAGCCAGGGGAACATTATACGGTACAATGCAGATTACTGTTACAAGATTTTAAGTTGGTTTTTAGACATCAGCATTATATAACTGGGACAAAGCTATTAATCATTCAATATAATTTTCTTATTAAGACAACTCTTTGAATTGCTAAGAGTTTTTGGAGTATATTTTGTGTTGGCTTTCAGATAAGTACCAGAAATTCATTTTGTTTTTAATATATATAGGTGTCTTAGCAAGTCTAATTTTGAAATCAATTTTAAAAATCATACTAGAAAATGATAATAAAACTATAGTTGCTAACTTTCTGTATACTTGTGGACAGTGGCAGACACTTGTGGAGAAAAGCTAGCATGGTTTTTTGGCATCACCACACCAAAATACCAGTATGCGATTGATGAATACTACCGTCTTAAAGAAGAGGTAGGACAATATGTGTATAAAATTGAATTAAAATTAGACATTATTAGCTAATGTAATTAAAAGATTTAAAACTAGCCTCTAAACATCATATAAAATGTGTAACTGGAGATTTCCGGCTGAATTTATGCAACAAAATGTTAGTGCTGAAATATGTTAAACTGACGTATATGGAGAGATTGAAAAAGAATGATAGGTGTTCTTTACATTGCAAGAAATATGCATAACTATTCAAGACTTCTTCAGTGATGAAATCAAATCCCCATGAATCAGTATTTTTTCCAATAACAATGATAATTGACCCCACTAAAATATGTGATTTTACGGTATTTTAAAACATGTTTTGATGAATTCAAACTTTCTGCTGATTTTATTCTTCTGTAGTTTTCAGAAAGTATTCTCCTGTATTAGCACCCTTAGTAGCTATAGCTGTAAAGCCATTTTATTCCACTCAGAACATTAAATAATTTTCTTTATACAAAATTGTTTTATATAATACACATATGTCATTGCAGCTGTGATAATTTAAACTTCCTTAGAATTCCAGTAATATCATAAGTCGTACTTATTGCAGAAGTTTAATAAAAAATAAAATGTTCACTTACAGGAGGAAAGAGAAAAGGCCAAAGAGAAAAGAGATCAGGAAATGTTTGAAGAAAAGAAATTGTCCCAAGTCAGAGTAGACACTCCTCAGAAACTAGATATAACTGAAGAAACCAAGGAACAAGTGACAAAGTACTGATTTGTTCTAAGAAATCAGGCAGTGATCCAAATCAAAGCAATTGTATTTATCAGGATTTAAGAAGGGATTAAATATAATACATGTGTATAATTATTATGTTAAGTTTTTATATGAGTGGTGGTGTTCACTAATTAACAATATGTGATTATAGAATCTCTGCTTATTGAAATCATCATATTTGAAATCCATTATAAAATTTTGAAAAAAATCTAGTCCTATATGAGGGCTGTTTGAAAAAATCATGAACAATGTCAGTCTTTAATATATTATTTTCCAGAAATTCAAGATCAGAACATTATTATGTTTAAAAAATTTTTTGTTATGTGAAGTTTCATCATATGGAACTCATGTTACTTAATTTTAAAATCAGCATGTATTACCACAGAGTGCACTTAACAGCATTATAATGTATATTTTCACTGTTTCAAATTTTAAATAATGGAAATGTATCATGATATATTTGAAATTTTTAATACAAATTATTTGAATTTATTGATAAAACAGGTTACCAAATTTGGATATAATATGACGGAAGTTCACAAACTTTTTTTTCAAACAACCCTCGTACAATTGATTTTTATGCTTAAAAAGTTGAAATGCTTTGAATTGATATTTTGTCCAAACGAGAGAAATAGTATGTTTCATTCTGACAAGAAAAATATTGTTACTGGAAAAAAAAGTTTAATACTGTAAAATCATATATTTTTGTGGGGTCAAATTTTGTAGGTTTAAGGAAAAAATATTGGTTTGTGGGGATTTGATTCCGTGGTTGAAAAGGTGTTGAGTATGGTAGCTATGAATATGAAATTTTACATTTTAACATTAATTGCATTAACAAAATCAAAGACTAAACCCCACACCGTTTTGAAGCACATTCAGTAAATTTCAGACATTAAAAAAATAATAACAAAACTGATACTGTGAAATCAATATTTTTCGTGTTTTTTTTTTTTTCCATTGTTTTTGAGGTATGAAGATCGAGACCCACAAATTCAAGTGCACCATAAAATCTTTATTTCTTTTAATAGCCTGAATTCTTCAGTTGGGGAAATTTCCATTTTAATTTCATTATTGAGAAATACAATTTGTAGTCAAACATAAATACAATGTTGGGAAGTTATTTTTTATCTTGATTCGTAAGGGTTATTTGGTATTCATTTCAGACATAATTTGCATGATGATTCAATATCTGTTAATTTCAGATTATAGTACAAGAGGGGCAATATTTGTTGTCCAATCAAAATTTGCTTAAGAAAATGAGAAAAATTGAAGAGGCTGAATTTAGAATGTTTATATCACCTGTTTTTGTCCGTCATCATTCTTTGTGCATTAACATTTGAACATTTTTAGCTTCTTCTCTGGAACCACTGAACCAATTTCAACTAATTTTGGCACAGAGTATCTATGGGTGAAAGGGAACAAAACTTTTGAATTTCGTGGTCCTTGCCCCCTCCTCCTCAAGGCCTAAGGGGTGGTGCTAAAAATATCAAAAGTATTGCAATCTTTAAAAATCTTCTTTTCACTCCGGGACATCAAGCAGTTAAACTGTTGGCATGATTGTAAAAAGCATTGAGCCCTCGACCAAAAGTGTGAAATTCATGGTCTCAGTGTGAGGGGTTCTGGTGTTAGGGCTGTATTGGTCATATAGTGAAAATGCATAAATTTTCAAAAATCTCTTCTTCACCTGTACCAGTATATTTAGCAAACAAACTAAGTGCATAGAAATAGTGTACAAGAGTGCCTCTCCAGTTGTGAAATTCATGGCCCAAGGGTCAGAGGTTCTGGTGCTAGGGCAGGGCTGTATTGGTCACATAGTGAAAATTCATTAATTCTTTGAAAATCTTCTCTGCTCCTGGGTATTTAGAATACAAACAAAGTGCATAGTTGTGATGAGCAAGAATGCCTTTTATAAAATCATGAAATTCATGGCCCAGGAGTCAGGTATTCTTATGTTAGGGTGAGCACTTTTGAATATATAGTAAAAATGCATTATTTCTTTGAAAATCTTCTTCTCAGCCCCTGGATATTTAGAATACAAACTAAGTGCATGGTTATGATGACTATTGATGAGCAACAATGCCTCTTTCAAAATTTTGAAATTCATAGCCTGGAGGTCAAGTGTTCTGGTGCTAACGTGAGGCTGCACTCATGACATATGTTAATTAAATCAGTGCAAATAATGTTAATGATAGGTTAGTTGAATAAAAGAATTAGATAATAATTTTTGATATATAATATAAAAAGTAATTTCTTAGTAGTGTTTCCAGTCATCGATTATAATTGAAAATCAGTTGATTGCTGGCACAATCCAAGCGCCCAATTACAAAATGTTTATTCCAATTAATCGGTTTATTTTTTATTTTATTTTACAAGCATAACAATTTTTTTAGGCCAAATATTCCAGCTGTGACTTATCTATTATCTTACTTGTGTTTTGTAATGGTGCAGATGAAAGATAGTTGGTTACAGTAACCCGATCATCGATTATGAAATTCTTACCGATTCCCATCACTATAATTTCTTTTAAATAGTCTGGTACATTTGTAAAAAAAAAAAAAAAAAAAAAAAAATAGATGAATTTAAATGAGACAAAATATCTTATATTTATATAAGTACATTAAATATAAGTTAAAAACCAAGAGAGGCCACCATGGGATAGTTTCTCTTTAACATAATGTTATATGTCAAAGCACTATTGTTATGTTAGTGGAAGTGATGGAGTGTAGAAACATCTGGAGCACTGATATATACAGGCAGGTTTCTGAATTGTTGATAATTACTAGACTAACTATTTTGTTGAGCCCTGATTATCTCTTTTCTTTCAGTTTATTAATTGTTTACCATTCCATGGATCTTTACCAGGGTAGTATTATACTCGGGTGACTGTTAAAGCCCTAGGGCCTCTTGTTTTCATAGATTATAAACCACAGTAATTGCCTGTTGTTCATACTTGCCTAAATTGAGGTGTTTAATATGAATCCAATTTTCATGTCAAGGTATATGTATGAATTTTTATTGTTGTTAAATGTATATAACACTTTTATTTTTGTTTCTGAAATAAAGTTTCTTAAAGTTGTATGTATTCGTTTTTCATTTTGTGGAACACTATTCACTACTGGGAGTAAAATTGTTGTTAAAATTTCAAAGCAGAGAATTGCATTGAAAAACAAGATGTGTTTGTGAAACACTTTTGCCCCTCTGTGGCTGCTCAAGGCCAAGGTTAAAGTTTTTCAAATGTAGGTCAAAATCCAAGGTCAAAGTCAAGAGTTCTAAAATATTGATAACCCAAAGAAAGCTCTTGTCACAAGGAATACAAATATGAAATATATAATAGCTCTAGTCCAACCATTCAGAAAATATGGCCAAGGTTAAAGTTTTTTTTTTCAAAAATTAGGTCATACTCCAAGTATGAGATCAAAAAATAATGGTACCAAAGGAAAGGTTGTGGCACAAGGTGTGCATAAGTGAAATATGAAAGGCCTAGCAGCAACCTTTCAAAAGTTATAGGCAAGTTTTTTCAAATGTATATCAAACTCCAAAGTTAAGGTCATGAGGTCAAAAATGTTGGTACTCAAAGAAAGATCCTGTCACAATAAATACACATATATATGAAAGTCCTATAGCACCCACTGTTCAAAAGTTATGACCAAGGTGAAAGTTTTTGCATAAGTAGATCAAGCTCTAAGGTCAAGATCGAAAGTCAAAAATGTTGGTACCAAATGAAAGTTCTGGCCACATGGAATACACACATGAAATATATAAGCACTAGCTCCAACCATTCAAAAGTTATGGCCAAAAGTTAAAGTTTGGTAATTTTTTGCAAAAGTAGGTCAAACTCCATGGTCAAGAGGTCAAATGTGTTGGTACCCAAAGAAAGGTCTTGTCACAAGAAATACACATGTGAAATATGAAAGTAAAAATCATTCAAAAGTAATGGACAAGGTTCAAATTTTTGCGGACATATTAACAGACAGAGGGCATTAAAATTAAGGAAAGAAATTTGTTAACATATTTAATTTTGCTGGGTTACACAAGATTGCAGGATAATATCAGTCACCTGGGCTACGTTTTACAAAAGAACTTACGACTAAGACCAAAATATGATTTTGCTTCTAACTTTCTTTTTAACATTAATCTGAAAATGGATCGGACCTTTTCTAAAAGAAGTTAGAGAGATATTTCTATGCAAACAATTTTTAATGGAAACATTAATTTTGCAAGATTTCACAAACAACTTAAGTTTTTGGTCCAGGTCGTAAGTTCTTTTGTAAAATGGGTCCCTGAATATTAACTTTGTCTTATTGGAATTTTTTAAGGTGTTGGTATCTGTGTTTCATTATCAAGAAAACCACCTATAAATTAACCCTATAACCCTAAATCTAGCAGTTTAAGAACTAAAAGTTGCGTGATGATCTTTTTAGCTTACTTGGCTCAAGTGAGCTTTTCTGATCAAAATTTGTCCATTTTCGTCATCATCATGAATTTTTTGCAATTTCATCTTCTCCAGAACCATTGGGTCAATTTCAAACAAACTTGGTGCAGAGTATTCTTAGGTAAAGGGGATTCATGTTTGAAAGGGGCACACCCTGTTTAAAGAAGAGATAACCGAGAGAAAAAAAAATTAAATATGGTGGGTGTCATAAAAAAATCTTCTCTAAAACCACTGAGCCAAAAAAGTTGAAACTTAAGCGAAAGCTTCCTGAAATTGTACAGATTCAAGTTTGTAGAAATCATGGCTCAGGAGCTAGGGTAGGACGGGGCCACCGTACTATATCGTAAATTTAATTTAAATATTTCGTCTTATGAACAGCAGAAACATGATAAATGATATTAACGTGCAAGCATTCTGAATTAGTGCAAATTCAATTTTGTTCAAATCATGGTCCCTGATGATAGGGTGGGGCCCCAATAGGGGATCAAATTTTTACAAGGGAATTTATAAGAAAATGATTTTAAAAAAATTTCAAGAACAGCAGGACCATGATTAGTAATATCAATATGCAAGCATCTTCAGATAGTGCATATTCTTGTTTTTTTTTAAAACATTGCCCCAGATATAGGCTTTAGGCCACAATAGGGTATCAAAGTTTATATTGGAATGTAGAGGAAAAAAAATCGTAAAATAACTTCTTATAAGAACAACAGGACCCTGATTAGTCATATTATACAAGCACTGAGTAAATTTAAAATTATTTAAATCTTGGCCCCTGGGTAGGTTGGTGCCATAAAAGGAATCAAAGTTTCATATGGGAAAATAAGAGGAAAAATCTTCTCATTATGTAACAAGCATTCTGAGAGTATTGCATTAGCAATACTAGTCCCCTACCGGCAAGTGTAATCTGGTTCCCGTTAAAAATTGAAAATGCCACAATTCCGTCGAAAGTCAATGAAGCGGAACGAAATGCAATCTTGATCTATAACTCATCAAGGTAAAGTCACATACCAAAAATTAGCTCAATATCTGCAAGCGTTTCGAAAAAAATTGCTCAAAACCCTGAAAAATTGAAAAGGTCTAAATTCCGTCAAAAATCATTGGAGTGGAACGAAATGCACACTTGATCTGTAACTCATCAAGATACACTCACATAACAAAAATCAGCTCAATACCTGCAAGCGTTTAGGAAAAAAAGTGCGGAAAACCAAGTGGGACAGACTGACAGAGGAACAGACAGACGGACAGACAGACTCAGAGGAAACCTATAGACCCTTCCGGTTTCACCGGTAGGGGACTAATAATATTAATGCCAAGTTTAGTGATTTTAATGCTGCAAATACAGCTGTATTGTCAGGACGTGTACATTGAAGTTTTTGACTCCTTGGAGGTTGGATGGGGCAACAATAAACAATCAAAGTAGTAGTGGCTAAAAGTGATTTTTTTTTTTTTTTTTTTTTTTTTTTTTTTTTTTTTTGCTGCTTTAGGAATATAGTTATCTTTTAATCAAGTAGCATATTATTTGCCTCACCTTAAATAGTACATAAATGTATCTGATGGAAATAAAGTTGATTATCATATATTGATATGGTTTGATGAAGAAAATAACACTGTTGCTATGGTTACCAAGAAGGAAAAATGTTCGATTTTGTTAACTTTATAGCAATATTAAACCCTATATATGGCAGCTTCTTGCATCCAGACTGTGTGGTGGTCAAAACTGAAAGTCAGTTTAATTGTTCATAAATATCGATCATAAAAGTTTTGGGAATCTGCATACAATGGTTCACATATATACATATACATGTGTATGCATGTACGAGGAAAGAAAATATTTTTCACCTTTTTTATTTTTCTCCGGTAATTTCCACAGCAACGCTCTATTTAAAGACTTTGAATTTTTTGAAATTTGAAAATGATGACAATATAAAAAAATATATATATCAGAAAAATATAAAATTTCGTCCCTGATATATGTTATTATACAGTTAAAGTATATCATTGTGGGACTTAGCAAGATTCCAATTTCCCAAGATTAGGACTATTTCCCGAGGCGAAGCCGAGGGAAATAGTCCTGGTCGAGGGGGACTGGAATCTTGCTAACTCCCGCAATGATATACTTTTAACTGTTTTATTATACCGATACAAACGTAAAATTTAGAGGATTCAGATAGCGTGATTTCACAACAGGGATTAGCTCACTGAACTAACACACGGGGATTAGTCCATTCACATATCATACCAATGTAAAAGTAAAATCTAGAGGATTACGGATAACCGGGAATTAGCTTTTGATGCAGGGATTAGCTCACTTGACTAACGCACGGGGATTAGTCCATTCATAACGATTTCTAGGGAATTAGTCACATCTGACGATGTAATGTTAAATAGGGAAAAAAATCGGTAGAGGTATAATAAAAGGATATTTCTCTCTTATTTGGTTGCATTTCAACCTATAATTGCTTTAATTTTTGACTGTATAACTTTATAAGTATGAATGAATAAAATTATTACTTGTGAATACTTTGTTTCCATAGTAACGAATGAAATATTATTATATAGTTGATTTCCCAAATATGTTTATCTTGCATTTAAGATATCAGACTTTTTTATAACTTTTGGAAACAGTCATTGCCATTTGTTTGCATTGCTGCAAACCCCTGAACATGTTCAAAAAGGCCAATTTTCAAACTTTAGGACATTTTGCCACAAGAGGATCCCATAGAGGATCCATAGATTTCAAATAAACTGATAGAAGAAGCTTTTGTAAATCTTTGATCGTCTATTGTGGCCCAACCCTATCCCCAGAGTCATATTTGAACAAACTTGAATCTATACTACCTGAGGATGTTTCCATGTAAATATAACCAATCATGGCTTTGCTGTTCTTGAGATTTTTCCTGCGTATTCCAATGTAAAACTTTCATTGTCCATTGTGGCCCCACCCTACCCCTGGGGATCATGATTTTAAGAAACTTGAATCTACACTACCTGAAGATGTTTCCACATAAGTTTCATCTTTCTTGGCCCAGTGGTTCTGGAGAAGAAGATTTTTCCAATGTATTCCCATGTAAAACTTTGATCATCCATTGTGGACCCACCCTACCCCTGGGGTACGTTTGAAGTTATAGTGTTTCTACATTAGAAAGTTATGGACCAGACATGAATTTTACATTTTTTACTGCCAGAGACATTGTGCTTGCCCAAATGAACTTGGGTTACAAGTTATCTTTGTGTCAAATATCATCTTACAATATTTATCCATTATTTAGTTATTGGTCATATATGAATTATACACTTATTCTGCCAGGAACTTGCCCAAATAATATCTTGGGTCAAGGTCATGACACATTTTCATATCGTAAGCAATCTTCGGGCAAGATCATGACATGCCTTTGGTCATGGGTAATCTTTTTAGTGACGAATGAAGTTCTAGTGTTTCTTTATTAGAAAGTTATGACTGGACAGGAATTTGCACTTTTTGTCAGTTACCTTGAATTTGCCCAGATGACCTTGTGTTAAGATCAAGACACATTCTCAGGTCATAAGCAATTTTGTCTCAAGTATGAGCTTCATGTTTGTCGATCCATTACAAAGATATGTCCCGGATACAGTTGAAAAACTAGATGGACAGAGAGGCGAACAAGGTAACTGAAATATTTCTTTTATATATATATATATATATATATATATATATATATATATATATATATATATATATATATATATATATATATATATATATATGTATATATATATATATATATATATATTGCTATTTATATAGTATCTTACTTCTATGTGGTTCAAAATTTAAAAGGAAGGTAAAAGATTATGACAGAAACACAGAAGAACAGATTTTCAGACAGGATAAATAAACAATATGTCCCCGATCGACGATCTTGGGGCATAAAAACCGTACAGGAAAATCAGGACAACAATTTATGAAACTGATATGCAAGCAATATATCCCCAAATAGTGTACATTCCGAGTCCAAGGGATAAGTGTCAAAGTTTTATTTAGATTTAAATATTTGTTGTCGGGAATTAGGGGAAATACTTTTCAGTTCAGCAACAGAGCCCTTAGCAGTTCAGCAATATAGCTCTTTGATTTCACCCCCCATCCCACCCCTTTCACCATTTCACTAATGCTCAGAAGATCGGCTATGCAAGTAGTCTCTAGATCTCTCTCTCTCGCTCAGCTATACTTAGTTCTTTAGCGTCTTGCAGTGCTTGTACGATCCTTCAAATCTTCTTCAAATATTCTGAGAACAGAAAATCACACAAATATGCTTGATTGTACATGATTTAAGGAGAAAATGAACAGTAATCAAGCTCAAAAGTCCATTGAAACAATACAAATCCGAAGCTGAGCAAACACCGACCTCTAAAAATATCAGACGTGGGATCAGGTGCCATGGAGAAGTAAGCATCCCTTGTCGACCGGTCACAACCACGTGTGTTCCTTGTCATGATTGGGAAAACGGAAAATTCCGTAGACAATTAAGTGTGTAAATAATGGCCTAACGATCAGTATGAAAAAAAGTCAGTATTCGACTTAATTATAGATTGTATTTGCTGACAGGTTCGTTGTATCGACTATAGAACTTGCGAAATGATGACTTTAAAGGAGATTGTTGATATTCTTATTTCATCAACTTGTTTGTCAATAGCTAGCCTCGTTTTAGAAATTGTTGGTTCGTAGAGCATGTTCTTGCGTATCGAATCAACTGGGAGACCCATATGCAGGTGATAAGGGTACTCTATACAGGGTTATTTTTGCCCTTTTAAACAATTTTGCCTCGTTTTGAATTTGCGCAGCTAGAGTCCAAAAACGTCATAGATATTGTCAATTAGAAACTCAAGCATCTTTTTCATATCAACTTCAGAGTATTTGAATGTACAATCAGAATGTTTTTAACAAAATAATTCTGCAAATGACCAATGACAAGCTAAGTAAATTTACGAGTTCCATTTTTATTGTAAAAACAGCTGTCCATTTACATATGTACATGCGGTGGATAAGAAAGAGGGGGGTGAAGCAAAACTGCACCCTTATCCACTCAAGAATTCTGAAAAAAAATTAGAGACACTTCTTCAGATTCTGTAATAAATTTTTAACCCGTAGTATAATTATTATACCAACTGTAGCTCAAAAATTTTAGTACAGAAACAAAAAATGCCTGTGTAAAAAATGCTACGAAGATTAAAACGCCCCTGTGTATTAATTGTAAACACTGATTGCGCTCTTTGTCCTTTCTGTGGTTTATGACATTTCTGATATAAATATTTTTTAATCTTTTATTGTTGACGAAAATGATCCAAGTGTTTGACCATTACAAAAGGTCAAAGTTACTTACCCTGACTTTACCTCGACTCCCTTTCCTTCACAAACTGTAGTTCTGCAATGAAAATTTCTACAGGGTGGCCGGGAATGTAAGGGAGCGATGATTAAAGGTGATCGTATAAATTATTTAAAAAGAATTAATTGGAGAAGGGGGGGGGGTAAAAAAATCTTCAAAGTTTTTTTTCTAATGTCAAAAAATGATTTTCGGAAATCACTAATTTAATCTGATTTAATTTAAATTTGTGATATCAGAAAATTCAAGAAATTTCAAATTGGTGATATCATTCAATTAATTTGTGATTAAAAAAATAATAATCAATTTTTGGTACCACTGCTTCGAGTTTGTGATACATATATGAAAATATCTAGCAATTGTGTTTGAATAATTTTTTACGAATATTGAATTTTTGATACCAGAAATTCTTTCTCAAGTTATCATGGTTATAAATCTTTTTTGATGTCACTTATTCGAATTCGTGCTGATATATATTTATATAAACATTTGGTATTTGATCTCAAACTGTGTCAACTTCAGAAAGATGGTTGACTTGCATGTCCAGGCGATTTGAAATTCTTCCAGGATGGTGGTCATGAGGTGGGCGTGGTCGCATATGTCGCAAAATCATATAGCGATCAATTTCATCGAAATTAATTGCAAATTTCAAAAGTGTTTTGTTTCCACTCTCTTGAAATGAAATGCTTTTTAATGCTTTATATTACATGCAACTGGTTTTTTACGACAAATAAGCCCAGCATGTATCCGGAAGTCGCACGTGGGACGATCTCGTGGCATTGTTTGTTGACGCCATATTGACCTATCATTGGGAGAAGGAGAGGTTGACTTGAATGGGCGTATAAGCCAACCATGAGCGATGAGGATAGAGATGTAGAGATAGAGAGTGATGTATGTAT
Organism: Saccostrea echinata; assembly: GCF_033153115.1. Lineage (NCBI taxonomy): Eukaryota > Metazoa > Mollusca > Bivalvia > Ostreida > Ostreidae > Saccostrea > Saccostrea echinata. The sequence goes on from NW_026889758.1 coordinate 16,268,953, forward strand.
CCCTCAATCAATTACAATGGTCGTATTTAATATATTTGTCCATATTTTTTTTAGAAAGCGTGACTATTTTCTAGGTTAATATATGAGTCTCGTTTTCGTTTTCAAAATAGGAAGATGACGACGAACTAGGGGGGTCAATTAACTCTGATGGAACTGCTACACAGTTTATGAGCCAGGTAAGACAAAAGATTTCAATATTTGTATTAGAAAGGGAATATTTTAAGAAATTGATCTTTTTGCTTGAACTGCCTGGTTTGCACGCCCGGTAGCCATGCTGTAGAGTGCGCATGTCTTATGTTTGTTGGCAAACACGAACCACGTGACATCTTAAGAGTTCACTAACCAACTGGTCATTTCTGTCATTTTATGTGCACAATAGAATTTAGCTATGTGCATATGTTTTGGCAGGCTTGTGTTTAGTATTTACTATCTGAAGCTAATTGCTTTGATTTAATATGGTGTCCACAGGAGTTAACATTGTCAATCAGTATCCAACAGGGACCTATATACTACCTATCATGGTTATAGTATACAGATCCCAGAATCTAGTGATAAGAAATTTGCTCTTTAATGTAACATCCTATGATATGAACATCAAAAAGATGAAAAGAAATTGTTAAATATTATAACAGCAGGTATATATGCATGTTGATAAGGCTCTTCTGGTTTAATGATTAGGTAATGCATGCTCACATAAGATATGTCATGATGTTGCATCCTGCTAGCCTGGCATGCATTGAACAGTGCTTATGTAACCAAACACCACTGATGTATTTTGATATAACTAAACCAAGCAGAAAATAAAATGAATATTACGCTAGCAACATCAGTCTCAGACCAAAAAGAAATTTAAATTATAGATCTCAAGATGTAATTATTTTTATGTCAACATACCAGATGGATTAGCTTAAATTTTATTGAGTCCTGCTACAATTTGAGAATTCAAGGTTGAAAACAAATTGTACCAAAACAATAAGCAGTTTAGAACTGGGAACTACTAAGTCCCCCTCCCTCCCTTGCAGTTATGATCTTTAATCAATTGCATTTCAATGTGTTTGTATAAAAACTCTTTACATTATTATATGTCTCACTGATAAAGATGCTTATTCCTGCTGGGGATATAACAAATTATCACATTGATTTGCCAATTAGTTTTGAGTCAAAGTCAAAGAAAAAGTAAAAAAGAAGAGAAAGGAATCCATATCAAACATCTTGATGTACATCATTACATGTAAATCTGTCTGTGAAGAATATTTACAAGTCTGCCTGAGGCTTAATCTCAGTGTAGCCATGGGAATTTTCATTCATTATAAAAAAAAAATTCACTGTTTTTTTTTTTTTTTATGTGGTTGAACCAGAGTTAGAAGATAGAGTATATAATTATACCTATATCTGAAAAAAACAGTAATAATTCTTTTACAATTGTAGGCTGAAAAAAGGGCTCACCACAATGCATTGGAGAGGAAACGCCGTGACCACATCAAAGATAGTTTTCATAGTCTCAGGGACTCAGTGCCATCACTTCAAGGGGAAAAGGTTAATGTAAATGTTCAAGACTGGGATCTTCATTTCATTTCTCTAATTTATATAAAATACATTAGGCCAAATAAAAAAAAATTTGCGTGTTTCCAGTAACTTGCCAAAAAAAATTTTTACTGTACTTTTTATTTTAAAAGCATAAGTTAATTATTCAATACACTTCTTTTTGTCAGATATACATGCACATTAATGAGTAAACATACACAACAGAACAGTGTACTCTTTAAAACACTTGGGATGATCATGTAATTACAGTGTCTGAGACATGCGTTTTATTGACCAAAAATAAGTATGGTACGAAATCAAGATTTGGAATTAAAAAAAAAACAGTAGGGTCAGTGGGTAAATTTAGGGTCAGTCGGGTTACTGGAAACATATTTTTTTTTAAGCCTTAGATAATGAAATTTAAAATAAGCTTTATCTCCATGGTGATTCATTACAAGGTGAAAATAAACAAAATGAAAACACCAAATGACCAGAGATGTAACAATGTTAGTCAGTGAAGACATGATGAGAAAATCATGAGTATAAGTAGATGGATTCCATATTATTCATCAAATTACTTTATTTTTCCTGCAGGTATCTAGAGCTCAAATCCTTAAAAAGGCAGCAGATTATATTTCTTTTATGAGAAGGAAGAATCATAGTCATCAACAAGATATAGATGATCTCAAAAAACATAATGCTATTCTAGAGCAACAAAGTAAGTGTACACGCCATAAAAAAAATGTTATGTAGTCACCTATGAAAACAGACAACACTGTAGGCAAAATTAGATTTTATCTATCAAAGATAAAAGACAGATTTATTGTGATTTCTTCTTTACCATTGATAATCGGGTAAATGAAATACCGCATTTATATCCCAGTAGAAAATCAACCAAAAAATAAAATTCTTAATTCTTAGAGAGTATTCTGGTTGAAAACTAATTAGGTCTCAATCCTGTTTTTCAAATAAGTATCTTTATGCATCTATGATTGTATTGGTGACTCAACATGTCCAATTTTTTCAATTAAATTCCAATACATTGAAAAGAAAGCTAATTTTCTCTATAGCGTCTTTACATTCAGATTGGTCAGTGTTTAAATGTTTAATATTTTCAGTTCGAGCTTTAGAGAAAGCTAAAAGCACGGGACAGTTTGCTGTGTCATCAGCTGTTAACGCACAAGCCGGAGCTTTTGAAGAATCCGAATCAGAAAGCTCCATAGATGGAGACATCAGTCATGGACGTCGCAAAAAGTTAAAAACATCGGATTAACGTTTAAGACATTTTTAGCCCAAAGTTTACACAATTGTGAATGACGATCTGTCAAACAGTGCATCATTATTAAGAGTACTAGGAGATTAATTAGGTTATTGGTGCATGCATGTTTGAAAGTTTTAAAATCATCCTTTGTTACATAATTTCACTATGGATCTGGGAAAAACTTCCATATACAATTTTGTATGCTGCAGTGATTGACTTGAAAATGTCGTCATGAACAAAACTATGTGAAAGGTGTTTACATTGGAACCCCTACATGGAAGAAATATTTGTATATATAAAAATTTTGTTTTTGTTTTTTACATTAATACAAAGATATATATGATGTACAAGATTTTTTCATTGTTTTTTAAGTCATATAACCAATTAATTGTTTCTCAGTTATTTACTGTAGGATTTATTCGGTGTGTACATTTCAGGCTTTGGGAAAATTAAGTGTGTTGTAATCTGTTAAGTATATACCTTGAAACAGTTTTTACAACAATAGTAGTTAAGAAAACATAGAAGATAAATTACACCATGTTCCTGTTTACTGATATTACATGTATTTTGATCCCACCTAGGATTTCTTTTATAACTACTGAAGATTTAAGTCCTCTTGAAAGAAATATTTAAAAAAGAAGAGTTGCTCTTACCCTTCAGACAATGACCCCCACTGAAATCCAGTTGATGAATGCTGACAACAGTGTTGTTTATGTTATACAAGTTTACATGAATTGTCATTTTGTCTGTTATCATCTCTCCATTGTTTAATGTCATATGTAGCAATAAATATGGATTCGTACGAGTGTTTAAGCCTTTTCTCAATGTAGATGATTACATGGTCTAATTAGTATCAAAGATTTCAAGGAAATGAAGAGCAGATTTTTTTCTCATGAGATATATATATATATATATTAAGAAATAATGTATCATTTTAAAAAAAAATCTATCGGGATAAAATACAGGTTGGTCACGAGATCAAATTCCATAAAGCCCAAAGGGCTTTATGGTAAATTTGATCTCGTACCAACCCATATTTATATCCCGATAGATGTTTAAAAATGATACATTAATACTTGTATTTACATTTATCACTTATTCATATTTTATATTTTCCTGATTATAATTTTTAATTATAAAAATCAACCCGTGAAATGTGTGAATTTTCAAACTCAACGGCACATATTTGATCCATTGATTGTGTGTTGGCCCTTTATGACGTCAATGAGAAATTACGTCAAACGTTTATGATGCAAGGAACCCGTGTTTATATGGATATATATACATGTTGCTTTTAATAGTGTTATATAAAAGAAAACATTTGCAAATTTATATATATATATATATATATATTTATATTTATATTTATATATATATATATATATATATATATACAGTTTTAGAATTTTCTGATCAGTTTTCAAAATTTATATACAATTAAAAAATTGAGACGTGGGGAAATAGATTTTGAAATTTCAGCATTGATTTTGAAATTTTCTTTTAAAAAAAAAAACGACTCAATTTTCTCATCCTGAGACGGGAGAGGGCAAGCAAACATTATTTTAAAGTTGGCCTGGTCAATAAAAATATTATAATCCCTTTAGTTTGGCAAAGAACAATAAGATACGTGTGCATACCTCAATTTCTTCATTCTACTTAATTTTCATTACATCTCGGTGATGCTGCACTCAGTGAGAATAATAAAAGTATGCATCCATGGATGGACTTTTCATATCAATCATATGATATCATCCAGGCGAAGTTAATCCTAAGGAACGATTCTACACTGAAAATTTTAACCTGCCACTCATTGAAAAATAAATGAGATATAGTAACACAAGGAATATTGTGCATGTTCAACTCCTACAGGGTTTGGACTGGCTCCAAAACCTCAATCTACAGTTCTGATGCTCATGCTTTGGGTACATTTACTCTTGACCAAGCACAGAACAATTGTGATAGGATTGGATTTTACTGAGTTAGTAAATAACGATAACTTGGATTGGTTAAGATCGTTTATTATATATTCAGAAACTTTCTAGCTTTATACAGTGATTTTGGAAACGTCCTTGTATGGGTTATACATAGAAAGTAGATTTTGATTGGATAAGAGAGACACACCTTCAGATCGCGGGGTATTTAAAGCCCAGTATTTCAAGTGTAGATCAGTTGGTTTGGAACCTTCTCAAAGGTTCGTGCCAGCTCACTTTCTGATAATCGGGGTGGATCCCGGTCTCTGTCTCTGTCCCGTTCAAAATTCTTGGTAATGAATTGTCTCGTTCATTCGTTTAAGTTGTCCTTTTTGTTTTCCTTATTTATACGTCCATTTTATTGTTAATTTCCAGTTCCTTATTTCTATTTTTGGTAAACCGGTTAGGTTAGGCATAGTAGATTTTTCGTGCAGGGGTGGGTCACTTCTCTTAAACACAATTGTTGCCATGATTTGGTTTATTTTGTCCAAAATACGTATAGAACAGCCAGGAATGGCGTTAACAGGTTTTCTTTTAGCCCTCTGCTGTGGGTGAAAATACAATGTAAGTATCAAGTTTAGAATGGAGAAAACTTTTCATATTTTTTCTTCATTTACAGTTTCATTTTTACTACCATTATGTAAGAAAATGAAAACAGAATAGGGATGATCACGCAAAAGAATAGAAACATAAATGTATTTATATGTCAACTTTAATAGGTGATTTATGCCCTGGAAGTGACAGGTGAGAACCTGCCAGGAAGAGCCTGGGTTGCTGTCTTTGGGGAGGGAGGAATGTGGTGGTCAGATAGGTTCGATCGCTGGTGGCCAGTTAGCTCAGTAGAGCACCGGACTACAGGGGGCCTGGGTTCTGATACTTCAATTTTATTTCTCCTCTCCTGTTACAAATATATACAGTAAAACTTGTTTAGTACGAACATGGATATAGCGAATTCACGGATATAGCTAAGTTTTTCGGGATCCCCAGTAAAATTCTTAAAAATTCTTTGTTAAAATTTACCGTTATAATGAACTCTGTTATTATAACGAATTTACGGATATAGCGAACTGATTTTGAGTCCTGTAGAGGTTAAAAATAATGAAATTTACATCTTTTATAGCAAAATTTTCAAAGATCTCAAAATTTCATATATTGAACTGACTTATTTTTGGTAAGTATTTGTATATGAAATTCAATTCATAATAAAACCTCAGTTATCCAAGGCATGTTTTGTAATAATTGCTTCCCTAACATATTCGTTAGCAATACTTGAAGGAAAACGTGTATATTGTG